>NC_069500.1:1065853199-1066166532 GCF_027579735.1 Bombina bombina | reverse complement strand
TGTTTCCCCTTTAATGTGTTTCCACTTACTTTGTATACCAACAGCATGGTACCAAATTATAGGAAATTGCTCCATTAGGTTTAATTTTTATTATTTAAAATAGCAGTTTTTGCTTATTGATACCACAACCCATTGTTCTCAAGAACATACTTTAACCCTTTAAGGACACAGCTTTCAGTTTGCTCAATTGTTTTATGACGGAACAATTCCGTCATACGTCCTTAAGAGGTTAAATGGGAAGAGCTGCATACATATCTATTTATCTATCTATCTCTCTATTATCTATAATCTATCTATCTATGTCTATTATCTATCTATCTATCTATCTATCTATCTATCTATCTATCATCTATCTTCTATCTATCTATCTATCTATCTATCTATCTATCTATACAAAATCCTCTATATCTCACTTTATACACACAGGCCAATAGATTTTCAGTTGCTAGAATAAAAATCTAAAGGTGCAAAATCCAATACATTTAATGCTATGCGGCTGAAGGATTAATAGTATTCTTATGTTTCACTGTGATTTTTGCAGACTTCTTATTTATTGTTTTTTTTTTGTTAACACAGATTATATTGTTAAATGTTTGCAAAATAAATATATTTGTACATTTAAGGGCATGACTATTGTCACAACAATTACAGTTTTAATAAGATGAATTGTTTGTCAGCATGTTGATATATTAACCTCATTGATCTACAACTTGTTAGACCAACAATAAGAGGTTAAGAGGTTAACAATGACCGGCTGCTAAAAGTTTTCTGATCTCTTTTATTCAGTTTTATTCTTGATTATAAATCTATAAGGTTTGGGTAAGATTTTTTTGTTTGTATTACCTACAATTAAATGGTGTACAGGTTTTTCATGACAAGTTTAATGTTAAACCCAAGTGGTAAAGCACCTGTTTATTTAAAAAAAAATATGAAAAAATGTACAATACTCTTGGAAATAAATATTTAATACAATTTATTTGTTTTGATTTCTTGTAGTGTAGCTTTTTTTTCAATATATATTACATATGTAGGCTCCATTGGGTGATGTGTAACATACATTTTAGGGGGACATGCAGTCTTTATTGGGCACATTTATTAGTCAATATTGCTGATTTTAAGGTTCTCTTTGTATCCTTTGTTTTAAAAAAAAGGGGGCAAGGTCTCTGGAATTTTTATTGTTTAAAAAGATAGATAATCCTTTTTATTACCCATTCCTCAGTTTTGCATAATCAACACTGTTATATTAATGCACTTTTTTTTACCTCTGTGATTACCTTGTTTCTAAGCTTCTGCAAACTGCCCCCTTATCTCAGTTCTTTTGACAGACATACAGGTTAGCCAATCAGTGCTGACTCTTAAATAACTCCATGGAAGATAAGAGGCAGTTCAATGGCTTAGAAATTAGCAAATGAGCCTACCTAGGTTTAGCTTTCAACAAAGTATACCAAAGCAAATTTAAGGGATTAAAGTAAATTGGAAAGTTGTTTAAAATTACATTCCCTAGTGCAATCATAACAGTTTAATTTTGACTAGCCTTTAAGTAGGCTTATGACTAGCAATGCAGTACTGGGAACTAGCTGGTGATTGGGTGGCTATGCATATATGCCTCTTGTCATTGACTCAACAGATGTGTTTAGCTAGGTCTCAGTACTGCATTGCTGCTCTGGAGCTGACTTTAATTATATATGCAAGCAACATGTCAGAATATTTTCTTTTTTCATTTGTATGTCCCTTTAAAGGGACACTGAACCCAAATTTTTTCATTCGTGATTCAGATAAAGCATGAAATTTTAAGCAACTTTCTATTTTACTCTTATTATCAAATGTTCTTCATTCTCTTGGTATCTTTATTTGAAATGCAAGAATGTAAGTTTAGATGCCGGCCCATTTTTTGTGAACAACCTGGGTTGTTCTTGCTGATTGGTGGATAAATTCATCCACCAATAAAAAAGTGCTGTCCAGAGGCTGAACCAAAAAAAAGCTTAGATTAACACTAAAGGGGCATTGAAGATATTGTGTTGTCACATTAGAAAATAATCTGAATGTTACTGCAGCCCATGGGCACGTCTTGAAAAGCATTTTTGTTGTCAATCTTATGTCCTTTGCACTGGTTAATAAGAGACAGATATAAATAAGCTGTTTTACACATCAAACACTCACTGTTCTTTCATCATTCAGGTAGAACATGCAATTTAATAAAAAAGTGACCAATTTGAGGAAATATATGGCATCAGTTTTGTAAGAATGCTTTTGACCACTAGATGGCAGCAGTGTCTATACAGTATATAACACTGTTAAAAGCATTTTTGCAAAACTGTTGCCATACAATATTGCAATCACTTGCACACTACAGAGCCTGACTACCTGCTTTTTAATAAAGGATACCAAGATAAATTAAATACATTTGTTTATGTAATTAAATTGGAAAGGTATGGTTTTATGTCCCTTTAAATCAAAGGAACAGCACAATAAACAATGAAAGTGGATTGTGTAATTAAACATATTAAATGGAATTGCATTTTGAGTTTAATGTCCCTTTAACTTATTTTTTTTTTATCCTTATTTATGTGATGATATTCAATGCAGGGTTTAGCAGATTTGCTCAGGAAATAGGAACCAACCAAAATTATGAGGCACCAAAACAAAATGGCAGGTTTTGGTTATCAAACATAATTGTTCTAACAATCGGATAGATTACGAGTTTTGCGTTATAGTGAAAAAGCAGCGTTATCAGGTTATAACGCTGCTTTTTCATTACCGCTGGTATTACGAGTCTTGCAGGTTTAGGGGCACTGCACACTTTTTTGGCCATAATGCAAATTGCATAAAGTCTTTTTTCAATGGGATTTTCATAGCGCCGATATTACAAGCTTTTCCTGGTAGGCCAAAAAGTGAGCGGTACACCCTATCCCGTCAAGATTTGTAACGCATTCTAAAGTCAGTAGTTATGAGTTTTACACTACAAAGCTGTAGCATAAACTCATAACTAAAGTCTAAAAAGTACACTAACACCCATAAACTACCTATTAACCCCTAAACCGAGGCCCTCCCGCATCGCAAACACTATAATAAAATTATTAACCCCTAATCTGCCGCCCCCAACGTCGCCTCCACTATACTAAAGTTATCAACCCCTAACCCTAAGTCTAACTCTAACACCCCCTAACTTAAATATAATTAAATTAAATCTAAATCAAACCTAATATTAATAACTAAATAATTCCTATTTAAAACTAAATATTTACCTATAAAATAAACCCTAAGCTAGCTACAATATAACTAATAGTTACATTGTATCTAGCTTAGGTTTTATTTTTATTTTACAGGCAAGTTTGTATTTATTTTAACTAGGTAGAATAGTTACTAAATAGTTATTAACTATTTAATACCTACCTAGCTAAAATAAATACAAATTTAACTGTAAAATAAAATCTAACCTGACTTACACTAACACCTAACCTTACACTACAATTAAATAAATTACCTAAATTAAATAAAATTACCTAAATTACAAAAACCCCCCACTAAATTACACAAAATAAAAAACAAATTACAAGATATTTAAACTAATTACACCTAATCTAATAGCCCTATCAAAATAAAAAAAGCCCCCCCGAAAATAAAAATAAAAACCCTAGCCTAAACTAAACTACCAATAGCCCTTAAAAGGGCCTTTTGAGGGGCATTGCCCCAAAGAAATCAGCTCTTTTACCTATAAAAAATACAAACAACCCCACCAACAGTAAAACCCACCACCCGCACAACCAAACCCCCCAAATAAAACCCTAACTAAAAAAAACCTAAGCTCTCCATTGCCCTGAAAAGGGCATTTGGATGGGCATTGCCCTTAATAGGGCATTTAGCACTATTGCTGCCCAAACCCTAACCTAAAAATAAAACCCACCCAATAAACCCTTTAAAAAAGCTAACACTAACCCCCAAAGATCCACTTACAGTTTTGAAGAGCCGACATCCATCCTCAACAAAGCCGGGAGACGTCCTCAGCGAAGCGACAAGAAGTCCTCAACAAAGCCGGGAGAAGTCTTCATCCAAGCCGGCAGAAGTGGTCCTCCAGACGGGCAGAAGTCTTCATCCAGATGGCATCTTCTATCTTCATCCATCCGGAGCAGAGCGGCTCCATCTTCAAGACATCCGGCGCAGAGCTTCCTCTTCTTACGATGACTCCCGACGAATGAAGGTTCCTTTAAATGACGTCATTCAAGATGGCATCCCTTAGATTCCAATTGGCTGATAGAATTCTATCAGCCAATCGGAATTAAGGTTGAAAAAATCATATTGGCTGAATCGTGCACAAGCACGTATAACCAGCTCACCGCTGACTTAAGCAGCGCTGGTATTGGAGTGCGGTATGGAGCCCAGTTTTGCTCTACGCTCACTTCTTGTCTTTTAACGCCGGGTTTATAAAACCTGTAATACCAGTGCTGCAGGTAAGTGAGTGGTGACAATAACTTGCAAGTTAGCACCGCACACCTCATACCGCAAAACTTGTAACCTAGCCGAATATTAGTTATAATACATATATTAAAAATACATATAAAATATAAACCAACTAAAAAGCTGCAAATTTAAGCTGTAGAAAACAAGTAACAAGTATATTCAGAATAAATTACAGAATACCAAACAATGGCACAATATGTGTTTTAATTACATCTGATCTATACTGGGCACATTTATTAAATATGATGCTCCTTTAAGTGTTTTATGATTATATTGGTTATACAAATTAAACATCAACTTCCTTTGGAGGTTTTGCAATTTTTATTTAGCAAACATAAGTTTAAATAAGTGTATTTCTGTATGCATCAGAAATTATTCCCACATTGCAATGCGCTACATATAAAATAAATGCTTTAAATGTATATAAAGCAGTTATTTTATCTGCAGTGTGGTGTCACACAACAGGTTACTGGGATTCAACTCAAGCATATCTGATCAGGCTGGGAGAACAGTTAAAACTTTTTTCAATTTCACTAATCTAGAAAAAGAGATTAGTAAAATTATCATGAGACCCATAGATAGGATTTATAAAATAGCTAAAAAAAGAGTTTTATTCTGGTGTTGCGCCAGCCACAGACCCAAATGGTCTGGTGATCACCAGCTCACATACAGAGGGTACTTCATGCTCTCCCAGAAAAATTTCAGGAGTTTGATCCAACCCCCACAAACTTAGAGATGGTGCTTACTAGCAGTGATAAGTGGTGGATTGATCACCCGCACCCATCAGGCAATTTCAGTGGTAAAACAGTCAATGGAGAACAATCTGACAAATCATAGGCATTAATTAGAGAGGGGTAACATGAGAAATCAACAGCTAGCTCCCAGTAGTGTATTGCTGCTGCTGAGGATTGGTACATATCCTTTTTAACAAAGTAACCCAAGAGACCAAAGTAGAAGTCAATTTAAACAATACATGCTCTGTCTGAATCATAAAGGTTTAATTTAATCTTGCCTGTCCATTTAAGCAATCAGTATGGCCAAATAATTCTACTAGAATTTTCTGTGATTTATCACTTTTAAGCTTTATTGGGAATTATTTTCTCTGAGGGATCTGAGAGCAATGCAGGATGTTTTTTCTTGCCCCCATTTGGCGCTCTTTTCTCTCTCCCTCAGAAGTCATTTTAGTGTAGTCAAGATCTCTGCTATTCCTGAATTGATTATCTTCATTTTTTGCTTTTTCTTGGGCCCTTTAGGGGGGTAAGTACCCTATAACAACAGCTTCTGACTGTGGTCTGTTCTACAGGGGTTTGGATATTGTTATATGCATGACTGTATTTTACATACTTTCCCTTAGATGTTAGTGTGGTATGTTCTGAGGTGCAAGTATAGGTTGTTGAGCAGTAGAAGTCCTTTTTTCTACTTCTTTACTTTGTTTTTAACAATTTGGGGAATGGAACCCTCATTTTGTTAATCTACTAAAATAAAATCCTCTTTTTTATATTTTAAATTAGTACTTATGTATTCTAACATAACTGTCCCCACTCTTGCTATGTCAGACCCATTAGAGCAGGGATGGGGAATCTTGGCCCTTCAAATGTTTCAGAACTACATTTCCCATGATGCTCAACTGGACTTTAGAGTGCCTAAGCATCATGGGTAATGTAGTTCTGAAACATCAGGAGTGCCAAGGTTCCCCGTCCCTGCATTCGAGGGTAGATCTAGTGACCATACCTCTATTTAATTCCTATACTTGCACTTTGCAAAGCTGTACCAGTATGTCAAGTTAGTGAGCTATGTAATAGTTGGTAAACTCATATCATGCATGTAAGTCAGCCTGCGGCCATGCTCCCTGCTAAGGGTCTCCGTCCTGCTTCAGTATATATGAGCAAAATATTTCAATGGAGACCAGGTACTAAATTGGAGCCGTAAACTACTTTTAGCTGTCGGACACTTCTGTACCTTACGGCTCCATTTTTAACAACTCAGATTGATGTCTCTTTCATTTCAAGGAAAGATCCTTTTTGGATTTGATTTGGAGCTTTTCTTCCTCAGGATAAAAAGTCAAAAGGAAAGAATAGACCAGAAAACAGTTTTTTGCTTCTTTCACTCCTCCAGAGAACAAAAAGTCTTCCTCCTCTCAGAAGACAGAGTTTTCCAAGCTGGCCTGGAAGTCTGGATTTTGTTGGCCCAAAAAATAAACAATTTCAAATCTAAATCTGCATGAAGGTGCGTCCCCTGAACCAGACTCTGTTCTGGTAGGGGGCAGATTGAGTCTTTTTCAGTCAACTGGACTTTAGAGTGCCCAAGCATCATGGGTAATGTAGTTCTGAAACATCAGGAGTGCCAAGGTTCCCCGTCCCTGCATTAGAGGGTAGATCTAGTGACCATACCTCTATTTAATTCCTATACTTGTACTTTGCAAAGCTGTACCAGTATGTCAAGTTAATGAGCTATGTAATAGTTGGTAAACTCATATCATGCATGTAAGTCAGCCTGCAGCCATGATCCCTGCTAAGGATATCTGTCCTGCTTCAGTATATATTACGCAAGGAGCTAATACAGATTTTACCTGAGAATTTAAAGACAATTTACACAAAACTATGAGAGAGTTTTTGGTGACTGTCCCCAAGCCAAGTATGCATTAACGTAAATTGGGGATATGGCTGCATCTTACGCTGCAGATATACAGGCATCCTCTCCAGATCCAGAGTTCTGATTCTGTTAAAGGGACATGAAACCCACATTTTTTCTTTCATGATTTAGAAAGAGAATGCAATTTTAAACATCTTTCTAATTTACTTCTATTATCTAATTTGTTTTATTCTCTTGATATTCTTTGCTGAAAAGCATATCTAGATATGCTCAGTAGCTGCTGATTGGTTGCTGCACATCGAAGCCTCATGTGATTGGCTCACCCATGTGCATTGCTTTTTATAAATAAATTGTAATGTTGTTTAAATTTGTATTCTCTATCCGAATCATGAAAGAAAGATTTTGGGTTTAGTGGCCCTTTAAGATTCCTCATCAGATGGGGAATTGTCCTCTAAGGATCAAGATACAGTTCCTGAAAGATTTTGACTACTCTTTCAGGTTTAAGGTGGAACATATTGGTTCCTTCTTACATGATATTCTAAAGACTTTAGGCCTTGGGAGTCAAAACCTGCTGACAAGCCTGTCAACCAGTTGAATGTTAATTTCAAAGCTCCTCCTAAGAACTCTTTGGTGTTTCCGGTCCCTGGTATTCCATTTGTGCCTTCTACCAGATTTAAGATGATGTATCCGATCCGTGAACAAAAATGCAGAATTATGGGAAACTATTCTAAAAGTTGATGGAGCTATTTCTACATTGACAAGGCATACTACTATCCCCCCTTGAAGATCGTACATCTTTCAGAGATTCAATGGATTGCAAATTGGAATCCTTAGTAAGAAAACTTTTCCTTCAATCAGGGCTTCTGCTCAAAACAGCGGTTGCTATAACCTGTGTTGCTGGTGCTACAGCTCTATGGTGTGATTCCTTATCTCAGTTAGCTGCTAATCCATCTTCTGCAGAAGATCTTCAAAATTGCATTAAGGCTCTTAAAATGTTTATGCTTTCATTTGTGATGCAATCATGGAGATTATCAACATTGATGTCAAGAATATGACCCTTGCAGTCCTGACAGGAAGTGCTTTATTGCTGAAGTCTTGGTCTGCTAAGGGGCTAGCTTCCATTGAGCCACAATTAGGTTTGGGAGAGGTCGCAAACCGATAAATATGCTGTTTGAAGCAATTTCGTTTATCGACTTCTTCCGATGGCGCGTTATACCTCAATATCGGCAGCCAGGGTTCAGCTACCGAAAATATTATTGTGTCCCATAGAAAGTATTAGAAGCCGTTAAGTTATAACTTATTACAGGTTTCCAATGAAAGCGCAAACTGTTAATACACTGTCGGAGGCTGTCGATACATTGAGAAAAATTAAACCCAGCTTAACAAGGTGTAAAAGAGAAGAAAAATAGCTTTTTGAGACCTATTTCCCATTGAAATTTTAAAACTTGCAAACAATGCAAGTGTTTCAATGTAGAAAAAAAACACCTCTACAGAATTAAAACTAGACCTATGCATAGGGCAGCAATACATATTACATATATTAATAAAGTAGAAAATATAATTATAATTAAAAAAAAAGTATTTGCTTATAGTTAAAAAATATGTATTTTAAATAAGTGTAGCTTTGTTTTTGTTTCTCTTTAGAGGAGATCACAGGAGCATACGTTAAACGTAAATTTGATAGTGTAAGGTCGGGTTACCTTAGCAACTAACTGATTTTCAAGAAATCTGATATTGGATGGAAGCATTAACACAACGTTAACTTACACCTACATGAAAAGAGCGACTGCATGCAATGAGCAAAATATTTCAATGGAGACCAGGTACTAAATTGCAGCCATAAACTACTTTTAGCTGTCAGACACTTCTGTACCTTATGGCTCCATTTTTTAACAACTCAATAGAAATGAGCCCAAGGTGTCCAAAAACAGATTGATGTCTCTTTCATTTCAAGGAAAGATCCTTTTTGGATCTGATTTGGATCTTATCTTCCTCAGTATAAAAAGTCAAAAGGAAAGAATAGACCTGAAAACTGTTTTTTGCTACTTTCACTCCTCCAGAGAACAAAAAGTCTTCCTCCTCTCAGAAGACAGAGTTTTCCAAGCTGGCCTGGAAGTCTGGATTTTGTTGACCCAAAAAATAAACAATTCCAAATCTAAATCTGCATGAAAGTGCGGCCCCTGAACCAGACTCTGTTCTGGTAGGGAGCAGATTGAGTCTTTTTCAGAAAGACTGGTTTTGCTTAGTTCAGGACCCCTGGGTTTTAAAGGGACAGTCAACACCAAAATTGTTATTGTTTAAAAAGATACATAATGCCTTTACTACCCATTCTCCAACTTTGCACAACGGACATTGTTATATTAATATACTTTATAATACAGTATTTAAACCTCTAAATTTCTTCCTGTTTCTAAACCACTACAGACAGCCTCTTATCACATGCTTTTGTATTTACTTTTCCCAACAAGAGACTGCTAATCCATGTGGTCCATATAGATACCATTGTGCTCTCTTCCGTGGAGTTATGGATGACACTGCACAAATTGGCTAAAATGCAAGTCAATAGAAAATAAATAGCTATGTTCGGCCAAATTCGGCATTCATTTGGAAAAAGAACATTTTGCACACATCTACTTTTGATGCAAGTTATGTCTGAAAATTGTAAGTTGTCAAAATCTCATAACTTTAAGTCCACACCACAGACTTTTTAAAGCTAGCACTGCTGAATATATTTCCTTTATTGGCCTCATTCGTCATCAACAGATGACAAACTGCAAAACAATGCAGATTTTGCTAAGATAAAGACAGTGGGTATAATTGTCTACTCCAGTAACTAATTCAGATGGGCGCATACAAATAAGTCAACTGGTAGGTGCATTTTGGCTATTAAAAAAATTTGTAGCCAATAAAGAAATATTTTGTAATTACAAGGTGTTTACTGTCCCTTTAAACGGAAAATTAATAAGTATTAATAAAGATTTTAGACTTGAAGGGACAGACTACACCAACATTTTTATTGTTTAAAAAGATAGATAACGCCTTTATATATATACAAATATAAAAAGTGACCGCACCAACCACCAAATACAATATGCTCAGGCACGGGATGGAGTCGGTCCTTGACTCAATAATAATAAATACTCAATAATCCCAGCCAATGAGTCTTAGAATAAATTTTTAAATATCAATATTTTATTATGCTACAATGCTCTGAAAAAACATATTTGGAATAACACCGGAATAGGCAAGAGGTAAGCTCACTCATATCCACACAAACCCCACCCACCAAACACATCCGTACCATATAATATACTAAATAATATAAGAAACACAAAACAAAAAACACACCCCCAGGGCGTCCCCAGGGAGTGAAAAAGAACGGCACCACCTGTCACACTGCGTGTCAAAAATCCCAAGACAGTGTAACTGCAAGGAGTAACAAGAAAAAACTGTATTTATGAAAAACAAGGATCACTTTCACTGTGTTCAAACTGCTGGAGTAAAGTCATTACATATGAGTCCAGATACTGTGTGAAGCATTCGATGGTGTGTTCTGGTTACTTCAAGAGTTGTAATGTCAGTTGGTAACCCAAGATACTTAAATATTTGTAAACTTCAGTATTTGTAATCCATGTTAGTTTGAGTCACAGGTAAGTTACAGAAGCACTTGTGTACACATAATGATGTTAAACGTATCAGGTGTAAGTTACAAAACAGCGTTAGGTCTCTAAATGTCCCTGTGTATAAACTGTCATGTGAATCGCAACATTTCTGAAACATCAACAGCAGTGCTATAGCGAGGTATATACATACTGCAGATCCAACCTCACACCCTTTGTCTATTTTCACTCACGGAATAGTACTTTTACACAGCATTAAAAGTTCCGTTTCAGTATTCTATGTTCAGCCCCAATGTATAGAGATACACTGTAACAATCGGTTACAGGTGCCGTATATGTGATTAGTAAGCTCTTCAATATGGGACAGAACAGATGAGATACATAGTGTTACCTATATTGGCAAATGCTGGTGTGACTAATATTACCGTGAGACTTGTCACCGGAGAAATCTTCAGTGTGGAAATGGACCGCTATCGCACTGATCCCATCTCGCTTTTTCCATCTAGCACGCCGTGTATAGCAAACTCACAGAGTAGCTCCGACAGCACAGGTAAGACCAGGTGATGGCGTCCTTGCTGGTTCTGACGCGCGTTTCGGGGACTACGCCCAGGTGTCCAGGTGCTAGAAGGGAGGTGGCATTTGAACTGATTCAACAAAAAACCTATTGGATAATACATACATACACACACCCCCTACGTCACATTGTCTTCATGCACGTAACCTATTCATGCTTACATGGAAACCGGATGTGAATAACCCTCACAAATAAAACCACACAAACTCCAGTATATACAATGAAAATAGTAATGACCTAAATCGTAAGTATCCTCCTCTAATAGAGAAAATCTATGATATATATAGACTAGACTCTGGGAAATTTCCTAACATTTGTCTACACATATAGTTAAATTGTAAACATAAAAAACGGAATTAAAATATCCGAACTACTAGTTGTAAGTCTTTTCTTCTACTATCAAAAATCTATAATACGTATGAGCTAAACTCAAGACACTTAAATAACAGTTATCTTAACATACCATTGTTACTCCTTGCAGTTACACTGTCACAGGATTTTTGACACGCAGTGTGACAGGTGGTGCCGTTCTTTTTCACTCCTTGGGGACGCCCTGGGGGGTGTTTTTCGTTTTGTGTTTCTTATATTATTTAGTATATTATATGGTACGGATGTGTTTGGTGGATGGGGTTTGTGTGGATATGAGTGAGCTTACCTCTTGCCTATTCCGGTGTTATTCCAAATATGTTTTTTTAGAGCATTGTAGCATAATAAAATATTGATATTTAAAAATGTATTCTAAGACTCATTGGCTGGGATTATTGAGTATTTATTATTATTGAGTCAAGGACCGACTCCATCCCTTGCCTGAGCATATTGTATTTGGTGGTTGGTGCGGTCACTTTTTATATTTGTATATTATTATTATAGGTCCGTGACAGGCACACCCAAAAAATTGTTTTATTTATTATTTTTCTAAATGGAAGGTACTAAGTTGTTCGCTTATTCAGATCTGGATGCCTCACGAATAGCTACTTTATGTGTGGGCAACAGAGATTTCTTAAATACAGAACCTGATATTAAGGAGCCACCTAGTTTAGAACAACTGATTAAACAAAAAATTGTGTATGATCTCCACTCTGTTACTTTGGCGGAGTATTAGACAGAAACGTATTCCCAGGGGCTTGAGAAGTCATCTACACCCCACATTATTCAGAGACAATATAGAATATTGTGACAAATTTGAAGGCATTTTGAACAAATGCTCTTATGATATTATTATTTTGACAATAGAATATATACAAAAGGAGTTACCCAGAATGCAACAAGAGATTGACAAAATTGAAATATCTATTAAGGATCTTAAAACAGAAACAGTTCTTGAATTTTAAAACAAAATTGGATGGTGATTTGAGTACTTTCAAAAAAAAAGTCTGGAGAGTAAAAAATACAAGAAGTTTAAGAGAGATCTCAGTGACTACCAAAATAACAAAGTTTATAGGTGGCGTAACCCTGATTTTATACCTTTCAGAAGATTTAGAAGGGGTGCTCAACCAAGTAACTATATAGGTGAATATTCCTCTGATAGTGACTTTAGTGATTCCTCTGTCCCTTTTCCTTTAAGAGGACGTGGTACAAGGAACAGAAGAAGAGACAGAGGAGAGGGGGGAGGAAACACAAGAAATACAGGAGACACCACATATCAGATCTCCACCCGTCAGAACAGGAGGTAACTAAGGATAGTCTGGTAGTCAATATTTCAGATATCTCTATTTCAGAAGAGATACTGGGAGTATTACAAAAGGGATTATCCTTTGTTCCAACTGCACTTCCTGATTTCTTTGAGATAGAATGTGATTTACACAGATTTTTTAGAAACTTGAGATTAAAGTTTCTTTGCCAATAAAGAACAATCAATTACAACTGAGCACACTAGTCCTTTCCAGTTTCATACACAGAATATCAAGCCAAAGAGTACTTTTAATCCACCCCATATTAATGCTTCTGTTGAAGCGTATATTACCTTAGTTAAAAAAGAATTCAAGGTGATGAGAAGGAGTTTCCACACTAAGGCCAAATTCAATATGACTAAAAAGGAAAAGGAACTCCTGGGGGAAATTCAGAATCATAAGGACTTGATTCTGAAACCCGGCCGATAAGGGTGGAGCCCTTGTAATCATGAATAAAAATAAATATAAGGAAGAAGTCTTACGACATCTGCAGGATCAGGAAAATTGTGCCAAAGTGGTAGGTGATCCCACCTTGCGCATAAAAAGTAAGGTACTGAAGACAGTTGAGGAAGCTCTATCCTCTGATCTAATTACTACAAAACAAGCCAAATTTTTGATCAAAGAAAATCCAATTACACCAGTCTTTTACTTATTACCCAAAATACATAAAAGAATGCAGGATCCTCCCGGCCACCCAATTGTGGCAGGCACCGAATCCATTTTCCAACCAATTGCAATATTCTTGGATCAATTGATCAGACCCTTATTGGGCTATTTGGATTCATATTTACAAGATACAACAGACTTTTTATGCAAAATTGCACCCAAGGTTGTTCCTCCAGATAGTCAATTGGTATCTATGGATATAGCCAGCCTATATACCTCAATTCCTCATGATCTGGGTATTGAAAGCATCTTTTATTTTTTGGATAAGGACAAATTATACTCACCAAATGAAAGAAGGTTTATGAGAGATCTGTTTGAAATTATTCTTTATGAGAACTTCTTTCTTTTTGAGGACACATTTTATGTCCAGAAGAAAGGAACTGCAATGGGCTCAAACGGAGCACCAACTTATGCCAATTTATTTGTCGGACAATTTGAGGAAGAAGTGATCTTTAGAGATCAGGGCTATAGGGACTATGTACAAGGCTGGTATCGTTACATAGATGACATCTTTTTTATCTGGACAGGAAGTGATGATGAATTGTTAAACTTTGTATCAAGGTTGAATTCTGCACATGTATCATTAAAATTTACTTTGGAAGCAAGTAAGGTACAGGTGAGTTTCTTAGATACAATGATATCTGTTGTAGACCAGAGGTTGAGAAGTGACTTGTTCACTAAAGAAACAGACAGAAATAACACTTTATTATATGATAGCTTTCATCCTCCCTCCCTTATTAAGAATCTTCCATTGGGTCAGCTACTAAGAACAAAAAGGATTGTTTATGATCCGGAGGTTTGCTTAAAAAGACTGGATGAGATGGCAAAGAAATTTTTGAGTAGAGGCTATCCAACTGATATCTTGACATATAATTTGAATAACGTAAGAGAGGTTGATAGGATGAACCTCTTAATTAAAAAAAAGCCTGATTCGAAAAAAAATTCTGTTCCATTTGTTAGTTATTTTGGATTTCACAGTAGAGAGCTCAAGAAGATTATATTAAACCACTGGCACCTACTGAGAGAAGATGCTCAAGTGGGTAAAACGTTTTCTGATACCCCACTATTCTCCTTTAGGAGAAACAGGAATCTAAGGGACACACTGATCCGTGCTGACTGGGGTTCCACAAAGAAACCGACTGAAGTGATTAAGAAAGGCTCCTTTCCTTGTATGAATTGCGCCCTGTGCCATTCAATGCAACAAGGGGATTGCATTACCCACCCCCTCTCAGGGAAGAGGATACCCATTAAAGGGAGGTTTTCATGCAGTTCTAAATACATAATATACGTGATTAAATGTCCGTGTGGCCTGGCTTATGTAGGCAAGACTACCCAAATGGTGAGGGACAGGATACCCCAACATAAAACTGCAATAGGTAAAGATGATGAAGATGCTCCGGTAGCACATCACTTTACGAGATTTGCACATAATAAAAGCCAACTGTGATTTTAAATAGTGGACGGGGTACCCCCCATACGTAGAGGTGGGGATAGACAGAAACTACTATTTAAGAAAGAAGCTCAGTGGATAAGGAAATTGGATACTATGGTACCCAAAGGTCTCAATAGAGACATCTCTTGGGGTAACTTTATCTAAGTACTTGCTCATTGAAACTTAATGTCACAACTTCAAGAGGATTAGATGGTATTCAGTCACACCATTGAATATTCAATTTGAGTGTATCTCATTGCGATTGTGAAATATTAGTAGATTTAAATGCGGTTGTGGATTCGTACTATGGACCGGTTGGAATGGCTTTTTATTTGACAGTGTATCAGTATTTGACTGTTCTTAGGGAATCTGTCTTTTGGTTGAGATTATACTGTAATTTACAAATGAGACATAATGCTTATAGTAAGGGATTCATAATATGCCTAGGATAAGAGGAAGAATGTAGCCTGAAACTCTGAGGTGTCTACTGAGGTCTCTCTGTAAAGTATCTATGGACATGAATTCTGATGATCTAATTCGAACACTATTCCATTAGTAATATTGTTCCACCGGGTTAGATCCTTGTAGTACATAACAATATGTTGGGGCCTCCTCTGTTGGAGAATGCAATCTATCTCACGATAGTTATATGCTATCCACAAACGGTAGTGTGATTTTCACTATTGTTCTGACACATAGCCGATACACAGCCGATATTGTTGCTTTAATTACCGTCTCGATATATAGCCGGTTTTGTGACTTGAATTATCCTTCGACTTGCTTCTGGGTAAACCATTGTATATATTAGTAATTTGATCTTTTTTTGAAGGGATTCCCTTCTGCTGATATTTTTTCTTTTTTTTTTAAAGAGTAAATGGGTCTCATTGATGGTGTGGTAATGTCTGTGCCTTCATACATAGCCGTTGGAAAAATAAAGGAATTTATTGTGTGTGTTTATAACACAATGGTATGTTAAGATAACTGTTATTTAAGTGTCTTGAGTTTAGCTCATACGTATTATAGATTTTTGTTAGTAGAAGAAAAGACTTACAACTAGTAGTTCGGATATTTTAATTCCGTTTTTTATGTTTACAATTTAACTATATGTGTAGACAAATGTTAGGGAATTTCCCAGAGTCTAGTCTATATATATCATAGATTTTCTCTATTAGAGGAGGATACTTACGATTTAGGTCATTACTATTTTCATTGTATATACTGGAGTTTGTGTGGTTTTATTTGTGAGGGTTATTCACATCCGGTTTCCATATAAGCATGAATAGGTTACGTGCATGAAGACAATGTGGCGTAGGGAGTGTGTGTATGTATGTATTATCCAATAGTTTTTTTGTTGAATCAGTTCAAATGCCACCTCCCTTCTAGCACCTGGACATTCCTTGACAAAGGGGCGGAACCAGCAAGGACGCCATCACCTGGTCTTATCTGTGCTGTCGGAGCTACTCTGTGAGTTTGCTATACACAGCGTGCTGGATGGAAAAAGCGAGATGGGATCAGTGCGATAGCGGTCCATTTCCACACTGAAGATTTCTCCAGTGACAAGTCTCACGGTAATATTAGTCACACCAGCATTTGCCAATATAGGTAACACTATGTATCTCGTCTGTTCTGTCCCATATTGAAGAGCTTACTAATCACATATACGGCACCTGTAACCGATTGTTACAGTGTATCTCTATACATTGGGGCTGAACATAGAATACTGAAACTGAACTTTTTATGCTGTGTAAAAGTACTATTCCGTGAGTGAAAATAAACAAAGGGTGTGAGGTTGGATCTGCAGTCTGTATATACCTCGCTATAGCACTGCTGTTGATGTTTCAGAAATGTGGCGATTCACATGACAGTTCATACACAGGGACATTTAGAGACCTAACGCTGTTTTGTAACTTACGCCTGATACGTTTAACATCATTATGTGTACACAAGTGCTTCTGTAACTTACCTGTGACTCAAACTAACATGGATTACAAATACTGAAGTTTACAAATATTTAAGTATCTTGGGTTACCAACTGACATTACAACTCTTGAAGTAACCAGAACACACCATCGAATGCTTCACACAGTATCTGGACTTATATGTAATGACTTTACTCCAGCAGTTTGGACACCACTGTCACAGGATTTTTGACACGCAGTGTGACAGGTGGTGACGTTCTTTTTCACTCCCTGGGGACGCCCTTGGGGTGTGTTTTTCGTTTTGTGTTTCTTATATTATTTAGTATATTATATGGTACGGATGTGTTTGGTGGATGGGGTTTGTGTGGATATGAGTGAGCTTACCTCTTGTCTATTCCGGTGTTATTCCAAATATGTTTTTTCAGAGCATTGTAGCATTATAAAATATTGATATTTAAAAATTTATTCTAAGACTCATTGGCTGGGATTATTGAGTATTTAGCCTTTATATATATGTTATATTAATATTCTTTATAACATTGAAATCACTAAATTTCTGCCTGTTTCTAAGCCACATGCTTTTATATTTACTTTTCACAACAGGAGACTGCTAGTTCTAAATAATAATTCTAAAGTTACCAACTACTTTTGAGGAGCCGGATACTGCACTTTATATCAATTTAAAGATACAATCACCTGCAGTGTAATTTCCATTGTCTACAGATACTAAAGCACATTATGGGAAAATCAGGATAAAAATCCTTATGAAGAAGCTGAACTCTGAAATTTTCGGAGTGAGTATACTGCACATTATTTTGTTGTCAACTCCTGCAAATCACAAGTTAAGTTTCTTTCTTCAGTGTGCACCTTAATACATATGAGATTCAAGACCAGCGCCTCTATATACATACTCCACATTAGATACAAAGGCATCTACTTATCAAGCCGTCAACTTACTTGCATTCAATGGCACCAAGACGTTCGCCTAAGGTCGCCTAACATCGCTGCCGCAGACTTGAATACGTTCTCTAAAATTACCCAAAAAGCTGTCAAAAAGCCGCGCACCAAGTACGGTACGATGAGCAGCGGACTGTTGTTAACTAACAGTCATTGATCTCGCTGCTCTTCGGCTTTTTCCCAGCTTTATTGGTACCCTGTCACTAAACACCCACACTATACTATACTGTTTTACCCCCTATACCGCTGCTCACGGAGCCCACCGCAACTCTAATTAATGTATTAACCCCTAAACCGCCGCTCACGGACCCCGCTGCAATTAAATAAAGTGTTTAACCCCTAAATCGCCGCTCCCGGAGCCCACCACCACATACATTATATTTATAAACCCCTAATCTGCCCCCCTACACTGCTGCCACCTACATTATACTTATTAACCCCTAATCTGCCCCCCTACACCGTCGCCACATACCTAGATTTATTAACCCCTAATCTGCCACCCCAAATGTCGCTGCCACTATATTAAATGGAAGTGGTCCTCCAGACGGGCAGAAGTCTTCATCCAGATGGCATCTTCTATCTTCATCCATCCGGCGCGGAGCATCCTCTTCATCCGACGTCTTCTTGAACAATGACGGTTCCTTTAAGTGACATCATCCAAGATGGCGTCCCTTCAATTCCGATTGGCTGATAGAATTCTATCAGCCAATCGGAATTAAGGTAGGAAAAATCCTACTGGCTGATGCAATCAGCCAATAGGATTGAACTTCAATCCTATTGGCTGATCCAATCAGCCAATAGGATTGAGCTCGCATTCTATTGGCTGTTCCAATTAGCCAATAGAATGCGAGCTCAATCCTATTGGCTGATTGGATCAGCCAATAGGATTGAGCTTCAATCCTATTGGCTGATTGCATCAGCCAATAGGATTTTTCCTACCTTAATTCCATAGCTTGCTGTATAGATGTCACCCAGCAAGTAGAGAGCATAGAGCAGTTCTAAGAGAAAGTAGAAATAATGAGGCCAAAGCAGTGTACTAGAGTAATGTTATAACCCTTATGTGAGGAAATTGCTCTAGTTACACCATAGGCTACTGGCTTAGCCCACTCCTGACCTCATGTTTAGAATGGAAGGTCCTACAAGCAACCTCAGTTCAACAGGGGAGTTGTAGAGCAGGGCCTTGGAGGGGAATATGGGCAGCAAGAAATCAAAGTGTTGTAATGGTAGGTTTATGAGTCTCACCACATTATAAAAATCCTGTATCAGGAACAAGCCAGATTGTAGATTATGATGAACCACCTCATCTGTCTCATTAACATACCGTGGACCTTCCTTCAAGTCTAATACCAGGCTATGCCATTGTGAAAAGTTGCCATGTGGTTAGTGTCATCCATCGCCAAAGGCACCGATTTTTCATCTGCTATAGCTTCAGCTACGTGAGGCATACTCGTCTCCTCGACTATAGGAGCATTCCCAAAGGCCTCCGACAATGAATATTTCAACCTCGAGAAATGTGTCTGCAATAGCTGTGCAATTTCCTCTTTCCACATGGCCAGTAGCATGGTAGTTTCCTGCAAATGGAATATTTCTACGTCGACTGGGTTTCAGTATCGTCGTTATGCTATGGGTCACAGTCCTTCCTGCGGACAAAAGATGGCCTGAATCACAGATGTCAAGTACTTATAAACACCACAATCAATACCTATGCTGAGCATTCAGGTAGTCAGTGATGGCAATGCATTGTTGCATGTTGCAGTCTGCTCCGATGTAGGCACTTAGCTCAGCCTAGGTCATCTGACTCGATATTCACTACCCAGTACGCACAGGTCCTTACTAGGCAGTATCCACTCCACTACATATATATTTCTAGTTTATAGTCACTAATAAGGCATTTTTGGTTGTTTGTAATGCAGAGCTCCCATATCATGTGACCATCTTAGTTGCTGGTTGGCTCCGCCCCTAACAATGGTTTTTTAATTCATATACAGATGTAGTTAAAAAAAAGTGTGCGGAACTTTTACATTTTGTACATAAAAGTTATATTTTAACTTATGCAGCTACACTATTTATATATAATTGTGTATGGGGACTTTCTTTTTAGGTAACTTCCTTGTGACTTAGTGTAAGTATTTATTCAAGGCCGCAACACACCTCTACAAGATTTAAAAGTACAGGTTATTATTAAGTGCAGCATAACACTCCCTCCATTGTTGGTATTTTTTATTATTAACTCCTTAACACCCTTAGGACGTTCTATGCCTAACTGCACTGGGCTTTAATGCCCTTAGGACGGCATAGAACATCCTAGCCTTTTGGCTGTATGAAAGCTAAAAGCGCTTCCCAAATGTGATTGTGGGCTGAAGTGCGTGCCTAGCATTATAGGCACTCCCCCCAGACATGATCCCATCATTGAAATCACGTGATCGCCTGAACGATCGCATGCTTTAATGTTTTTTTTCTTATTTTTTTCATCAGAACTTTTTTCCGATGTAGACATATAAGTCCAGTTGTTAAGGGGTTAAAGGGCCATAATACCCAAATGTTTAAACACTTGAAAGTGATGCAGCATAGCTGTTAAAAGCTGACTAGAAAATATCACCTGAACATCTCTATGTAAAAAAGAAAGATATTTTACCTCAAAAGTTCCTCAGTAGCCACATCCCATTGTAAAGGACTTCTAAGCAGCAAATCAGTATGTCTGTCCCGGGACAGCTAAGGGAGGGAACTTACGTGCACGCTCATCTTATTTCCCTATTCAGTTTAAGGAAGGTTACTATGAAATCTCATGAGAGTTAAGTTATACTGCATTAGTTAAAAGTTATTTAGCATATGAGTATTATGTCCCTTTAAGGAACGTAAGAAGGCATACAGATATTTAATAAGCTTACAGGTTTCAGAGTTACTTGAAAATAAAAACAACATCCTTACATTTTTTTGTCCTTTTAAATAAGCTAAGCAGACCACTCATGGATCTGTTGTGATTATATAATAGTATAAAGAATAAGTCCCTTAAGGACTCTCCTCAGCCATCAGTGGCTCAATGTATGGAGGTAATTGGTCTCATGGTAGCCGCCATGGATATTATTCCTTTTGCCCGTTTCCATCTCAGACCTCTGCAGTTATGCATGCTCAGACAGTGGAATGGGGATTACACAGATCTGTCTCCGCGAATTCGTTTGGATCAGATGACAAGAGATTCTCTTCCTTGGTGGTTGTCTCAGGATCATCTCTCCCAGGGACTCTGTTTTCGCAGACCTATCTGGGTGATAGTGACTACGGACGGCAGCCTGACAGGTTGTGGAGCAGTCTGGGGCCTTCTTAGGGCTCAGGGGACATGGACTCAGGAAGTATCTGTTTTCCCCATAAACATTCTAGAGCTAAGAGCAATCTTCAATGCTCTTCTGGCCTGGCCTCAGTTAGCTTCTGCCCGGTTTATCAGATTTCAGTCGGACAACATAACCTCAGTGGCTTACATCAACCATCAATGTGGAACTCTGAGTTCTTTGGCCATGAAAGAGGTATTGAAGATTATTCAGTGGGCGGAGACCAACAACTGTTGTCTATCTGCAAACCACATTCCAGGAGTGGACAATTGGGACGCAGATTTTCTGAGCAGACAGACCTTTCACCTGCGGGAATGGGAATTGCATCCGGAAGTGTTTTCTAACTTGATTCTCAAATGGGGACAGCCAGAACTAGATCTCATGGCATCTCGTCAGAATGCCAAGCTCCCGAGGTATGGGTCGAGGTCCAGGGACCCTCAGGCGGTTCTGATAGATGCTCTGGCAGTTCCTTGCAATTTCAATCTTGCATACCTATTTCCTCCATTCGCTCTCCTTCCTCGGGTCATTGCTCGGATCAAGCAAGATAGGGCGTCGGTGATTCTCATTGCTCCTGCGTGGCCTTGCAAGATTTGGTATGCAGACCTAGTGGAGATGTCATCTCTCCCTCCTTGGAAACTTCCTCTAAGAAAGGACCTTATACTTCAAGGGCCCTTCCTTCATCCAAATCTAGTTTCTCTGAAGCCGACTGCTTGGAGATTGAACGCTTAATTTTATCTATCTTTAATCAGATCAGGTCATTGAGACTATGATTCAGGCTCGCAAGCCTGTTACCAGGAAGATTTACCAAAAGATTTGGCGTAAATATATGTATTGGTGCGATTCCAAAGGCTACTCTTGGAGTAGAGTTCGGATTCCTAGGATTTTATCTTTTCTCCAAGAGGGTTTGGAGAAGGGGTTATTGGCAAGCTCCTTGAAAGGTCAAATTTCTGCCATATCTATTTTGTTACATAAACGTCTGGCAGAGGTACCAGATGTTCAATCATTCTGTCAGGCCTTAGTCAGAATCAGTCCTGTGTTCAAACATGTTACTCCTCCCTGGTGTCTTAATCTTGTTCTTAAGGTTCTTCAGCAGACTCCTTATTAAGTTGTTATCTTGGAAGGTTTTGTTTCTTGTTGCCATTTCTTCTGCTCGTAGAGTCTCTGAACTCTTGGCTTTACAGCATGAGTCTCCCTATCTTATCTTTCACTTGGATAAGGTTGCTTTACATACTCAATTGTGTTTTCTTCCTAAAGTAGTTTCAGATCAGAACATTAATCAGGAGATTGTTGTTCCTTCTTTATGTCCTAATCCTTCTTCTCATAAGGAACGTCTTCTGCACAACCTAGACGTGGTTCGTGCTCTGAAATTCTATTTACAGGCGACTAAGGATTTTCGTCAGTCTTCTGCTCTGTTTGTAGTTTTCTCTGGGAAACGTCAGGGGCAGAAAGCTATGGCTACTTCTCTTTCTTTGTGGCTGAAGAGTATAATTCGCTTTGCCTATGAAACTGCTGGACAGCAGCCTCCTGAGGTTACGGCTCATTCTACGAGGGCTGTTTTCTCTTCCTGGGCATTCAAAAATGAAGCTTCTGTAGAACAGATTTGCAAGGCTGCAACTTGGTCCTCTCTACATACTTTTATAAAATTCTATAAGTTTGATACTTTTGCCTCGGCTGAGGCTTCCTTTGGGAGAAAGGTTCTTTAAGCAGTGGTGCCTTCTGTTTAGGTTCCCTGTCTTATCCCTCCCTTATCATCTGTGTCCTCTAGCTTGGGTATTGATTTCCAATAGCAATTAGATGATCCGTGGACTCATCGTGTCATTAGAAAGAAAACAAAATTTATGCTTACCTGATAAATTTATTTATTTCTTGACACGATGAGTCCACGGCCCGCCCTGTTTTTTAATGACAGGATATTTTTTTTTGTTATAAACCTCAGGCACCTCTGCACCTTGTTGCTTCCTTTCTCTTCTTTTCTTCGGTCAAATGAATGGGGTTAGATAGAAGGGAGGTGATATTTAACAGCTTTGCTGTGGTGCTCTTTGCCACCTCCTGCTGGCCAGGAGGTGAATATCCCAATAGTAATTAGATGATCTTTGGACTCATCGTGTCAAGAAAGAGATTTATCAGGTAAGCATAAATTTCGTTTTTCTCTCAGTTTATAGATTATGTCTCAAGCCTCAGACATCGATGTTCGCCTATGTCCTCCCATCTCCTACCAGGGGATCAAGGCTCGAGAGTATATCTTCATTTAGATTTTGAACTATCGTATTTCTTACCTGGTTTTTGTATGCACAGCTGATTTATTTAGTCTGTTCCTCAGTACACTCGGCATCAGTGCTGAATGGGTCTCTGTGTTTATGTTGCTAAATTTCTGACTCAGATTCATATATATATATATATTTATTTATTTTTTTCCAGTTTTTTTATTGTCTATTTCATTTCATGAATTTTGGGCTAGGGTTGATACTATCTGAGTCACCCAACCACCATTTTGACCCCTGCTGCTTCACAATCATTACTGTCTCTGCCTTTGCCATAGCCTCAGGTGTGGTTGTCGTCACTCTGGTACAATTCGTGCCCGCTAACGTCTAGATGATTATTAGAGGGCTAGGATGTGAATTTAGCTTCCCTGCTAGTTGCGGCCATGACATAACTGAGATTTAGTCTTATGTTAGTGTATCTCAGTGGCTGTTAAAGTTTAAGGCTTAGGGGCCAATTTAACAAGGACTGAATGGCCCCTGATCCCCGTTTCTGCACGAGCCTCGCCGGAAACAGCAGTTAAGAAGCAGCGAGCGGTCTTAAGACCGCTGCTCCTTAACTAGTCTGCTGCCTCTGAGGCAGCAGACAGCAATCAACCCAATCGGGCTGATTAACACCCCCTGCTAGCGATTGGCCACAAATCTGCTGGGGGCGGCATTGCACAAGCAGTTCACTGGAACTGCTTGTGCAATGATAAATGCAAACAGCGTATGCTGTCGGCATTCAGCAATGTCGGGCGGACATGATCCGCTACAGCGGATCATGTCCGTCCAACTGTTGATAAATCGGCCCCATAGTCTTAGCTGCATTCTATTTGTCCTAGATTTTCTTTTTGTCTTTTGTTTCACAGTGATGCTATTTGCTCTGTGACTTCTTTTTGTTTTACGGTTTGTTAGCACCTCATTCATCAAGCAGCCTATAAGTCGTGGGTATTTATCCCATAGTTACTGATGTTCAGGTTTGGTGTCATCAGTGGACAGGTAATACTATAGTTTACTCTACTGACAATCGGGCTACTTCAGATATTAATAGGGCAGGGCAGTCGCTGGTATTCTCTCGATTCCGGACAATCTTTTCAGTTGTATAAGTTAGGTCATCTTGTCAGTTTTTTTTTTGAGCAAGCACAGATTTGTATTAATTTATTATTCCTTCATGTAGTTCTGTCAGTATGCCTCCGTCGTTATAGGGCTTACCTTAGTCTACCTGTTTCTCTTAAACAGGGTAATTCCACATGTCTAAGTCATGTTAACTCTACACGCCTACTTAGTTTCACACCTTTCAACTGTGCAGCTGTCTGTCAGTGTTCCGGGCTGTGGAGTTAACAGTGGCTTAGGATGTGTACCCAGTCCAGTCTGTGAGTGCGGAGAAGAGGATAGAGATATATATCCCATACATATATTAAAATGCAGCTCAACGTATATGTGGTTGTTTACTTTGCTAAAATTAGACAATAGTTTAAATAAAGACAAGCCATCTCAAGCAAAAAATAAAAAAATGCCTTTATTTTAAAATCAAAAGCTTTATCTTTAATAAATTAGAAAGATTAAGGGTGCAGACAGGTTGTTTATTAGCTTGCTAATAATAGTGTTACTTTAATGAGTCACTGTATATATTTTTTTCACTAGACTCATTAAGACTACGCCTTTTTGCACAATTTTATCTAGAGCCATGATTGGCACAGTAGAGGTTGTTCTCTTCCTTTGTAAAAGGCGGCATTGGCTAAAGTTGGCAAGGGCTGACAAGTATAAAACCACATCAACAAATATTGAAAACTGTGAAGAAATAAAAATAGAATTAACATACACGGCTTTTAACAATTTCTTTATATTAAAAAAGGTGCAATTTGTGGTGTGCTAGATGTACACTTAACCAGTCATGATTTCCTAGGAACTCAGCATCTAGTTAACATTTACACAGCACAAAGTTTATACAGTACATATCTTGTAAAATAAATACATCAATGCTATCTTCAGACAAATACTGTTTTGAGGTTACCAGGAAATCTTTATCCATTTAGTTCATAGCACAGTAGCATTAGTAGACAGTAACTTAGCAGAAAAATCATAACTGAGTAGTGCAAAATATCTGGATACTAATATATATATATATATATATATATATATATTTTTTTTATTTATTAGACAAAACAAAAAAAATTTTTTAAAAAAAAACAGCACTGCAGGTTTCATAGACGGCTGGAAACTCACTTATGTTTAAATAAATCATACACCATTCAAAAGCCACATATTGTAAATATTCATAAAGAGAAAATTAAATATGAAATATATTATTAGTCCAAACTGGCATCATTGCATGAACGTGCTATTTTCTAGTGAGCAGAATGATTGATGGTTATTTCTTAAAGAAACATTAAGCCACTATTGCAGGGTTTATAGGGCCAGTGCATAAAATTGCACAAATAAATTCCATTTTCTTTTCAATACATTTTTTTAAAAATTAGAATATAATTTTTAATATTGTAACTTAAAGACAGTCTCCCTTGCACAGATTAAGCAAAAAAAAAAAAAAAAAAGTAACGTTTTAATGCAAGGATGAAATGTATTTGTATATATGTTGCAAGAAGCCCTCTTTGAGAACTAGGAGAAAAAAAAACACTTGGTAGCTATCTATAAAAGATACATTAAAGGGACACTGAACTCAATTTTTTTTTTTGCGATTCAGATAGAAAGTTGCTTAAAATTGCATGCTCTAATTTACTCCTGTTATCAAATTTTAGTCATTCTCTTGGTATCGTTATTTGAAAAGCAAAAATGTAAGTTTAGATGCCGGCCCACTTTTGGTGAACAACCTGGGTTGTTCTTGCTGATTGGTGGATAAATTCACCCACCAATAAACAAGTGCTGTCCAGAGTCTGAACCAAAAATTGGCTGGCTCCTTAGCTTAGATGCTTTCTTTTTCAAATAAAGACAGCAAGAGAATGAAGAAAATTTGATAATAGGAGTAAATTAGAAAGTTGTTTAAAATTGCATGCTCTATCTGAATCACAAGAAAAAAATGTGGGTTCAGTGTCCCTTTAATCTTATATGATAGTATGTGGCCATTTTCAGGAGCAGCAGGCTTTTGTTTATAAATTCCCTTTACACAAAATCAAATATGCAACACAGTACACTAAATAGATTTCTAAACTCTAGTGTTTGCCCCTGTTGCACGATAAACTTATTATGCTACTGAAGTTATATATTAGAAGGGAAAATGGAAATCATCTATCTTAAAATGTAATGCATTCTTCTAAATATATCCATTTTGGTTTGTTTTACACTAATATCTGATACGTACCCCATGCAAGCTTATGTTAACCATAAAATATTAATGAGGAAGCATATGTAAATGCCATAGCAGCAAACTGTCCTGTGCCATTGTAATAACTTTCATTTACGTATGTATCGGTTTGCTAACATTGTGCACATAGCACATTTACTCCAACATCGCCACTACTAGTACTAGCTTACTGAATGCACACCTGGTGTTACATAGTATATGCAATGCAAATACAAAGGAAAACATAACCACATAATATAAAGGAATGGAGCTGAGCACTACTTCCGTTTGCTCTTTGTGTCTGTTGTTTGGAAAACACTTGAAGCAGACATGAGATTCTCAATGTACTGTCCAAGAACTTGATTTTCAGACTTCAGTTTCAGGTTTTCTTCCTTAACTGCATCAACTCGTGCAGAAAGATCTAAACATGTGGAGACAAACAAAAAAGTAATTAGCATAAAATTCAGCACCAATGTGAAAAACATCAAAATAACAAGGGCTGGCTAGACATTGTACCAAAATGTTTTAAACTAAATAGTCATTTGTTAAGGATATATACACATGGGTAGGTGCACTGCTTCTACTGGTATTATAAAGCAGGGGTGCCCGGACATTAGCGAGTCGTGATCTACTTTTTGTAAAATTTGTCACCGAGATCTACTTATGCCAGATTTAAGAAAAAAAGTTGTACATGTAGCATACTCCAAATGCTAAAAATCATGGAGGTCTTGTTTGTTCACATACCTAAGACACAGGATTAATGACTTCTATGGGGTTTTAAATAACTTTAGTAACTCCAATAAAAAGGGCACTCACAGGACTTGACAGTAGTAGAAACAATCTTTATTTTATATAATTCGACGTTTGGGCTGTAAATCTAGCCTTTTTCAGGACAATCTAAAAACATAATATACATACAACAATGAAAACAAACAAAAGAAAAAATAAACCACCTTAATTAAACATTGTGGTTTATTTTTTTCTATTTTAAAGTTTCGGGAAGTTTGTATCCCCTTCATCAGAGACTTATCAAGGGATTGATTATGTCAGAAAGTTTGCAATTTTAAACAACTTTCCAATCATCAAATTATCTTGGTACCATTCGCTGAAGGAGCTAGCTGAACACACCTAGTGATTCAATTATAAGAGATATATGTTTGCAGGCACCAATCACCAGCTAGCACACCCAGTAGTGCAGGATATGTACATATTTTTCAATAATGGATACCAAGAGAACAAAGCACATTTGAAAATAGAAGTGAAATAAGAGTCTTAAAATTACATGCTCAATCAAATTTAAGCAAATTTATTATTGGACATTCCTATCCTGTTAAAATAAAGAAAAAAAAGTATGTTTTTCCACTCAGAGTGTGAATCATGAAAGTTTGACTTTACTGTCCCTTAAACTGAGGCACCAGCTCCTACTGAGCATGTGCAATAGTTAAATGTATAGATGTATATGTCTGTGATTGGCTGATTGCTGACGCATGACACAGCAGACAGGCAAATTAAAGTTTGAAATTTGTCAGGAAAAAAACAAAAAATGTACTTTTAATTTCAAATGAACAATAAATACAGTATTATTACATTTCCTTTATTATGCATTTGTTTGGTATTTACTAGTCCTTTAAACCTTTGGCTGCTAAGCCATTTCCCACCTGGGTGCCAAGTTTTTTTTTTTTTTTTACTTTTTAAAATATATTTTTAACTTTTTTTTTAGATCCCCAAGACTTATACTGTTGGAAAGGTTAGGCGATTACCCGAGATACAGGCTTCTAAGCAGCATGCCCCATCTCCCTATATTTGTCCATTTTAAATAAAGTTGCGCCCGTGAAGCCCCTCTCTCTCTATATATCTATCTATCTATCTACACACACACATATATACACAGAAGGAGGCACTCATTGGTCTTTTAATAAGTGAATTTAATCTTTAAAGCGTGACGTTTCGGGGGGGCACTCCCCTTCCTTCCTAGTCTGAGGAAGGGGAGTGTCCCCCCGAAACATCACGCTTTAAAGATTAAATTCACTTATTAAAAGACCAGTGAGTGCCTCCTTCTGTCCTTATATTTAACCGTTGGCACCCTGGCAGCTGAAATTCAGGTGAGAGTGCTCTCTTTTGAACAATATATATACATACACATACATACATACATACACACTGCCACTTGACAGAGAAAGAAAAGGACGTGCTGGAACATCAGTGCTTGATTTATTTATATGCTTTAATTTTTAATATGCTCATATTTACTGGATTGCAAATACCTTCCCTGGTACTGAGGAGTGGACTATAAGTTTCTTTATTATGGCACTTATGGGCAGTTTTATACATGTGTAAAAGCGCCACCTGATTGTCAGAGCATTGTTATCCACTGCTAGAGAATGATACTAGTCTCCTATAAGGCATAGCTTTCTACACAAGGTTTGTTGTTCTGGACATTTAATTGATGTCCCAGAACTATCATTTTTTTAAATGTTTTTTTCTATGCCTATGAAAGAGGAAAGTAAATTATTTAAATAAAAAAAAAACGTCAAATATAGCGGCTTTAGTGAAATGTTTTGCAAATGTGTAATATTTATCAGAATGCAACAAATAATGTTCTATTTGTGACAGCAATTAGCAAGCAGATTGATTTTATGTATTGCTGACCCCTATGAGCAAATCAAAAGTAATTTAGCTCTGTGTGCTTCAGGGAAACTATGTAGCTTTAAGTGCCACTTAAAGATCACATTTTCCATTTCACAAATTATAAATGTTGTTTATGCAAGTCCATCTACAGGCCTGCCATTGGTGGTATGGTAGTTGGTAACTGAGCTCCCAGGAACACCTGGGCTTTGACTCTTATCAGTGCTATTTATTATTACATGCTATGTCCAGCGTATATGGTGCCATAGATTTGTGTGATGATTTGTGTCACTTAAAACTACATAGTTTCCCTGAAGTACACAGAGCTAAATTTCTTTTGATTTGCTCCATAATTGGTAAGCAAAACTACCATTTTTAGAAAAAAACAAAAACCCTGTATGAGCTATATAAATGGATCATCTACAAAACATTTATGCAAAGAAAAATCTAGTGTATAATGTGTCTTTAATATTTCTAATTACATAAGGTTACAGAACCTTGGCTCCACACAACTGGCAAACCTAGATTGTTACCGTACCTTCAAGTGTGTGCTGAAGTTCCAAAACCTGGTTAATCAGCCGTGTTTTTTCTTCTAGTTCAATCTGATTTTCTACCTCCAGAGCTATTAAGAGAAAACAGCACAATTAATGTCTATATCAATTGATTATACATTGATTTCCCACATCCTTTAAATCTTGGTCTATTACAGGAAGAACTCACGATTATAAATAATAATGTATACACATGCTCCTATGTTTTGGACAGGTTCCTAGATTTTGAAAAAAAAATGTCAAACTCATACACAAACACACTAGTTTGTGTCTTCTTACATACAAACATTTTTCACCAAATCAATTGATAAATGCTACTCTCATAGTTATATATTGCTAAATCAGTCTAAATGAGGAGGAAATAATTTGGTCCAAAATATATAAAACATTCTCGTCTTCAAGAATACTAGGTCACTGTCCCAGAAGCAGAACTTTTTTTCACTTTCTGCGATGAGATTTTTTTTAGTTAAAAATTTTCTGCAGGTCATTTTGAAATAGAAATCACTTCACTATGGTCTCTTCATGCATACCCCACTGCATATCAATATCACCCTGGTCTCTTCATGCATACCCCCCTGCATATCAATATCACCCTGGTCTCTTCATGCATACCCCCCTGCATATCAATATCACCCTGGTCTCTTCATGCATACCCCCCTGCATATCAATATCACCATGGTCTCTTCATGCATACCCCCCCTGCATATCAATATCACCCTGGTCTCTTCATGCATACTCCCTTTCATATCAATATCACCCTGGTCTCTTCATGCATACTCCCCTTCATATCAATATCACCCTGGTCTCTTCATGCATACCCCCCCCTGCATATCAATATCACCCTGGTCTCTTCATGCGTACCCCCCTGCATATCAATATCACCCTGGTCTCTTCATGCATACTCCCCTTCATATCAATATCACCCTGGTCTCTTCATGCATACCCCCCCTGCATATCAATATCACCCTGGTCTCTTCATGCGTACCCCCCTGCATATCAATATCACCCTGGTCTCTTCATGCATACTCCCCTTCATATCAATATCACCATGGTCTACTCTCTTCATGCATACCCCCCTGCATATCAATATCACCCTGGTCTACTCTCTTCATGCATACCCCCCTGCATATCAATATCACCCTGGTCTACTCTCTTCATGCATACCCCCCTGCATATCAATATCACCCTGGTCTACTCTCTTCATGCATACCCCCCTGCATATCAATATCACCCTGGTCTACTCTCTTCATGCATACCCCCCTAATATACCAGTGTTATACTTAACAATAATATAACTAAACTGCAATTTAAATATAGTCTGTTTCCGTTGATGCTTTGCTCTGACTTTGGCATCATTTCATTATAGTTGTATCATGTATGTTTTAACCTTTACAAACAGCCACAGGGGTTATATAATACATCTGCTGCCTGTGACTTTATATGGTTTATGATATCACACAGAAAACATAGCACTCAAGTGTCGCGCTATGGAGGGAGGGGCGAGTGTCAGTGTGCAGGAGCAGAACACCAGTACGTGAGAGACATTTACAGATCCCCCCCAGCTGCCTTTTCTGCAAACACTTGTAACCCTTCTCCTCCCCGGCTCAAAGTGTTAATAGCACCGCAAAGGGAAAAAAAGTGTTATCCCTGCTGCGGTCTGCTTGTGAAGACTGTTAGATTAAAAGTGATGTGTGTGGGCGGAGTTTTGGGAATTGCCGATTCCCACTTTTGATAATCAATCACAATTGCCAAATTACTAGACACACAACCAACCGGTATAAGCTTTCACAGTAGTGTTGTAAAAAAAAGAACATGAAGGCTGAAGCTAGCGCTGCTTAAAACTGAGACGGTCCCCACTCTCTACTGAAGCCCGAACCCAGACTGTAAACATTTTTTTGTGAATGTGAGCGCAGCCTTCATTTTCTTTTTTTTACAACACTACTGTGAAAGCTTATACCGGTTGGTTGTGTGTCTAGTCTAATTTGGCAATTGTGATTGATTATCAAAAGTGGGAATCAGCAATTCCCAAAACTCCGCCCACACACATCACTTTTAATCTAACAGTCTTCACAAGCAGACCGCAGCAGGGATAACGCTTTTTTTCCCTTTGCGGTGCTATTAACACTTTGAGCCGGGGAGGAGAAGGGTTACAAGTGTTTGCAGAAAAGGCAGCTGGGGGGGGGGGGGGGGATCTGTAAATGTCTCTCACGTACTGGTGTTCTGCTCCTGCACACTGACACTCGCCCCTCCCTCCATAGCGCGACACTGGAGTGCTATGTTTTCTGTGTGATATCATAAACCATATAAAGTCACAGGCAGCAGATGTATTATATACCCCCTGGGGCTGTTTGTAAAGGTTAAAACATACAAACAGCCCCAGGGGGTATATAATACATCTGCTGCCTGTGACTTTATATGCTTTATGAAACCACACAGAAAACATAGCACTCCAGTGTCGCGCTATGGACAACCGCTGTAGTGTAACCCTTCTCCTTCCCGCTCAAAGTGTTAATAGCACCGCACAGGGAAAAAAAGTGTTATCCCTGCTGCGGTCTGCTTGTGAAGACTGTTAGATTAAAAGTGATGTGTGTGGGCGGAGTTTTGAGAATGCCGATTCCCACTTTTGATAATCAATCACAATTGCCAAATTAGACTAGACACACAACCAACCGGTATAAGCTTTCACAGTAGTGTTTTAAAAAAAAAAAAAAAAAAAAAAAGAACATGAAGGCTGCGCTCACATTCACAAAAAAATGTTATACAGCCTGGGTGCGGGCTTCAGTAGAGAGTGGGGACCGTCTCAGTTTTAAGCAGCGCTAGCTTCAGCCTTCATGTTCTTTTTTTTACAACACTACTGTGAAAGCTTATACCGGTTGGTTGTGTGTCTAGTAATTTGGCAATTGTGATTGATTATCAAAAGTGGGAATCGGCAATTCCCAAAACTCCGCCCACACACATCACTTTTAATCTAACAGTCTTCACAAGCAGACCGCAGCAGGGATAACACTTTTTTTCCCTGTGCGGTGCTATTAACACTTTGAGCCGGGGAGGAGAAGGGTTACACTACAAGGGTTTTTCTGCTATTATTAACGCGCATCCCTGGCTGCACACTTACCTCAGTCGCAGAAGCAGTTCTGGCGGCTAAAGTAACAAATTTAAGTTATAAGCAAAGCATCTAATAAAATGTATCAATTTCATGAGCAGCAGCCAATAATGTGAAAGTAAAAATGTGCCAGTTGCTATGCGAAAAAATAATAATTAAAAAAAAAAAAAAAAAAAAACTGTTGAAGAAAATGATGTGCTTAACAGAACTGGCCATTCTTTCTGCAGGCAGGCTCCACTTTCTGCGATATTATCGCAGATCGCACTATGTTCTGCCTTGGGGGTCACTGTCAAGGATAAGGTCTTATCAGCTCTAAATATATATTTTAATTTTAGGGCCCAGCCAATTTTGATAATTATTAAGCTCAGTAATATTTTATCACAGTTTAATATCTTGAGTAAACAGAACGATCTTTAGTCTCTTTTTTAAAATATCCTATAGTAGGATGTTTCTAATTGCTCTCAGAAATGTTCCATACCGGTGGCACTGCTTACATGAAAGCAAAATGAAGTATATAAATTGCATACCATCCATATCTGAATTCATCAAAGCAGAAGATGGGTCTTGTGGAATTATCTGTAGTTTGGCAGAACAGAAATCTAAAGAAAGAAAAAAAAAAAAATATCTAGTGTAAGAATAAAACAGCTGAGAAATAAAAAAAGTTATATAATAAAAAAAAACATTTTACATGCTAGAGTGTATTAAAGGACAACTAAATACAGTAGAATATAATACCTGATGAATAAACAATAAAAGGCCATTTCAAATCAAAGTAAATGCTTTTGCATTAATAGTAGATTATATTTTCAAAGTTTATTCAATTTTCCCTCCTCCTGTATAATGTGAAAGCCATTAGCCAATCAAAAAATGCATATACATATATACTGTGCACTTTTGCACATGCTCAGTAGAAGCTAGAGCCTCAGAATGTGTGCATATAAAAATAGTGTACGATTTGATAATGGAAGTATATTGGCTTTTTTTTTCTTCTTTTAATTGCATGCTCTACCTGAATCATTAAACTTTCATTTTTACTTAATGGCCCTTTAAATTATTTACAAATCGATCATTTAGCTTTATTTTTTTAACATGACATAATTTTGCTTGCTGTATGCCACTTTTACTCAAAATTCGAATAATTAAGTAATGGTTATAGGAAAAAAAAGAACTATGTAAACAAGAGGTTTACTAAATGAACTAAAAATTTTAATTCTCCATTGTTCTCTCCAAAGACCTCATGTTCAAACACTTGCCACCTTGGAGAGAATTGTAATATATGAGTGTCTCCTTCACATACAGAACCCTGCATAGTCAGATAAACATATCTCAAGACAAAATTTGTGTTTCTACAAATTTTTGGAGGGACCTCGCCGTACTGACAAGACTTCTTAGATTATCTCACCTGAGCAAAGAGCTTTAGATCATCAGGCCCTAAGCATTGGTCTGAGTAGAGAGAGTGAGAAATATGACAACGACTTTGTGTAAATAATTAGACAGAACCTATTTTACACTGTCAACTTGTATACATTGCAAAAGATGTGCATTCAAAATACAGTTTCAAAAGCATATAATGCTGTAATTTTGTTAGCAAAATTTGCATTGTTTTGCATTCCAGAGACAGACCTCTTGAAAACAGTCTTGAGAATGTTTTGTAACAGCAAAGATAAGAAAAAATAAATAAAAAGGCAGATTTAAATTAAATGACAGATAAGTGCATTGTCCTATATCAAGCAATCACTGTGCAGCATGTAAGACATTAAAGGTTCATGAAACCCAATCCCCCGTCGTGATTCAGATAGAGCATTTGATTTTAAACAACTTTTCAATTGACTTCTATTATCTAATTTGTTTTATTCTCTTGGTATCATTTGCTTAAAAGTATACCTAGGTAGGCTCAGAAGCTGCTTATCTTATTGATGGCTTCACATGCCTCATGCTATTGGCTTACCAATGTGTTCAGCAACCTTCCAGTAGTGCATTAATGCCTCTTCAACAAAAGATACCAAAAGAACTAAGCAAATTTGAAAGTAGAAGTAAACTGGAAAGTTGTTTATAAATTGTATTCTCTACCTGAGTCATAACAGAAAAATGTTGGGTTTCATATCCCTTCAAATTACAGGAAAAGCAGGCAACATAAATAATGGAAATGCATTAGAAATTACCCATTTTATGTGGAATTACAATTTTAAGTTTAATATCCCTTTGCTAAAGTATTCACAAAATATATTAAATGCTTTAAAGAGTTTAAAGGCTCTCAGCTCTTTTTCTTTTTAACCCCTAGATTGACACCATGTGCACAGTGCTAACAGGGGTGCCGATTGGTTAGTATGCTTAAAGTATGAACAGTGCATATATAATTGAAAGCATGAAAAATAATGCACTGGGTTTGTGAAAACAACCACTAAAAACATTGTTTGCTGAGGAAGCAGTCCAGTGAAGACAATAGTGAGGTTTTATGTATGCATGTAATTGAAAGACAAATGCTCTACCCATTTATATTATTTTCTAACTCAGGTCCACATATTAGCTTAATAGCTGCACTTATATAAGCATCTGTTGATGAAATAAATGAGCCCAGTAAATTATTTACATAGTTAGGAAAATTTAGATAAGTGGTTAACAAATTCACTGCCCCTTTAGCATCTAAATCACACATAAGCTATAAGTCTATATTCCTGTACATAAAAACTCACTGCCATATACACAGCAGAATAACAGCAGTGTTCGCCACAGAAAAGCCCAGCTGGGTGGCATTATTAAGTAGCCAGCCGATGGCTGCACCAATCCGCAGCTAGCTCTCAGTAATACATTGCTGCTCCTGAGCATACCTTGGCACGGTTTTCATTGAAGGATACAAAAGGAACAAAGCAAATAAGATACATTAGCTGTTTAAAATTACACGCTCTGTCTGAATTGTAAAAGTTGGTTTCGTCATTGCGGTGCTAAGTACAGAGGGGCTGCGGGCGGAGGATTGCTAGTCTGGTTTTCCCAACGAAAAAGGTAAGTATTTAAAAAAACGCAATGTAAACTTTAATGAACAAAAGTGCCCCTGTTTTTAATAGTATTTTTTAAAAAACGCGGGCACTTATTCATTAAAATTTACATTCACTTTAATGTTTAAGAAGGTGATCAGTAAAATCAGCAGGGTACTGTGCCCACTAACTAGGTCCTGGGGGAACAATTTTAACCGACATTTAAATTGTGCGTTTACTGTCTCATACTTCCACACGCTAACAAACACAGCTACATAAAAGCAAGGGTTGATGTAAAACATACAGAAATGAATTAGTGTGTCATATACAGGGAGTGCAGAATTATTAGGCAAGTTGTATTTTTGAGGATTAATTTTATTATTGAACAACAACCATGTTCTCAATGAACCCAAAAAACTCATTAATATCAAAGCTGAATAGTTTTGGAAGTAGTTTTTAGTTTGTTTTTAGTTATAGCTATTTTAGGGGGATATCTGTGTGTGCAGGTGACTATTACTGTGCAAAATTATAAGGCAACTTAACAAAAAACAAATATATACCCATTTCAATTATTTATTTTTACCAGTGAAACCAATATAACATCTCAACATTCACAAATATACATTTCTGACATTCAAAAACAAAACAAAAACAAATCAGTGACCAATATAGTCACCTTTCTTTGCAAGGACACTCAAAAGCCTGCCATCCATGGATTCTGTCAGTGTTTTGATCTGTTCACCATCAACATTGCGTGCAGCAGCAACCACAGCCTCCCAGACACTGTTCAGAGAGGTGTACTGTTTTCCCTCCTTGTAAATCTCACATTTGATGATGGACCACAGGTTCTCAATGGGGTTCAGATCAGGTGAACAAGGAGGCCATGTCATTAGATTTTCTTCTTTTATACCCTTTCTTGCCAGCCACGCTATGGAGTACTTGGACGCGTGTGATGGAGCATTGTCCTGCATGAAAATCATGTTTTTCTTGAAGGATGCAGACTTCTTCCTGTACCACTGCTTGAAGAAGGTGTCTTCCAGAAACTGGCAGTAGGACTGGGAGTTGAGCTTGACTCCATCCTCAACCCGAAAAGGCCCCACAAGCTCATCTTTGATGATACCAGCCCAAACCAGTACTCCACCTCCACCTTGCTGGCGTCTGAGTCGGACTGGAGCTCTCTGCCCTTTACCAATCCAGCCACGGGCCCATCCATCTGGCCCATCAAGACTCACTCTCATTTCATCAGTCCATAAAACCTTAGAAAAATCAGTCTTGAGATATTTCTTGGCCCAGTCTTGACGTTTCAGCTTGTGTGTCTTGTTCAGTGGTGGTCGTCTTTCAGCCTTTCTTACCTTGGCCATGTCTCTGAGTATTGCACACTCCAGTGATGTTGCAGCTCTGAAATATGGCCAAACTGGTGGCAAGTGGCATCTTGGCAGCTGCACGCTTGACTTTTCTCAGTTCATGGGCAGTTATTTTGCGCCTTGGTTTTTCCACACGCTTCTTGTGACCCTGTTGACTATTTTGAATGAAACGCTTGATTGTTCGATGATCACGCTTCAGAAGCTTTGCAATTTTAAGAGTGCTGCATCCCTCTGCAAGATATCTTACTATTTTTGACTTTTCTGAGCCTGTCAAGTCCTTCTTTTGACCCATTTTGCCAAAGGAAAGGAAGTTGCCTAATAATTATGCACACCTGATATAGGGTGTTGATGTCATTAGACCACACCCCTTCTCATTACAGAGATGCACATCACCTAATATGCTTAATTGGTAGTAGGCTTTCGAGCCTATACAGCTTGGAGTAAGACAACATGCATAAAGAGGATGCTGTGGTCAAAATACTCATTTGCCTAATAATTCTGCACTCCCTGTACATATATCTGAGATCTATGAGATCAATTACGTATCCTTAGAATATGAAGTATGGTGTGCATAGATTTGATGAACTATAAGTATTGTACTTGCAAAACAATGTTGGGCAGTAATGATTGTTTAAAATGTGTCACAATTATTAACAATCAAATGTTAATAATTTAATGCATCTAATTTTTGCATGGGTGTTTACTTATAATTATGTTTTTAATCCCCGACCCCAAAGATAGGATAACCAAATAATTAAAGCCCCACTGCACACCTGAGCAGGCCACAGCCAGTGATTGGCGGCTACATGTGTATGCTGTTCAAAATTGGCTCACCAGCTGTGTCCTGCCCAGGAAATGCATTGTGTTCCCGTTACCAAGTGGGGCTAAGCAAAGGATAGATAAACTCTTAATATTGCACAATTATTTTGATAGCTATTACAGAACACAGTAAGCTAGAAAGTGTTCAGTTCAGCAGTATTCAAATCCACAATTTTGCACCTATAATTAACCCATAATGTATACACAGACTATCCACGGCATCATTAACCCATAATGTATACACAGACTATCCACGGCATCATTAACTCATAATGTATACACAGACTATCCATGGCAGCCTTAACCCATAATGTATACACAGACTATCCATGGCATCATTAACCCGTAATGTATACACAGACTATCCATGGCATCATTAACCCGTAATGTATACACAGACTATCCATGGCATCATTAACCCGTAATGTATACACAGACTATCCATGGCATCATTAACCCGTAATGTATACACAGACTATCCATGGCATCATTAACCCGTAATGTATACACAGACTATCCATGGCATCATTAACCCATAATGTATACACAGACTATCCATGGCATCATTAACCCATAATGTATACACAGACTATCCATGGCATCATTAACCCATAATGTATACACAGACTATCCATGGCATCATTAACCCATAATGTATACACAGACTATCCATGGCAGCATTAACCCATAATGTATACACAGACTATCCATGGCAGCCTTAACCCATAATGTATACACAGACTATCCATGGCAGCATTAACCCATAATGTATACACAGACTATACATGGCAGCATTAAACTATAATGTAAACACAGACTATCCATGGCAGCATTAAACCATAATGTATACACAGACTATACATGGCAGCATTAAACTATAATGTAAACACAGACTATCCATGGCAGCATTAAACCATAATGTATACACAGACTATTTATGGCATCATTAACCAATAATGTATACATATAATATCCATGATAGCGTTAATAATACCAAATTGTTAAATGCAATAATAACAAAATATACAGGTCTCACCTGCGAGTTAGCCGGTGATGTGCACAAATGACTATTTACGGCTACATACATAAACTGACACAGGGAACCTCCTCTGCGACACACAAGCAGCTCACGACGCAACACGCAAAATCAGTGTCAGGCGTGATGACGTCACACCAAACCAGCGCACTCAGTTCTCGAGCTACTAGAAACGTTGCCCAATGAATTGGCGAGAAACAATTCTTGTCGTTGTGACGTAAAAATTGGGGCGTTAACTTGTAGTAAATTTGGGCGTGTTGTGTGTTCGATCGATATGCATTGTGCAGATTCTGAACTTTAGCGGATGAGGTTGGGTGATGGCTGTTCATTGAGACCTGTGTTAAATTTTATGTTGCCAATATGCAGTGCTTTCCTTATAATTTGCCATCATTGAGGGCATCCTGCAGAGTCGGTATAAATGCCTTTAATATATTAATACCTTTAATATAATTAGAAGTTGCAAATACTACCTTAGATAATTTGTTATATAATTGTATTTAAAAAAAAGGAGCTAAGTACGGGGTAAAGTTATAGTGACATATTAGATTATTGCTAACCATACTAATGAAAATATAAAAACCAGTCAGGAATGAATTAGAGCATCTTAAATACATGAAATTGAGCACTCTTAAAATGCATGAGTAGAATTTACTATCGATAATATTTGCTTCTATCCAATTTTTATTCATTAAACACAAGGCAGGTAAGTGAGCTACAAATATGATACAAGCTTCATTAGCTGTTTTAAACTGAAATTTGTTTATTCCCTTGGGCAGCTGCTACTGATCAGGCATCATTTAGCACATTTTTTTATTTGGGCCTTTTAGAGCAGTGGTGGACCTTGTTTGCTTGTGCTATTACTGGTGCCTTTGTATAAGAAAATCTATAATGCACATTCAAACCTGTTTGATGGCAAGTAAGAGGAAAGGTGTTACCTGAAAGGGATATCAAACTCAAAAAAGTTTTATATTGTGATTCCGAGCATAACATTTTAAAAAAAGTTTCCAGTTTCCTTCTATTATCAAATTTGCTTTGTTCCAATGGTATTCTTTGTTGAAGAGATGCATAGGTATGTGTCTGCAGCACTACATTGCCAGGAAATATTGCTGACATCTAGTACTCTTTACAAATGGAAAACATTCTTTTAAAACTGCTGCCATATACTTCTCCAGACGTGCATGCGCCTTGGGTTATGTCCCTGCTTTTCAACAAACAATACCATAAGAACAAAGAAAATTTGATAAAGTAAGTAAATTTTAATAGCTGTTTAACATTGCATGCCCTGTCTGAATCATGAAAAACATTTTGGGTTTCATATCCCTTGGGGGGGAAAAAAAAAAGATAACTCAGGCCCTACTCTAACTTACCTGTGAATGAGAGGTGGGATATGACTTATGTGGATATAAAGCAGGCTGCAGTGCACTGTCATTTATTTATTTATTTTAAACAGAAGGAATGGCATTTTAACTGTAATCCATCAATGGGAAATTGTGTGTATAAGAAGCAATTCATTAAAGTGTCTTGGTGTATATAGTCTGCATACTTTTAAACACTCCCAACAAACCAGATTTTAAGGATTGTATTAGAACAGACACCCATATTTTGCTTTACTTCCAATTTACTGCTCTGAAAGCTTTTAAAACAGTAACAAACACTTTAAGACATCAATAAGTGAATACAAACAATAAAGGAATGGGTACGGTATCTCTTAGAAAATCTGTGTCGCTGTTTATTTGTTAGATGAGTATAGCAAGTGTTATAGAGTGTTGTCTGTGAGCAGTCAGTTAATGGACTAACACGTTTCGCGCATGCTCACATGCTTTTAATCAGTGAGAAAAACAAGAACAAGAAAAAGACCAGTGAACATATACATTGAGATGGAGCAGCAGAGATCAGCCAATGGGATTGGTAATGGTGTCCATAAATGGTCTAGAGAGCACCAACACCTCCTCTTTCTTTTTGCTGCTCTGGAAAGTTAAAGGGACATAAAACAAGTTGGGATAGAGACAAAATATAATATGTACTTTAATTACTTTACCTGCAAATGTATACTGCAGTACCTCACCATTAACCCTTTCTTTTTATTTTCTGAATTGTAAAGCTCTAACTCCCCCCACACATGTCCTTCCATGGCTGTATCTATATCTATTGTTGTTTTGGCATATTGCAAAAGTGCACAGGGATTAGCTGCTGGAGCATGCCTAGAAGCTGTGAACTCAGTCGAATTATAATGCCTGAGTCTAAACACTGATAAGAGGGGGTGGAGTTTGCTGCTCCAGACAGCTTAGCTATGTAATTCATTTTGCTTAGTTTTGAAAATTATTTTAAAATACTTGCCAGCATTTTTGTAACAATTTTTTATGCAAACTATTTTTAATTAGTTATCCCTTTTAGGATATGCACAGATCTCAACCTTTTTTATGTCCCTTTAAGTAGTTCCTGGAAAGTTACACATTTCTCTATATCTACTTGATTCAATTTCATGTGTAATTCTCTTTTTTTTTTTATAGTCGCTCGTTTTTCCTTTTTTCAGTTTATTATAATTGTTTAGTTTTATCAATCTTATTTTAGTTTATTTAATTCTCCCTCTGTTTTATTTACTCTCTCTCTCTTAGTCCTACCTGTCCTCCTTCTGTTTTCCTTTTTCCTGTGGGAATTAATGTTTCCCTTTCTCCCTCACAACTCTAGTCTCTTTTTATCTCCCTCTTTCCTCCCTTCTGTCAGCTGCTCCGGCACGCGCTGTTTGCCACCGCCATCTTCTCCCGCCCATTGTCTTTCCTGCCCTCCATGTTTTCCCGCCTTTGTCTTACAGGACCAGACGCCACCTCCATCCTTAAATGCTTTGGATTGTTTCCTTATGATACATATTTCTTTGTAAATTTCTCTTTTTCACTTCCACTCCTTGCTATTATTTAATCCAACCACTAAGTATCACTATTTCTCTCTACAGGTCCTGTCAGTGTATTAAAGGGACATAATACTCATATGCTAAATCACTTGAAACTGATGCAGTATAACTGTAAAAAGCTGACAGGAAAATATCACCTGAGCATCTCTATGTAAAAAGGACAATATTTTACCTCACAATCTTCTCAGCTCAGCAGAGTGAGTTCTGTGTAAAAAGTTATACTCAGCTGCTCCCAGCTGCAGGTAAAAAAATGAAGAAATGAACAGCAGCCAATCGGCATCAGCAGTGCTGAGGTCATGAACTCTTACTGTGATCTCATGAGATTTGACTTAACTCTCATGAGATTTCATAGTAAGCTTCCTTTACCTGATTGGTGAAATAATATGAGAGTTCACGATGCTCATCCTTTCAGTTGTCCCGGGACAGACATACTAATATGCTGCTTAGAAATCCTTAACAATGGGAGGTGGCTACTGAGGAACTTTTGAGGTAAAATGTCTTTCTTTTTTACATAGAGATGTTCAGGTGATATTTTCTAATCAGCTTTTTACAGCTATGCTGCATCACTTTCAAGTGTTTAAACATTTGGGTATTATGGCCCTTTAAGTGAATATTTTACACAACCTTTTTTTATTTATTTTTTCTAGGCATAATTATTATTTAAAAAAAACAAATTATTGAAATAAAGCACAAACGTTAATTAACTTCCCTTTTAGTTAGGACGCTGCCACCCCTTTTCACTCTTCCATGTGTTTCAAACTTCTGTATCTAATTGGTGGCGCTGTTCCTTATTAGGGATAACGTTGAGAACTCCTGCTTCAGTACACGTTCAATCGATTGTTCACACCTTCACATCAGAAATAGAGCGTGTACAATAGTATAGTACAGTCAACCACAGCACTTATATTAAATGGAATGTACTCACAGGATGTCGATGGGAAAATAATCTTTATTGCAATAAGAATAGTTATCACATTTATTTGTGGTATTCACATATGGTCTGTACTACCAGAGAAGAAAAAATAAAATTGTCAATATAAATGAATACAAATTAAATGACTGATATATACTTTGAGATTATTCTATTTGTATACAATTTCTATTTGCTCATGGATATCATGTAAAAACACAAAGGAACATAAAACATATCACAACTCATGTTTACAATACGTGTTTCACAGGTACCTCACATCTCATCAAACTAAGTACCTACACCAAAGTAATTATGTATTTAACAGAAAAAGAACAAAAAGGGAGAGTGACAAGCAAGGGGAGGCAACCCTGTCCCTCAAAACAAGCTCTAGAAAAGGGACAGGTTTCTCACTCTCCCTTCCCTGTACTCTTCCCCTTGAGGGCTGGCCTAGCTGAGAGGCCCGGGAAGGGGGAAAAAAAGAACTATAAATGTAAAATATCACTTATTTATCACACCCCTAGTTCCCCCATGAACTTGGAATCTTCCTTGTAAGGACTGTCATACATAGGAACTCAGACTTCCTGAAGGGTGCTATAATTTGTCTTTGGACTCTATCTGGGAAGGAAAATATAACTTTTTGCCATTTCCTGAAGAAAATCCTAACTCCTTTCTCATGATATTTATCTACCTCAAATTATTCTATATTTAACTGAAGGAGCATATTCTTGCTGAATTCCTTAAAGGGACATTTAACACCAGATAAAAATCCCTAAAACCTACTTTTTCTTATTAATAAAAATAAAATAATCACTGCTGACTATTTTATATGCTCCTCTTACCCCAAACTGTTGAAGGATATTGTTTTAAAGTACAGCACTGATCCACTGCTGGATTCTCCTATGTAAGCTGCCATATTGTAACGCACGCTACAGGCAGGGGCACAGAAGTCACATGCTCATGATGCAGTCAAGGACACACACGGCTATATTACATACAGTGTACTTAGAGGATCACATCTGTGTGAGCTGCTGTGACTGAAGAAACATTTGTTAGAGTATAAAGGTATTAGATTTAGCAGTGTATGTATAATACACATAATATGCATCTTAACCTTAATAAAATGATGATTATGTACTGTTTATTTGTGTTTCTAACTTCCCCCAACAGTTAAAACTTCAAACTGCCCACAAGTTTTAGGTTTTAAGAAAAGCCGTTTTCTGCAGGCATCCAGGCACTATCATCAGTGTAATTTATGTGTTGTAACCTCCTTGGGGGAAGAGGGAGAAGGAGGCTGTGACGCTGCATATACTCTCAGTGCAGAGGATTTCTGCTTTTCAAGAGTTCTACTCTGTTTATATAAATCACTAAGGGCTGACAGTTGTACAAGCTTGGAGATCGTTTAGCAATGATTGTCTCTTTCAATGCAGACGATCATTGCTCAACGATCCCTAAGCTTGTACAACTGTCAGCCCTTAGTGGAGAACTCTTGAAAAGCAGAAATCTTCTGCACCGAGAGTATATGCAGCCTCCCTCTTCCCCCACGGAGATTACAACAAATAAATTACACTGATGATAGTGCCTGGATGTCTGCAGAAAACGGCTTTTCTTAAAACCTAAAACTTGTGGGCAGTTTGAAGTTTTAACTGTGGGCGGGGGGGGGGGCGAAGTTAGAAACACAAATAAACAGTACATAATGATCATTTTATTAAGGTTAAGATGCATATTATGTGTATTATACATACACTGCTAAATCTAATACCTTTATACTCTAAAAAATGTTTCTTCAGTCACATCATGAGCATGTGACTTCTGTGCCCCTGCCTGTAGCGTACGTTACAATATGGCAGCTTACATAGGAGAATCCAGCAGTGGATCAGTGCTGTACTTTAAAACAATATCCTTCAACAGTTTGGGGTAAGAGGAGCATATAAAATAGTCAGCAGTGATTATTTTATTTTTATTAATAAGAAAAAGTAGGTTTTAGCGATTTATTAGAAGACAGGTGTTTAGTTTACCTTTAATACTTAGACTTCAATGTTTTCAGAATCATTTTTCTACCTAATGGAATTGCTGTATTAATCAAATCATTTTTTTCGGAATCGTATGTTTTTCTATAAAGTAAGAATATCTGATTCTTATTTAAGGAAATCTTTGTCTCCAAAAACCTTTTCAGCCAGTAATTAATGCGGTTCTAGAATTTCTGTTTTTTGGGACACTCCCAAAAACAATGTATTATATTAGCATTTCTCAGGCTGCATCTGCATTTTAGCGGTTCTATCGCCTTTCTCAAGAGCCAGTAAACAATTTTCAAAAGTCTTAATTTTTAATGGCATAATTGCTCCTCCTACTCATTCCCCGGACTTCTAAAAATAGGTATCGGGAAATGGATTACAGCAGGGACATTCTCATCAACAAAAGAAGTCAATTTTAAATTTAATCAAAACTTTTAAAAATAATGAATGTAAGATCAAATTAATCAAAACATATTTGTTAAAAAATATATTTCATTCTTGACTTAAAATCTGTTGCTGCTGTTGATAATTTATAATCTAAAAATATAAATAAAAAAACAATATAGTGTGGAAAATTATTTTTGACAATCAACCAACATGTGACATTTAAATTATCCAATCATATAAAAGTACTAATTTGTGCAGGTACTTTTTTCTTTTTTATATAATTTTTATTGAGGTGAAACAAAACACAGTCAATATAACATTCCTCCAGCTTATCATGTAACAAGATGTGTAAATATTACAAAATAACATAACTATTGTCAGATAGAGCATCCTATAATCAATATCATAGAGTAAGGTAAAATCCTTAACAGTAGGATGCTCTCAAAATGTATATGCTCGTATGGAAGGATAAACCAGTTGTGTCACCTCATTTTTTAGTTTTTTTTTAACTTATAAATACTGTCATATATCCCCTTTTTATTATAATTAGGCAACTTAACAAAGTTTTATCCCCAATTGATATGCTAGGGTCTAATATGGACCCATAACTATTACTTTAACAGAGGGGGATGTTAGGTAAACAAGTAAAATGGGATTTCCAAGGATGCAATTTCATGTGCTTCAAATAAGCGAGGTGTAGCGGGGGGGAAGAGTTGACAAGCGTGTACTATTGGACTATAGGATAGCTGAAAAATTTAGCTTCTAGTAATGGGTGGAGAATAGAGTTAATTATATAAAATTGACACTCATAGGGTTAGGGTAGCAGAATAACATAATGAGCTAAGTAACATATGGCAGCTAATGAACCTATATAGCGTAAGATGTTTGAAATTTGTACACTAATAGGGCCCAGCAAAATGTTTATTATAAGAGCGTTAGGTGGATACTGTCAGTAACACAGGGATATGGTGTTTCCTTGCCTAAGACAGTGATTTTCAACCTTTTTTTGCCGTGGCACACTTTTTTACATTTAAAAATCCTGCGGCACACCACCATCCAAAAAGTTTACAAAATCACACGTAACCTAATACAGTATATATGTATATATCTATATATATATATATATCTCGCAAAAAGGAAGGCACTCGCCGGGTTTAATAAGGATAAAGTTTTATTCCTTATGAAGTAACGTTTCGGAGTTTTACCTCCGTTTTCAAACTGACAACAAGAATCAATGCTATACACAGCCTTAAAGTGAAGGTAAAGTTGCATCTATTATATTGTTTACCCTGCAAGTACTCAAAAATTTAATGGGACTTTAATTCATGATTTTTTTCAAATTGCTATATTTATTTTGTTTTTAACATTTATTAATGCTTTTCTGAACAATGTTAAAACAACCCGTTTTTTAGGGTTTTTCTCTCAGCCCGGTCACGTTTTTTTATAACCCAATTGAAACACTGGCCGTTAGGCGGCCGTCATATTACGTCACCGCATTGTTGGACTCTATGCGCATGCGTTGCCTTCACTTACTCTATGAGCAAATCGCGTTCCAGTATATCGCATGCGCAATACGGATTCCCCTTGCAAATCGAATGGACGACGCAGTGTGCGCATGTGCAAATTGTCGAGAACGCGCTTTTGAACTACGTGTAGAGCGGGTGGGGCCGCTCTATACGTCAGAGTCTCAGCAAGCAGGAAATTGATGGAGGGAGGAGTAAAGAAGGGAAGAGCACGTAAAAACAAATGCTTTTTTTCCCTATTTTATATATATAAACGTAATTAAAAAAATTGGCGATCAGACTGTATAATATATAAATAATATAATAATATGCAAAACACCGGAAAACTTTACCTTCACTTTAAATACCCCTTCACCTTAATCACCTAGTGCAGGTGTTGCACAACACTTAGCACGCATCATCAGACAGTGCCCGTATCTTAGCAACCAACCTTAAGTGAACACCTTTCACTACAACTAATAATGAACGTGTAAAACTAACACAATTGAATTGCTGCAATATTACACCTATTAGCGCTAATAAGGTAACTAAATACAATAATATATGTCTCGAGCACAGCAATTTCTACAGTACTTTGTATACTAAACTGCATTACTAACTCAGGACTAATATGTACAGGATATTCTCGCTCTCTTGCTCTCTCTCTTGCTCTCTCTCTTTCTCTCTCTTTTTCTCTCTCTTTCTCTCTCTCTTTCTCTCTCTCTTTCTCTCTCTTTCTCTCTCTATTTCTCTCTCTCTTTCTCTCTTTCTTTTTTCTCTCTTTCTTTTTTCTCTCTTTCTTTTTTCTCTCTTTCTTTTTTCTCTCTTTCTTTTTTCTCTCTTTCTTTTTTCTCTCTTTCTTTTTTCTCTTTCTTTTTTCTCTCTTTCTTTTTTCTCTCTCTCTTTTTTTTCTCTCTTTTTTCTCTCTCTTTTTTTTCTCTCTTTTTTTTCTCTCTTTTTTTTCTCTTTTTTTTCTCTCTCTCTTTTCTCTTTCTTTTTTCTCTTTCTTTTTTCTCTTTCTTTTTTCTCTTTCTTTTTTCTCTCTCTTTTTTCTCTCTCTTTTTTCTCTCTCTTTTTTCTCTCTCTTTTTTCTCTCTCTTTTTTCTCTCTCTTTTTTCTCTCTCTTTTTTCTCTCTCTTTTTTCTCTCTTTTTTCTCTCTTTTTTTCTCTCTCTCTTTTTTTTTTCTCTTTTTTTTTTGTCTCTTTTTTTTCTCTCTTTTTTTCTCTCTTTTTTTTCTCTCTCTTTTTTTTTTCTCTCTTTTTTTTTTCTCTCTTTTTTTTTCTCTCTTTTTTTTTTCTCTCTTTTTTTTTTCTCTCTTTTTTTTTTCTCTCTTTTTTTTTTCTCTCTTTTTTTTTTCTCTCTTTTTTTTTTCTCTCTTTTTTTTTTCTCTCTTTTATGGATAGTCCAGCATGCTCTCCCAGGACACACTTGCCTGCACCATGGAGTGTAGAAGACCTCTTGCTCATCCGGGAATGTATACTTTGCAGCTAATGATTATTTTTTATTTAAATTTCTTAAGCGTATCAGTGAATGTTTTAACCAATCCCATAAATTTCAAATACATTTAATACGATAAAAGTCGTAGTCTCAAAATTATTATAAAAATATATTTATAAAATATTATAAAAATATTTACTAACTTAGGACTAGATTACAAGTGGTGCACTATTGTTATTGCTAGGTCTAGGTTAATGCACAAGTGGTAAGTGTTAGGTTTTTTCTTTTGAAGTTGTGCTCTCCATTGAAGTCTATAGGGAGAAGAAGTTAGCGTGGTTGCGATATCCGAAGTAGTCGGCTTTCACTCACGCAGAAACAATTTACTTTTAACTTGTAATATGCACGTTTACTTCTGGCGGTGTTTGTGCATGAGCGAAATTGCTAAATTGCCACTTGTAATCTGGCCCTTAGTTTGTATTATGACACTTTCATAGGTAAGTACAAAAAAAGTACAAAGTAACTTTTGTAACTTCCTTGCTTGTATAGTCGTGTCTCTTCTCTGATGTGATTTGGAGTTCCATGTGGCTTATTTTAAGCAAAGTCTCAAAACATTCATATAGAGTCCCAATTTTACAAACTTGTAGATAAATAAAATGAAAAAGAAGATATATGAAAATGCGCTCATAATATAATCATTTTGTGTCTTTAATAATATTATAAATATGCTACCAACAAAATGGGATTGTGAGTGATGCTATTGTAATTGTAAACATACATATCACATATACAGAATATTTAAGTGCTATAGATTATTTTTAATAAGGCTAAAAAATACCAATGAATAATTAGTGAGTTCAAATAAAGGCTGATATCCTTATATCTTTATTTAATCCCCATTTACCATAAATTTTAAACTTAAAAATCCACCACGTTTCTGTTTTCAGAAGATAAGTTTCTAAACAACTACCTCTCCAAGGAACCTGTACCTTCTCTTTTCCTACCCAATTTAAACTTTTTTTTTTTAGAATATAAATTGCGTTGGTTACAATGTATAGGCACTCCATGATCACATTTGTTCTTTTATATTTAGAATAACAGTGGTGTACACCTAGCGCCTGCTAAAAGACCTTGAGAAGTATAAAGTATGTGGAAAAGTATACCAATGCGCCAACCCTGACGGAGGCTGGGTCTGAATATGAAGATATTAGCAATGAATGTCAATAGGTTACATTGATCATAGAATTTATTTACCCAATATACATACAATTTAAAAACATGGATCCATGTGTGGTACAAGTTAACAAATAAACAATTTGTAGTTACACAAATATGGTTAATACAGCGATTTAAACAAGTGGAACTAAGTCCCAGATAGCAGTGAAAAACAAATTAAATAAATGCAGGTAACGATTAAAACAAATGGAACTCCTAGTTCCAAGGTAGTGGTAGATTAAATACCTCTAGAAAAACTTTAGGAAAACCCAATGATAAAAGACTGCTTGACTGGCATGCTTGTGAATACAGCTAATTATATATAGCAATAAATCTGATTGATCGCAATGTATCCTTTTACTGTGCTTTTAACAAAAATGAGATGGTGCTTGGTCAGATGAAATTAACGTGGTATAGGATAATGGTGATGAAGTTGCAAAATAAAGTTATGAAATCAATGTGTAATGTGAGTGCTAAGCAAACAAAACAAACCCCCCCCCAAAAAAAAAAACAAAAATATAAAAATATGAGCAAGAACAAAAAATGTATGTGTCAATCAGCAAATTGATTATTACGTGTGTCCAAGATAAGTGTGTGAACTATGCAAAATACCTGAGGAGATGAGATGAGTTAAATCAATAACTATGGATAGTATGTCCCTTTAAGAAAAGTAGTGGCAGATGTGTTGAAATTTTTTCCAAATGTATATAAAAAAATGTTATAAAAAAGTTATTAAACGAAGATAATTCCAACTTCAGTTTAGTGTTCCAGTGTCAGCACCCAAATACTGCGTCTGAGTGATATGCTATCTTCTCAACGAATAAATATAACAAAATCCCTGGACAATACTTCTATAAAAGAAAGATAATACAATGGTGTAAATCATTTTAAAATGAATATAAGAATGAAAATATGCTTACCAGTCAACGCGTTTCTGTCTCACAGTGACCTTTATCAGGACTGTTTTTTTTGGTATATGTGGTGGACTTTTATATCGGACTAGTTGCCGGTGCTAATTGTAGTACCGGAAGTAATTACCTAGCAGTTCCGGTTCTCAGTAATTAAAAACATATTAAACATATTAAAAACATTGTTAAAAAGTTTTATAAGTTTCTTTGTCTCATATAAGACTCTTTGTATATCCTAAGGGTTCTTTCTTAACGATTAGAAGGATGAGAATGTAGAAATATGTATAAACAGACCCAGCCTTTTATGTCATAGATCCGTAAGCGGTTGTGATTTTGTTATTTGTAAGAATTGTTCCTTATGTCTGAAATACCAGATCGGTAATCATTATTAAACCAAATAGGCTTTAAATTAGTCTGATTTTTCTCTCAGATCTATTAGTTATGACATTGTCACGGGTTTGGTAGGTGGTATATTTCCTATTGGATCAGGCGAAGGGTGTGTGCTAAAGCGTCAGTTCGATTGGACAGTTCTGTTTGTTTATCGTAGAAAATGACAGCATATTGGAAGTGTCTGGATCAGGGGAAGGGTGTGAGCTAAAGCGTCAGTTCAATTGGATAGTTCTGTTTGTTTATCTGTCATAGAAAATGACAGCATGTTAGAAATGTCTAACTTTCGATTATAAAGCTAAGTAGAGCATAGTCCTATGATACTGATTTGCCTATTTGTCTCTTACTTTCCTGGCTACAGTAGCTTATTCCAAACAGGAGTTGTATTTCTTGTTGAATATGTAAGGATATATCTTTCTATTATAATCAGGATATGATCGTATATCCTGTATGACAAATCTATAGCCTGTATGGCATATCTAATGAGAGTACATCATCTGTCTTCATATATGGTGTCTCTCTATGATGTTCAATATGCTCTTTAGCTAGTGCATAGTATTTGAAATAGGTATAGAGGAATCAATATGGTCTTGGGGATGATAACAGCACTTAAAGAGACAATCTACACCAGAATTTTTATTGTTTAAAAGATAGATAATCCCTTTATTACCCATTCCCCAGTTTTGCATAACCAACACAGTTATATTAATATACTTTTAACCTCTGTTATTATCTTGTATCTAAGCCTCTGCAAACTGACCCTTTATTTCAGTTCTTTTGACAGACTTGCAGTTTAGCCAATCAGTGCCTGCTCCCAGATAACTTCATGTGCACGAGCACAGTGTTATCTATATGAAATACATGAACTAACACCCTCTAGTGATGAAAAACTGTTAAAATGCATTCTGAAAAGAGGTGGCCTTCAAGGTCTAAGAAATTAGCATATGAATCTCCTAGGTTAAGCTTTCAACTAAGAATACCAAGAGAACAAAATAAAATTGGTGATGAAAGTAAATTGGAAAATTGTTTAAAATTACATGCTCTATCTGAATCATGAAAGTTTATTTTTGCCTAGACTGTCCCTTTTACTAGTTAGTTTAAACAGCACTTATTAATCCGCAAATTTACAACGTATAAGGAGAAAGGATTCTGTGTATATATATATATATATATATATATATATATATATATATATTTTGGGACAGTCTGAGCTATAGTTGGAAACTCAATAATGTACAATAAAAACTATGTAATAAAGGTTTGCAATAAAGACCGAGGGTACTTCTTTTAACCTATATGAGAACAAGAGGTATCGTATTCTTGAGATAGAAAAGGGCTAGCCCAATTCCTAAACTACATGAGGTGGATGAATGAGGAGGATTATCATATATTATAAAGGTCTACCAGAAGGCTTAAATGGTGACAAAAACTATTTTTTGTCTACCCAAATGGTTGCAAATGGATAGATTAAATATCTATTTCACTTGAATCTAAGGGACAAGATTCTCAGGAATTTCTATATATCTTGGAGGCAAAAAGAGGTTGCAGACATAACACACTACTATAAATATAAGGTCTAGTAGACAGGCTTTAATAGACTAATTAAACATCTAATTAGACATCAATAGACTAATCTTAATGTGTATATCTACCCAACTGGTAGCATAAATGAATTCATTAGTTTAGTTGAGTGGCTTTCTCGCTAGAATCTGTTAGACCGATGTCTCAAGGGCTGAATTATATCTTGGAGGCAAATGGAAGGTGATAATGCTGGACTATTACAATAAGAGTGAAAAAAATCAGAGTTAAGTTCAAATTCATTGAATATCTACTTAAATATACGTCTATTAAGAGGGGGACTCTATGAAGCTCATATGTAACAAGAGGATTAGTTTTCAAAGATAAAGGATGGTTGGAGATGATGCTTCTTAAATGTTCAATGAATATATTTCAAAGGCATGGAGAAGAGCTATATATGCCAAAAGTTATGTAGGAACACACTTTAGACTAGGAATTAGTAAAATTACACAAGGGTCTTTAAAAGGTGGAATAAATCTTCTTTATTGTTTAGTTCTCTAGGATATAGACAGTCCAAGTGGAAAATCCATTTGGATTCTGCTGTTAATAGCTTCTTTTCATGGTTACCTCCTCTCCAGTTTTTGGTGACTTTCTGAATCCCCATATATTTAAGTGTTTTCGTATTCCTTTGGTGTTTGGTGGAAAAGTGTCTATATAGGTGAGTGTCAGTTTCTCAATAGGATGTGCTGCCGTATCCTATCTTTCAATGTCCTGGACGTCTATCCCACATATTGGAGGCCACAGGGACATTGAAGTACATAGACCACCCCCTTATCTTGGCAACGGATTAGCTCTCCAATTTTATATTTCTCTTTTTGTTGTTATTGGAGTGAAATTCGTCAGTCTTCACTCCACATTTGCATGCTTTATATGTGACAGGGGAAGAAGCCTTTGACCTTTTTCCCGAACACATCTTGTATCCCTAGAGGCTTTATCTTCTGTATGCTCAGTGCCAATTTATTCTTCAGATTATTCGTTTTTCTATACACAGATTTCGGTCTCTGGGGTAATAGCTCTCCCAATATTTTGTCATCTTTTAATAGCGACCAATGTTTTCGGAAAATATTTTCAATAATCTGATTATTTTCACTATATTCTGTTATCAAAGGGATGTTAAGAGTATTGTCACTTTCATTTCTCTTGTTCTTTTCTTAAAGGGACAGTCAACACTTACTTTAACATGTTTTTATATTGAAAATAACAAAACGGAGGTCCGCCTACACTATACCCCTCCTGCCTTGCCGCCTTGCTTCTGTCCTAATCAGCGGCGCTAACTACTCTAATACCCGGTAAATATGGATGCCGGACTCCCCCCACCATTACGTAGCTGCCTTCTTCTTCAACTGATAAGCAAATCAGAATCCAGTCCTCGGACTGAAATTGCACGCGCTTGCAATTTCTGTCCGATGCCTGGATTCTGATTTGCTTATAAGTTGAAGAAGAAGGCAGCTACGTAATGGTGGGGGGAGTCCGGCATCCATATTTACTGGGTATTAGAGTAGTTAGCGCCGCTGATTAGGACAGAAGCAAGGCGACAAGGCAGGAGGGGTATAGTGTAGGCGGACCTCCGTTTTGTTATTTTCAATATAAAAACATGTTAAAGTAAGTGTTGACTGTCCCTTTAATAATTGGTAAGTTCTTTCCTTTCTATTTTACTTCTTCAATTCTTTGGTCCAGCATCTTTTCTTCATAACCTCTCTCTAGAAATTTCGATTTAATTAATTGTGCTTGTTCTTCCCATTTAGACCGATTGGAATAATTTTTCCTCATTCATAAAAGCTGTCCTTTCGGGATGTTATTCTTCCATTTAGTGTGGTGGCAGCTTGTTTTGTGGACATAGTTGTTGCTGTCCACCTTCTTAAAATGAGTTGATGTCTCTAGTTTACCTCCTTTTACTTCTATATTTAGATCCAAGAATGTGAGTGCTGTGTGACTCCATTCATATGTGAACATCAGATTGGCCGTGTTCTTATTCATAATCTCAAAGGTGTATTCTAAATCTGCCTGTGACCCTTTCCAGACAATGATTATGTCATCTATGTATCGGCGGTAGAGGACCAGGTCCGCGCTAGCTGGGCAAGAGTCCCAAAAAATTTCTTCCCACTTGCCCATGTATAAGTTAGCGTAACTTGCCGCGAACCTGGTCCCCATCGCCGTCCCGCAGATTTGTCGATACAATTTGCCATCGTTACAGAAGTAGTTGTGAGTTAGTATATACTAAATACTGTCCAAAATAAAATCACCTTGTTTGAATGGAATTTCTGGGTCTTTCTTTAGATAGAATTTTATTGCTTCTAATCCCTGTTTGTGCGGGATGCTTGTATACAATGTCACGTCACATGTCGCTAATATGTAACCATCCTCCCATGGTAAAACTTCCAGAAGATTTAGTATCTGGGTAGAATCTCTCAGAAAAGAGGGAAGTTGTCTCACATATTTCTGCAGATGTTTATCCACTTATTCAGATAAATTACTACTCAGTGACCCTATCCCAGAGATTATTGGTCTTCCTGGTGGATTTTTGGGAGATGGTATAGTACTGGAGTTATTGGATGATGTACGTTTATATAGTTGTATTCTTTATCGTTCAATATGCCTTCATCTTTGGCCTTCTTGAGTAGATTTATCAGTTCTACTTTGTATGTGCCCACCGGATTGTTTGTTAATCTGTAATAGGTATTCTTGTCACTAAGAATACGTTTACTTTCTGTTTCATAGTCGCATCTATTCATGACCACAATCCCTCCGCCCTTATCTGCGGGTTTTATGGTAAGATTTTGATTATGTTCCAGCTTCTTAATAGTATCCAGTTGTTTCTTTGACCGATTTTGTCTCCTATTTTTTAATTTTTTAGGGTTTATATCACGTATTTCCCTGCATACTACAGTTTCAAAGGCTTCGATTGCAGTCCCTTTATAAGTAGTAGGGTAAAATTTTGATTTTGGCTTTAGTTCTGTGTGCTTGTAATTATCCACTGTTCCTCGGTCTTCATGTTTCGTTAAACCATACCCCATCCTTTCTAGTGGGGATTTGAGAAAGAATCTCTTTAGAGTAAATTTCCTGATGAATTCTTTCATATTTACGAAAGTGGTAAACTTATCCAGGCTCCTAGATGGAGCAAAGGAGAGACCAAATTTAAGGATAGATTTCTCATTTTCATTTAGTTCATGTGAACTTAAATTGAATATTCCTCCATTGGTTTCCTTCTCCTTATTAGCACATATTTCGGGGCTGTTCTTGTTTATTTTAACACCTCCTCTTCTCCCTCTATGGGTCTTGTTTTTGCCCTTGTGTTTGACTGATTTTGCTCCCTTCCTTTGTGTTGATATTGGTCTACTTCTAAAAAAGGAGGTGATTGTGTGGTATATGTCATAGTTGAGGTTATTGGTTTGGTCCTCTTCATATGTGGTTGTTTTTGAAATGCCTCAGTTATCTTGACTTCCTTTTGTCTCCTATCGTCTAGTTCATCTCTAGATCTAGGATGTCTTCTTTCCCATCTTGGAGTTTCATATACGTTCCTATTTTCAAGTTTGTTGTCATATCCTTTATGGTAATGTCTAGGTTCATCAGAGTATTGTCTCGATTGAAAGGTCCTACCTTCTTGGTGATAATTTCTTTCTGGATAGCGGTAGTCCTCCCAATATCTGTGTTGATGGTATCTCTCTTTTTGGTCATATTCAAATTGTCTTCTCTGTATGAGTTTGTGGGATATTCTCCCCCTGTTTCTTGAATTATTGAATTGTCCCCTATCTCTTCTCTGATTATTGTATTGATTCCCATAGAAATCCCCTTTAGGTCTATTATAGTTGTATGCATTATCACCCTGCGTATTGTTGTATTGTCTGGTGTTGGGTTCATGATAGAAATTAGATTGTATGGCTTACTTATATAATGATTCTGTCTCTGCGGTTTACCATAATCTCTTCTGTAGTATGATATGTGGTGGTGTGTATCCTGACGTACTGGGCTTCTGTAGTCTTTTTTATTTTTGTTGCTATTTTAGTGTGTTACTGTCATCCATATTCCAGTTTCTTCAGTGTTTCCTTCTATATGTGTATTATCTATGTGTGTATTATCTATATCGGTTTCTCCCTCTTTCGTTAAACTTTTTGCTTCCTCTTCTTCTTTATTATCTTATTCCCTCACTAATTTCTTGGTTTTCTTTTGTATAATGTCATCCCTTATTTTGCTTACTTTAACTAGGTTTTCTTTTCTTTCTGTAATATCTTTAGACTCTGGTCCTGAGTTTTCTAAATTTAAAATGATTACCTCATCGTCTTTAATCTTCTGATCTATATTTGCTGTTTGAACTCATTATCAAATATAGAGAGATTCTATCAAGTGTCTTGAGGTGTCTATTTAGGACCTTCCTCCATTTGTTAGCAATATGTTTCTGAAAGGGGGTACGCACATTCTTGTGTATTAGTATCCCCTTCGGTATGATGTCTCCGCTTTGTATTTGACCTCTTAGATCAGGAGTCTCTCTCGAGTTCTCTAAAGATCAGCTGATATCTAGGGTACCTTCCTTGCCTATACTTGATTTACCTCTGCCCCTGTCTTGTTGATATTAATATCAATTGCTTGTCTTAGATGTTTAAAGGAATCCATTATGTGAGCAGTGGGGTTGCAATAAAACAGCTGGCAGCTGGGGTGTTGCTAGGAATATGGAATAGAATAACAGTGGTGTACACCTAGCGCCTGCTAAAAGACCTTGAGCTTTGATATGTTGACACCTAGTTGTCAACTAGAGAAGTATAAAGTATGTGGAAAAGTATACCAAAGCGCCAACCCGTGAAGGAGGGCTGGGTCTGAATATGAAGATATTAGCAATGAATGTCAATAGGTTACATTGATCATTGAATTTATTACCCAATATACATATAATATTATATATATAAATTATATATATATATATATATATATATATATTGTCTCTATGATGTTCAATATGCTCTTTAGCTAGTGCATAGGTATTTGAACTAGGTATAGAGGGAATCGATATGTGTCTTGGGGATGATAACAGCACTAACTAGTTAGTTTAAACAGCACTTATTAATCAGCAAATGTATGTATATTGGGTAAATAAATTCTATGATCAATGTAACCTATTTGAGAAAATGAGAAATCTATCCTTAAATTTGGTCTCTTCTTTGCTCCATCTAGAAGCCTGGATAAGTTTACCACTTTCGTAAATACGAAAGAATTAATCAGGAAATTGATTCTAAAGAGATTCTTTCTCAAATCTCCATTAGAAAGGATGGGGTATGGTTTCAGGAAACATGAAGACAGAGGAACAGTGGATAATTACAAGCACACAGAACTAAAAAGCCAAAATCAACATTTTACCCTACTACTTATAAAGGGACTTGCAATCAAAGCCTTTGAAACTGTAGTATTGCAGGGAAAGTACGTGATTATAAACCCTAAAAAATAGGAGACAAAATCTGTCAGAGAAACAACTGGAACAACTCCGCTCTGCTAGTCTCTACACTGGCTCCCCATACACTCCAGAATACAATTTAAAGTATTAGCCCTAACCTACAAAACACTCAACAGTCTAACTCCCAACTATATTTCCTCTCTCATCGTGAAATACTCCCCATCCCGTCCTCTTCGATCAACCTCTGACCTACGTCTCTACACTCATGTTATCTCTACATCCCACTCCCGCCTCCAAGACTTTGCACGTGCTGCTCCTGTCCTCTGGAACTCTCTACCCCGCTCCATCAGACTGTCTCCAACCTTGTATAGCTTCAGAAGATCCTTGAAAACTCACCTATTCAGAGAGGCTTACCATCTCTCCTCCATCCCACATCCGAACCAAGCTAATACATGTACATGAACTGCCTGACTCACTGCTGCAAATACAACCGATGTAACAAGCTACCCCACCTTATGTCTCTGCACCCTAAACCTATAGACTGTGAGCTCTCCGGAGCAGGGCCCTCTTCCTCCTGTGCTAGATTTGTTTAGTCTTGTTATGTTTTGTATTGTATCACAAATCTTTATCATTGTATACCCCTATCATTGTACCCAGCGCTACGGAATTTGGCGGCGCTATACAAATAAATGATGATAATAATAATACTATTAAGAAGCTGGAACATAATCAAAATCTTACCATAAAACCTGCAGATAAGGGCGGAGGGATTGTGGTCATGAATAGATGTGACTATGAAACAGGAAGTAAACGTATTCTTAGTGACAAGAATACCTATTACAGATTAACAAAAAATCCAGTGGACACATACAAAGAAGAACTGATAAATCTACTCAAGAAGGCCAAAGATGAAGGCATATTGAACGATAAAGAATACAACTATATAAACGCACTTCATCCAATAACTCCGGTACATACCATCTCCCAAAAATCCACAAGTCTCTTACAAACCAACCAGGAAGACCAATAATCTCTGGGATAGGGTCACTGAGTAGTAATTTATCTGAGAATATGGATAAACATCTGCAGAAATATGTGAGACAACTTCCCTCTTTTCTGAGAGATTCTACCCAGATACTAAATCTTCTGGAAGGTTTACCATGGGAGGATGGGCTAACATATTAGCAACATGTGACGTGACGTCATTGTATACAAGCATCCCGCACAAAGTAGGGATTAGAAGCAATAAAATTCTATCTAAAAGATAGACCCAAAAATTCCATCCAAACAAGGTGATTTTATTTTGGACAGTAATTATATACTAACTCACAACTACTTCTGTAACAATGGCAAATTCTATAGACAAATCTGCAGGACGGCGTTGGGGACCAGGTTCATGCCAAGTTACGCTAACTTATACATGGGCAAGTTGGAAGAAATTTTTTGGGGCTCTTGACCAGCTAGCGCAGACCTGTTCCTCTAACCGCCGATACATAGATGACATAATCATCGTCTGGAAGAGGGTCACAGGCAGATTTAGAATACACCTTTTGAGGTTATGAAATAAGAACACTGCCAATCTGATGTTCACATATGAATGGAGTCACACAGCACTCACATTCTTGGATCTAAATATAGAAGTAAAAGGGGAGGTAAAACTAGAGACATCAACTCATTGTTAAGAAGGTGGACAAGCAACAACTATGTCCACAAAACAAGCTGCCACCACACTAAATGGAAGAATAACATCCCAAAAGGACAGCTTTTACGAATGAGGAAAAATTGTTCCAATCTAAATGGGAAGAACAAGCACAATTAATTAAATCGAAATTCCTAGAGACCAAATGAAGAAAAGATGCTGGACCAAAGAATTGAAGAAGTAAGTAAAATAGAAAGGAAAGAACTTACCAACTATAAAGAAAAGAACAAGAGAAATGAAAGTGACAATACTCTTAACATCCCACTGATAACAGAATATAGTGAAAATAATCAGATTATTGAAAATATTTTCCGAAAACATTGGTCGCTATTAAAAGATGACGACATATTGGGAGAGTTATTACCCCAGAGACCGAAATTTGTGTATAGAAAAACGAATAATCTGAAGAATAAATTGGCACTGAGCATACAGAAGATAAAGGCCTCTAGGAATACAAGATTGTTTCGGGGAAAAAGGTCAAAGGCTTCTTCCCCTGTCACACATGTAAAGCGTGCAAATGTGGAGTGAAGACTGACGAATTTCACTCCAATAACACCAAAGAGAAATATAAAATTGGAGAGCTAATCCGCACATCCTTTTAATTGAGAAACTTACACCTAGATTTAGAGTTCTGCGTTAGCCTTAAAAAGCAGCGTTAAGGGGTTTCTAAACGCTGCTTTTAACGCCCGCTTGGTATTACGAGTTTGGCAGGTACAGGTGTACTGCTCACTTTTCTTCCGCAACTTTTGGCTACCCCTTACGTCAATTGCATATCCTGTCTTTTTAATGGGATTTGCCTAACGCCGGTATTACGAGTCTTGGAAGAAGTGAGCGGTACAGCCTCTACCTCCAAGACTCCTACCGCATAAAAAAGTCAGTAGTTAAGAGTTTTATGGGCTAACGCCTGAACATAAAGCTCTTAACTAAAGTGCTACAAAGTACAGTAACACCCATAAACTCCCTATGAACCCCTAAACCGCGGCCCCCCCACATTGCAAACAGACTAATAAAATTATTTAACCCCTAATCTGCCGACTGGACACCGCCCGCCACCCTACATCATAGCTATGAACCCCTAATCTGCTGTCCCTAACATCACTGACACCTACATTATATTTATTAACCCCTAATCTCCCCCCCCAACGTCGCCGCAACCTACCTACCCTTATTAACCCCTAATCTGCCGACCGGACATCGACGACACTATAATAAATGTATTAACCCCTAAACTGCTGCACTCCTGCCTCGCAAACACTCTAATAAATTTTATTAATCCCTAATCTGCCCTCCCTAACATCGCCGCCACCTACCTACAATTATTAACCCCTAATCTCCCGCCCCCAACGTTGCCGCATACTATAACAGTTTATCAACCCCTAAACCTAAGGTCTAACCCTAACACCCCCCTAAGTTAAATATAATTTAAATAAAACGAACTAAAATTACTATAATTAAATAAATTAATCCTATTTAAAACTAAATTACCTATAAAATAAACCCTAATATAGCTACAATATAACTAATAGTTACATTGTAGCTATTTTAGGATTTATATTTATTTTACAGGCAACTTTGTATTTTTTTAACTAGGTACAATAGCTATTAAATAGTTAATAACTATTTAATAGCTACCTAGTTAAAATAATTACAAAATTACCTGTAAAATAAATCCTAACCTAAGTTACAAATACACCTAACACTACACTATCAATAAATTAATTAAATAAATTAACTACAATTATCTAAACTAAAATACAATTAAATAAATTAAATCTTAAAAAAAACACTAAAAAATAAAAAAATATTACAAGAATTTTAATCTAATTACACCTGATCTAAGCCCCCTAATAAAATAAAAAGCCCCCCAAAATAATAAAATTCCCTACCCTAAACTATAATTACAAAGTAATCAGCTCTTTTACCTGTAAAAAAAATTACAATCCCCCCCAACATTACAACCCACCACCCACAACCCCTACTCTAAAACCCACCCGATCCCCCCTTAAAAAACCTTAACACTACCCCATTGAAGATCACCCTACCTTGAGTCGCTTCAGCCAGCCGTCCACTGATGGGACAGAAGAGGACATCCGGACCGGCAGAAGTCTTTCATCCTATCCGGGGCAGAAGAGTACATCCGGACCGGCAGATATCTTCATCCAGGCGGCATCTTCTATCTTCATCCTTCCGGAGCAGCAGACGCAGGAGCCATCCTCTTCTTTCCGACGGACTAACGACAAATGAAGGTTCCATTAAATGACGTCTTCCAAGATGGCGTCCCTCGAATTCCGATTGGCTGATAGGATTCTATCAGCCAATCGGAATTAAGGTAGGAAAAATCCAATTGGTTGATTTAATCAGCTAATCGGATTGAAGTTCAATCCGATTGGCTGATTGGATCAGCCAATAGAATGCGAGATTAATTGTGTTGGCTCATCCAATCAGCCAATCGGATTGAACTTCAATCCGATTGGCTGATTAAATCAAACAATCCTATCAGCCAATCGGAATTCGAGGGACGCCATCTTGGATGACGTCATTTAAAGGAACCTTCATTCGTCGTTAGTCCCGTCGGAAGAAAAAGGATGGCTCCCGCGTCGGCTGGATAGAAGATGCTCCGCTCCGGAAGGATGAAGATAGAAGATGCCGCCTGGATGAAGATGTCTGCCGGTTTCGGATGTCCTCTTCTGCCCAGATAGGATGAAGACTTCTGCCGGTCCGGATGTCCTCTTCTGTCCCATCGGTGGCCGGCTGAAGAAGGCTCAAGGTAGGGTGATCTTCAATGGGGTAGTGTTAGGTTTTTTAAGGGGGGATCGGGGTGGGTTTTAGAGTAGGGGTGTGTGGGTGGGTGTTTTTGTAATGTTGGGGGGGGTTGTATTTTTTTACTTTGTAATTTAGTTTAGGTTAGGGAATTTTATTATTTAGGGGGGCTTTTTTATTTTATTAGGGGGCTTAGATTAGGTGTAATTAGATTAAAATTCTTGTAATATTTTTTTATTTTTTGGAATTTAGTGTTTGTTTTTTGTATTATAGTTTAGTTAATTTAATTGTATTTTAGTTTAGATAATTGTAGTTAATTTATTTAATTTATTGATAGTGTAGTGTTAGGTGTATTTGTAACTTAGGTTAGGATTTATTTTACAGGTAATTTTTTAATTATTTTTACTAGGTAGCTATTAAATAGTTAATAACTATTTAATAGCTGTTTTACCTAGTTAAAATAAATACAAAATTGTCTGTAAAATAAATATAAATCCTAAAATAGCTACAATGTAACTATTAGTTATATTGTAGCTATATTAGAGTTTATTTTATAGGTAAATATTTAGTTTTAAATAGGATTAATTTATTTAATTATAGTAATTTTTAGTTTGTTTTATTTAAACTATATTTAACTTAGGGGGGTGTTAGGGTTAGACTTAGGTTTAGGGGTTAATAACTTTATTATAGTTGCGGCGATGTTGGGGGCGGGAGATTAGGGGTTAATAATTGTAGGTAGGTTGCAAGGGAGGGCAGGATTAGGGGTTAATAAAATGTATTATAGTGTGTGCGAGCTGGGAGTGCGGCGGTTTAGGGGTTTAATACATTTATTATAGTGCCGGCGATGTCCGGTCGACAGATTAGGGGTTAATAAGTGTAGGTAGCTGGCGGCGACGTGGGGGGGGACAGATTAGGGGTAAATAAATATAATATAGGTGTCGGCGATGTTAGGGACAGCAGATTAGGGGTTCATAGCTATAATGTAGGTTGCGGCGGTGTCCGGAGCGGCAGATTAGGGGTTAATAGTATAATGCAGGTGTCAGCGATAGCGGGGGCGGCAGATTAGGGGTTAATAAGTGTAAGATTAGGGGTGTTTAGACTCGGGGGTTCATGTTAGGGTGTTAGGTGTAGACTTAGAAAGTGTTTCCCCATAGGAAACAATGGGGCTGCGTTAGGAGCTGAACGCTGCTTTTTTGCAGGTGTTAGGGGTTTTTTTCAGCCAGCTCAGCCTCATTGTTTCCTATGGGGAAATCGTGCACGAGCACATTTTTCCAGCATACCGCTACCGTAAACAACGCTGGTATTGAGGGTTGAAGTGGAGCTAAATTTGGCTCAACGCTCACTTTTCTGAGGCTAACGCAGCCATTCAGAAAACTCGTAATACCAGCGTTGTCTTAAGGGAGTGCTGGAAAAAAAGGCTCATTAGCAACGCAAGTCTTTACCGACAAAACTCCAAATCTAGGCGTTAATATGGACACTGCTCCCCTATATAGACACTTTTCACAAACACCAAGGGAATACGAAAACACTTAAATATATGGGGATTCAGAAAGTCACCAAAAACTGGAGAGGAGGTGACCATGAAAAGAAGCTATTAACAGCAGAATCCAAATGGATTTTCCACTTGGACTGTCTATATCCCAGAGGACTAAATAAAAAAGAAGATTTATTCCAGCTTCTAAAGTTCAACTAAGCTAACAATAACGAAATATGGACTATACCTTCAAAAGCAACTAAGAAACACTGTGGGGATATGTTTAATCTTACTAATCCCTTGTCTAATTTTACTAATTCCTAGTCTTAAAGGGACATTAAACCCAAATTTTTTCTTTCATGATTCAGATAGAGAATACCATTTTAAACAACTTTCTAATTTACTTCTATTATATAATTTGCTTTTTTATCTTGATATTCTTTCCTGAAAAGCATATCTAGATAGGCTCAGTAGCTTCTGATTGGTGGCTGCACATAGATTCCTCATGTGATTGGCTCACCAATATGCATTGCTATTTCTTTAACAAAGGATATCTAAAGATTGCACCAAATTAGACAATAGAAGTAAATTGGAATGTTGTTTAAAATTGTAGTCTCTATCTGAATCGTGAAAGAAATGTTTTGGGGTTAATGGCCCTTTAAGTGTGTTCCTACATAACTTTTGGCATATATAGCTCTTCTCCATGCCTTTGAAATATATTCATTGAACATTTAAGAAGCCCTTGAGACATTGGTCTAACAGATTCTAGCGAGAAAGCCACTCAACTAAACTAATGAATTAATTTATGCTACCAGTTGGGTAGATATACACATTAAGATTAGTCTATTGATGCTAGTTAAAGCCTGTCTACTAGACCTTATATTTAGTAGTAGTGTGCTAATTATGTCTGCGACCTCTTTTTACCTCCAAGATAAATAGAATTCCTGAGAATCTTGTCCCTTAGATTCAAGTGAAATAGATATTTAATCTATCCATTTGCACCATTTGGGTAGATAGACAAAATAGTTTTGTCACCATTTAAGCCTTCTGGTAAACCTTTTATAATATATGATAATCCTCCTCATTTATCCACCTCATGTAGTTTAGGAATTGGGGCTAGCCCTTTTCTATCTCAAGAATATGATACCTCTTGTTCTCATATAGGTTAAAATAAGTACCCTCTGTCTTTTATTGCGAACCTTTATTACATAGTTTTGTATTGTACATTATTGAGTTTCCAACTATAGCTCAGACTGTCGCAATATATTAGACAAGGAATCCCTCTGTTTTTACTGCATACTTTTTTACATTTATCACTGCATACTATTGAGTTTCTAACTATAGCTCAGACTGTCCCAATATATATATACACAGAATCCTTTCTCCTTATACGTTGTACATTTGCTGATTAATAAGTGCTGTTTAAACTAACTAGTTAACTGCTGTTATCATCCCCAAGACCATATCGATTCCTCTATACCTATTTCAAATACTATGCACAAGCTAAAGAGGCATATTGAACATCATAGAGAGACAACATATTATGAAGACAGGACGATATTCTCTCATTAGATATGGCATACAGGATATAGATTTGTCATACAGGATATGTGATCATATCCTGATTATAATAGAAAGATATATCCTTACGATATTCAACAAGAAATACAACTCCTGTTTGGAATAAGCTACTGTAGCCAGGAAAGTAAGAGACAAATAGGCAAATCAGTATCATAGGACTATGTGCTACTTAGCTTTATAATCGAAAGTTAGACATTTCTAACATGCTGTCATTTTCTATGACAGATAAACAAACAGAACTATCCAATTGAACTGACGCTTTAGCTCACACCCTTCAACTGATCCAGACACTTCCAATACTCTGTCATTTTCTACGATAGATAAACAAACAGAACTATCCAATCGAACTGACGCTTTAGCACACACCCTTCGCCTGATCCAATAGGAAATATACCACCTACCAAACCTGTGACGATGTCATAACTAATAGATCTGACAGAAAATCAGACTGTAATTTAAAGCCTATTCAGTTTAATAATGATTACCGATCTGGTATTTCAGACATAAGGAAAAATTCTTACAAATAACAAAATTGAAAGATCACAACCACTTACGGATCTATGACATAAAAGGCTGGGTCTGTTTATACATATTTCTACATTCTCATCCTTCTAATCGTTAAGAAAGAACCCTTAGGATATACAAAGAGTCTTATATGAGACAAACTTATAAAACTTTTTAACAATGTTTTTAATATGTTTAATATGTTTTTAATTACTGAGAACCGTAACTGCTAGGTAATTACCTTCGGGTACTACAATTAGTAAAAACAGTCCTTGATAAAGGTCACTGTGAGACCGAAACGCGTTGACTGGTAAGCATATTTTTCATTCTTATATTCATTTTAAAACGATCTACACCATTGTATTATCTTTCTTTTATAGAAGGACTGTCCAGGGATTTTTTATATTTATTCGTTGAGAAGATAGCACATCACTCAGACACAGTATTTGGGTGCTGACACTGGAACACTACACTGAAGTTGGAATTATCTTCCTTTAATAACTTTTTTTTATCACATTTTTTATATACTTTTGGAACATTTTTCAAAACATCTGCCACTACTTTTCTTAAAGGGACATACTATCCATATAGTTATTGATTTAACTCATCTCATCTCCTCAAGGATTTTGCATAGTTCACAGACTTATTTTGGACACACGTAATAATCAATTTGCTGATTGATACATCAATTTTTTGTTCTTGCTCATATTTTTATATTTTTGTTAAAAGCAGAGTAAAAGGATACATTGCGATCAATCAGATTTATTGCTATATATTATCAGATTTATTGCTATATATTATTAGCTGTATTCACAAGAAAGCCAGTCGAGCATTCTCTTATCATTGGGTTTTCCAAGTTTTTCTAGAGGTATTTAATCTACCACTACCTTGGAACTAGGAGTTCCATTTGTTTTTAATCGTTACCTGTATTTATTTAATTTTGTTTTTCACTGCTATCTGGGATTTAGTTCCACTTGTTTAAATCGCTGTATTAACCATATTTGTGTAGCTACAAATTGTTTTTGTTGTTAACTTGTACCACACATGGATCCATGTTTTTAAATTGTTTTTAAATTGTATGTATATTGGGTAAATAAATTCTATGATCAATGTAACCTATTGACATTCATTGCTAATATCTTCGTATTCAGACCCAGCCTCCGTCATGGTTGGCGCTTTGGTATACTTTCCACATTCTTTTATATTTAGGTAAGATGTTCAAACTTCTAGTTTGACCCGTCTTGAGGGTTTGTTCCACAATAACAAAAATCAATAGTAGTTTGGGTGGAATCTTTTAGAGAAATATACCAAAGTGATCTTTTTATGCAGTAAATTTTACTTGTTCTTAAACTACAAAGGGAGACGTCCCACAATATATTCTAAAAGTTATATACATGTTTTATATTGTTTTAATAAATATATTTTTGATAAATTGTTTATCAGTCTCCAGACCTTCTCATTTAGCTATAATGTAGATCACACCCTTATCCTGACATCTTATGGTTTCTTTTTTTTTGTCAGGATAAGGGTGTGATCTACATTATACAATGCACATGCCAACTACAATACATAGGAGAGACCACCAGGACTCTAAGGGAACGCATACGCGAACATCTATCATGTATAGACAGAGGGAATCTAGACACACATTTATATACTCATTTTAGAGAAATACATAAAAACAATTTAAAAGACTTCACCTTCTGGGGCATAAAAAAAGCTAAAACCAGAATGGAGAGGAGGCAATTTTGAAGAAAAACTCCTAAGAACAGAAGCAGAGCTAATTTATAATATGCAAACCCTTTATCCAGCAGGATTAAACTCAGAATTAGACTTGTCCCCTTTCCTTCTGTCTTAAAAGTAAATAAAATATATATAACACAATTTATAAGAAAAACCTGATCCTCATCTAGAATAGTGTACAATTAGATAAACAAACAGCTAAAGAAACAAATATACACAATAAATAAAGGGGAAATTTAAAGTTAAGAAATAAAAGTTCAGAAAAATACCAATCATTTACCATACATTAGAAAACTATATATCATATAATTCTAAAAGCAAAAAGGCAATTAGTTCTGCCTAAGGCTAAACCTCACATTAAGACTAAGAAATTATAAGTTTCAAAATCTCTCCAATATTGTATTTTGAATTAATCTGTCTTTTGAATTTCATTGCAAAAATTATTTTAGTTATAATTCTTATTCAAATAAAAAAGCTAAATGTGATAAGAATCCATCATAGAGAATGTCACTATAATTAAGCCTAAATATATTATATATATATTATAACATAAAAACTATAATTATTAGATATCTAATGATGCATAAGAATTATCAGAAGTAAGCGATAAAGATCTGGAAAGATTCCACCTTATTTATACTAAAGAAATCCCCACCTTAAAATCACACCTATCAAAGACGCATAAGAATTATCAGAAGCAAGCGATAAAGATCTGGAAAGATTCCACCTTATTCACACTAAAGAAATCCACCTTAAAAATCACACCTATCAAAATGAAGGAACAACTGACCAATCAAAAAGAAAAGAGGGCTTTTTAAACTGCCGGGCTCAGAACAAACACTATCCGTCCTTGACAAAGCCTGCTGGCGAAACGCGTAGACGTCACCTGCTGTTACCAGCTGCCTTTCTAATTATTGGACTAACAACTTTACCTATCCCCTATCGAGGAAGTAGAGGAAAAGAAAGTTCAAAAAAACAAACGGCCGTTTGCATTCAAGTCCAAGATTACATCTACACGCTGAGACGTGCACGACAAAACACCTGTATCAAGAAGCTGCCTGGGAAAACGAGATCCTGAACATAGAGAGCCGAATTCGCTTCAAACCGGTAGAGAAGGAAACCCATACACGCAGGAGCGTGGTCTTGGTTTTCATTCTCTGACATCGGAGATACCAATATCATACAGGGAGGGAGAGACACAAAAGAAGAAAACTCGTAAGAGAGACCGAGATACCATCAGACACAGACGTGTCAGAAGAGCCGGTAAGCCCTACCAAAAAAATATCAATCTTTACTGAGTACAGACTACTTTGTATACATATTATACACCAAAAGACATTGCTACAAAAAGTTAACCAACTTAAATAACAATATATTGGACTATGATATGTAAATTGTTTCCATCTGATACAAAGTAACAGTATAAAAGTGGAAACCGATATAATATCTGAGAAATCTCTTGCGGCCACTCAGTATCAAAATTAAGGTGGAAATCAAAGATAAATGAGTTAAGTTGAAATTGAAAAACCTAGTGGGAATCTTTTAGAGAAATATACCAAAGTGCTCTTTTTATGCAGTAAAATTTTACTTTGTTCTTAAACTACAAAGGGAGACGTCCCACATTATATTCGAAAAGTTATATACATGTTTTATATTGTTTTAATAAATATATTTTGATAAATTGTTTATCAGTCTCCAGACCTTTTCATTTAGCTTCTAGCGCTCCCAAACTACTATTGATTTTTGTTATTGTGTATTAATTTACGGTAATTATAGGGAAAATTACCTGTGAGGGAGCTTTGGGAAAAAATACCTGGCGCTGCTCTTTATATACTTATATTTGAGGTTTGTTCCAAACATTAACATTTGCAGGTTAATAATTATATCACGTTAGGACTTCTACAGCTTAATCTCAAATTCTTGTCCTGTAACTGATGATTACATTTTTTGGAACAAATTTCGGCTAGATTACAAGCGACAACCGTATTACTAGTTTAAAAAGCAAATGCGTTCGCTCAAGCGTCAAAGGAAAAATGATGCAAAAGTGCTGTTTCAACAAAGATCATGCAGTCCATCGGCAAAGAAAGAAATTACGTGGAACACAAGCTCAAACAAAAAAAAAGATTTAAGCATAGCTACGAAAGATGCGTTGCTATGGGAAAAAATGCATGGCATGGTAGAGCTTCCCCCTCAAAGGACCCTTCCATGGCTTTGTACCGAAGACAACGTATAAAACGGTAATGTTTCTGTAAGAAAGCAAACTGAATGTTGGTAGCCGGTACCCCAAAGTGGGGTATATCAAGAAGAAAGGTATGTGGCTGATAGCCAAAGGCTGTAAAAAATAGTGACATGCTAAGGGGGGGAGTATGGTTGGGAGTATTCAAAGCCAACTCAGCTAGGGGGCAACAGGTCAGACCAGTTTGATTGAGAGGCAGAAGTGTAATTTTTGAGCTAAGCTTTAAGTTTTTGATTTATGCATTCAGTCTGGCCATTGGTTTGAGGGTGATAAGCAGAAGACCACACTGCTTTCCAGAATTGTGAGATGAATTGAACTCCACGATCAGATACTATGCTCAATGGTAATCAATGGAGACATACCACATGAGCAATAAAGTGAGTAGACATATAGCACTAGGCAACCCTGGATGCGGATGGAAGTTCACTATCTTAGAAAACCTGTATACAATCACCCAGATGACAGTATTTCCATTTGATTTTGGTAGATCTGAATAAAAATCCATAGACAGGGGGGCAGAGCCAACTACTGTTGGTACCAGACGTGTTTCTCTACAGCTCCCGGCTCTGGAGCTAAACTATATGGATTTACTAACAGGTATAATGCGTTTATTATTTTCACTACTCTACTACAGATCTCTAACATCTGTCTAACACCTTACAAGAATCAGAAACCTATCTTATCAGCTCTGCAGCTGGAAGTATGACACACACGCTTCAGTGAAGCCACGCGGTGAGAAACACCATCTTGCAAGCTTTACCTTCCACACAGCTATATGCCTGTTTCACCAGCCATAAAGTGTCAGTCTTAATACCTCACCATGGAGGATCTCTTTAATGAACTGAGAGTTCTACTACGGAACTTGGAATTCCGAATGACGTGCCAATTTCACAGCCTGAGATCTACTATTAGGAGCGACCATGGAAGCATGGGGATGTCCGCAGCGGCAATAACTGAACGAGTGGAGTCCCAGGATCACACATGAGTGTTTCCAAATCCCAACGCTGTGCAGCGAGATGCTGTGATAGCGCCAATAACCCAGGCGCAAGTGACTACCTATTCCTTAGCCTCTCTTACTTCAGAAGATTTTAACTGCTCAAAGGAGGGTGAGCTTAGCGACATAGCTGAAGGAGAACAATTGCTAGTGTGGGCAGATGCGGTCTACCACCCGACACTGCAAGGAGCTTTCTAGCGGCAACTCCGTGACATCTGAGAACCCTGCTAATATCAAAGATTGCTCTGACCATCATGGACAAAAGTGACTCAGAATACAGATACCTACCCACTTTTGATGGTACCGACACACTCCAGAGAATCTCTCCTACAGCACCCTCATCTTCACCACTTTGATAGCTGTCCCTATTATGTTGGCAGCCGGTTCACAGACACTCCTACAGGGATCGAGTAGTAACATTTTGGCTCACAATCTGAAGTCCACTCATAGAGATGACATAGCTGGGTCTCATATCTGCACATATAGTAATGATGACTTTACTGCCTGATATCTACATTTGCAAATATATCATATTCACCACTCTAAGAGACATTTGCTTTTGATATTATGTGTTTCTTTGACTTTATAATACACCCAAACATATGGTACAGCTATGTTTTATATTAGCATGTGTAATAGTGATATATATATATTGCCTAATGCTTTTATATAGAGGAATTACTGTTCATATCAGCCTCTAAGATAATAGTTCTTGCCTGTATGTGTTTATATCTGATATGTTTTGTTACACCATAGCTTTTTTTGCACTATACCTCCTTCAAGCTGCCAGATCTGCTTGGGGATCCGGGTTTTTTAAATTAACTTAGCCTGACACCAGTTAAATGATGGACAGGAACCTTTAACGCTAGACTCATTTCAGTTCTATGCCCCAAGTCTAGTTGCCAACTAGACCCTGAATAATACCAGAGTCATACTATTTCCTTCCCTATGCCAAGGAAGGTAACCTCCCGTTAGTGTGAAAACAATCAGCGTCATCACCCTACACTTAATTCCTATTTCCACAACCACGTGTTCAGTGCCATAAGAACTGGGATCGGGTAGTGTTACTTTTGCTATGGATTGTACCTACAAACATAAATTTTCAGGATGACATACAGTGTATATATATCTATTTCTATAGGCAGGCATGCATTGATGATGACCCTTAAGTCTGATGCAAGAATATATTTAGATACTGCTTAATAACTAGACTATAGCCTCATTGAAATCTGTTTGTTTATTTATATTTTGTATGCTAGTAGTCTCTTCCCACTCAATCCCTCTACCTTACTTGTACAGATACTACCACGTTTACATGTCTATCCCTCACTACTTTATAACTCAATAGGTATCTACTAGACAAATCTAACAGTTTACAATCCATGCACCTAGGCCTGCTGATAATTTAGAAAGCCATGTATCCTACTGATTTGTATATTTGATATTGAACCACTGTATATTTCACCATGCAGCTCTATACATGTTTGCTAGAGAAAGCAAAGCTTACAGTTTACAACTCATGCACCTAAATCAGCCGATAATCTAGAAAGCCACCTACCATTTAGATTTATGTATTTGATGCTGTGTTACTGTATATTTTATCCATTAGGTGCTATATTATTTTATAATTTGAAAACATCCATTCATATTTTTGATATTGGTGTGTCCCTTATATATGTTTTGTGATATGTATATCTTTATTCCATCAGACCTTACATTCTAACCCTATTATCAACCAGTTACATTACCGTTGCTCTCTAATACATATGTCACAGTAGCTGACTACACATATAGTATATGTATCTGAGAGATGCTTTAATTCACGTTGCATGTCACATATAAACAGGGGTTCTTTGATCGCCATATCAATCTTAGTCACCTCCAAGAGTGCCCATATAATGTGAGTGTTTATCTCTATTTAATCTACTACCATATATAGACTTTGAGGGAGAGGCAGCCAATGGCTGTGGCGGCATAACTTGTAGCATGCGCTGAATAAGTTTTATATATGAAACACAATGATGGGGTACGTTTTACATCTACTTGTAACGAGGTCTTGCTGATGCCCTAATAATAGTTGGAATCCTCTGTTCTGCACTCCTTTTAAGCTAATCTTATATGAGTCACCCTTTATTACTGCATCATTTTCATAGTTTATATGTAGGTTTATAGCTTATTCGGATTATTTACTTCATTTCCCCTCAAGCATTGCTGTAATCTAGGACCCATATTATTACTTTACAAGTAGTGTAGACATGCTCCCACCTCGCATTTATAATAGCATGTTTGGTGTTGTGAAGTTGGCTTCTGTTATACGCTGCACTATTTACATATTACTATTTTTCTATATCATTCAGATTGTGGGCCACTCATCTTTTTAGCAAGTATCACTATATACAGGCGTGCGCCAAAAAGTGCAGATACTACACATGTTATGCCTAATTCAATCTGTTATCAATAGCCAAATCTATAGTATATAAACTATAATTCACCAGGTTTGACCATTTATTGATCCATACCCGAGGTTTCTACTCTAGATATATAGGTTAATATTTGTTTCATTAGTGAGACCCTTATACCCACTGAGCTAGTTTAACACTGTTACAGTGATATTCTTTACTGGTAGCTAGACTAGTGATTTACTTTCCAGCTGTCGAAGTGTTACTGAATACAGCACTGCTGCTACTCACTCCCCATGTTAAAGTTTTTTTTACACTATTAAGTTTAGAAGCCCTGTAGTTTTTTCCAATCTAGCATCCTAACTAGCTCCGCCCTCCCCTCCTCCCATTTTCCCCCTTTTAAATCGGAGCGGCTCTTTCCCTGCTGCATTTTTCACCTCTCCCCCTTATATATATTTTGACCTTTCAATTTGTCATAAGGTCCTTAAGGGGCCTTCCCTGGGACTACCATATATGCTCTAATTCCATAACCATATGACCTATGAGTGGTCAGCTCAGTAGTCACCCCAATAAGCTATGATTATTATAAAACGGAGGATTCAGAAGCTCATGTCACTCACTGTTCTAATCTCTAACCTTAATATTGACAGGCGGATACAAAGTCCATAACATCTGTGGACATAGTAAGGAACCACCCTTGTTTGAGGTTGGATTATGTTGTGACAGAACTTTTCCAGTGCATCAACTTTGAGGATATACTGTAGATCATGATTAGGATAAGAGAGTAGTGGTGCTGACACTGAGGCTCTTTTCAATCGGTGAAAAGCTTGAACTGCTCCCTTAATCTGCTTCTTGATGTAAAAGGGACGTTAAACACTTTGAGCTTGTAATAAAAAATGATAAATTGTGGGGGCAGAGCTTGGCCACGCAGGCGGATGGCCGTGTTTTAAACAAGCTCCTAGACCAAGAGGCCAAAACGGCTCTATAACTGAGTAAATGCACGACTAATAGGCATATCCTACAACAGGAGAGACAGAGCCAGTACACCTGCCATCAGCGGAGTCCAAGTTGATTGCTGCCGACACGGATTAACAGAGGGAGAGCTGCTACAGCGAGTGGAGCGAGCGCAACATTTTCGCGCCATCAACTAAGCCTAACGTACCTAGAGCTTCCCTGATGGGGGACATAAGAGACGCAGATAGTGCACTATTCCGATCTTGCCTGTAAGCCACAGCTGGAAGGCCAAACTATATATCGGAAGCCATAAGAGTGGTAAGATCGGAAACGGCTTATGTGAGTACAATACGCACATCATATTTTACCACAAGACCGGTTATATCACGCAGGACTCTGGCTCTTTAAGGGATTGAGGCCCCTGCCCATATAGACACCTACTTTGGTGCTCTGGGAAGTTAGTAAACACTGCATAAGTCCTGCAAAAGGTTGTGGCTGTTGAGGGTGAATTTTGAATCAGCAGGGCAAGTTTATATAGCTCCCCCTCACAGACATTTACTTGTTACATAAACACTGAAACGTTTAACAGCAGCAGGCCCTTTCATTGTGGCTGTGCAAACAGAAACTGTTTCTAAATATTGGGTTAGGCTGAGACTGAGAGCTTTGGCAGTCAAGAGCAAAAAGTAGATTTTGATACTGGTTTATAAAGAGCCAAAAGCTCATCACATAATATTGGGAGCCATCTCTCTTATAGTGTGAGCCCATTACTGGAAGCTTAGGAGAGAACCCATTATTCATCTTTACATGACAAACATCCAGCTGAGAGGTGATGCCTAACAAAAAACAAAATAAAACAGATGAAGGAACACCGATATGGCCGCTTAGCAGATACTTAAGGAAAGTGGAACCTAGCAACATAGCAGAGAAAGAAGACATTGATCATAACAAGCAGAAAATGGCCACGCAATCACAAGCTGAAGAGCAGCAGACACAACATTTTATCACCAAAAAGGACCTTCAGCACCTCTCAACCAAGGAGGATATCCATAATAGTATGCAGGAAATGCGCACTTCAACGACCTAAAGAAGGACATTACTGCCTTGAATACCAGAGTTGCCCAAGTGGAAGAGGCCCAGGAAAAGGCCTCCACATCCATGCAATGCCACGAGACAGGGCTGTACCGCCACAAAGACATTATACAGACACTCTCAGATAAATTAGAGGATTTAGATAACCGTGGACAGCGCAATAACTTAAGACTTAGAGAAATCCCAGAAACAATACACCCACCAGCTATAGAGGGATATTTGCAGAACCTATTCCGTACACTAAAGGGTTATTCTTCCTCAGCTGAAATACCATTGGAACGTGCTCATAGAGCGTTGTGATCAAAACCCCCATCAAGGGACATTATAATAAAGTTCTTGAACTTTAAAGACAAGGAGGAGATCCTCCGCTTCGCCAGGGCTAAACATCCGCTGCAACACGCGGGTGTTGATATTCAAATCTTTTCTGATTTATCTCTTACGACATTGCAGAAGAGAAGAGAATTATCACAGCTCACCTCACACCTAAGAGCCCATAAATTACAATATCGTTGGGTCTTTCCGGTCTCCCTGATTATTACTCATAATAACAAAGTCTACACCTTCAAACCTGGTTCCGATGAGCAGGCTTTCCACAGCAGCGAAATGAAGACACGTTGGAAACAAACAGCACCGAACCTCCTTTCCTGGCTAACCAGACATCAGCTAAGTGAATAATTATGCATGTCCCTATGGACAACGAACTAATTTTATGGAACATCTTGGTTTAAAGTTAATGTATGTTTTTCAGACTCAGGCTTTTCAGGACACAGCCAACTCTCAATAGGCAAACCTTGTTTCCAGGACCTTTATAGGTATGTGGGCGCAGTAAAACCCCCTCCTGGATGCTATATATTGCAAGGTAGACCGAATGTCATAATAAAAGGAGTCAACCAAAGTAAAGCTGAAAGACATAGACCTATCTAACTAATTGGCTTGGGAGCTATTCCTCTCCCCTTCTTTGGCGAAGAGGCAGAAGTGGGTGGTTGGTGTGGGTATGAAAGTTTAGGCCAAATAAAACTACTTCTACAACATTATAACCCCCTCCTGTTTTATTCTAGTTATGCTTTACTCAAGAATATACTCAGGACTAGGGTCTCCTGGTTTGTGGGTACTTTATGTATTATTGAGCCGTGGGACCTCACGGACTACTACCCTCTTTGTTGATTGTTTTACATCCCTTTTTACTTGTGTAGATATATATATATATATTCTGACTACTTTGTAGGTATAGCAGAAAGTATTACATCTCTTCCAGAGTGTTGGACACTCAAACTATTTGCTTACCTATCTCCTCTAACTTCTCCCTCTCCTCCCACTAACAGTTTCTCTCTTTTCTTCTTTTCCCCTTAACCCTTCTTTCCTCCCCCCCTTTTTTCCCCCTTTTTTTTTCCACACAGATTCTATCCGGAATGGCTGGACAGTCGAGTAGATTTTCTACACACAACCTTACTTTTACGACCATACATGCAAAGGGCCTTAATAACCCAGGTAAGAGATCAATTGCTTTTAGAGAAATTAAAAACTTACACAGCCATATAGTATTTCTCCAGGAAACACATTTCCGTAGAGGGAAAGAACCCAAATGGTATAACACTCAGTTCCCTACCGCTTTTTTTTTGCGTTGGGTACCTCTGAGAAATGCGGAGTAGGCATACTAATCCATAAGGCAGTTCCCCTCAAAGTTATGCATACCGAGAAAGACCCAGAGGGACGGTTTATCATCGTGACAGGCACACTACATGGGCATCCAATAACATTATCCACAAAACAGCATACATTCATCAAAAAAATTCTCCAAAACTCTGCTGGATTGTGCAAAGGGACCAATATTCCTAACAGGCGACTTTAACATCCCTATTGAACCACACTTAGACATGTCTAGTGGCTCGACAAGCGTCCCAGACGCAGTGATTAAATCAATTAAGGCAACCATTCTGGAGCTAAAACTGCATGATGTATGGAGGACAGTAAATCCATCTACAAAAGATTACACCTATTACTCCCCCCACACAATAAATATTCCTGAATTGATTATATCTTCACTGATCCCGCATATGATTAGCACATGCAATATTGGCCCGATTTCCTGGTCAGATCATGCCCCTGTTACTTGCTCAGTATTATGGCCCGATATACCCCCCACAACATACATTTGGAAGCTAGATGACACTCTGCTCGAACAGCCATTAATCACAACTGACCTCCAAAAGTCTTATAGAGAACAAAGCTGTATGGAGAAGCGCTAAAAGAAGCTAAAGGTGTAACAGTAAACACAGTATGAGAAATATAACTTGCTATGCAAAAGGATTTAATCAAACATTCAAATAGAGTAAAAATCCTGTAAAGATAGAATACATAAATGTAAAGACATTAAAAATCGGACGTCCCCGATATAATAATAAACACAAAACTGGATAAAAACAAATGACTGCTGTTGCATCTACGGGAGAAATGATTCCAATAAAAGAACTCATTAGATGCACAACAAAAGGGGTCATATATGTACTTCAATGTACATGTAATTTAATATATTTTGGGGAAACTAAGAGGATGCTAAAAGACAGGATTAGAGAGCACCTCCTATGCATAGAGAAAGAAAAAGAAGACACAAGACTCTATAAGCATTTCAAAGAAGTACACAAAGGATCTAACTTTCTGGGGAATACAACATATCAAGTGCCATTGGAGGGGAGGCAACATAGACAAATTAGTACGCATAAAAGAAGCAGAATATATATATAAATATGAAACTTTATATCCAGCTGGTCTGAACTCGGAATTAGACATTTCACCTTTTGTTCTGGACTAACGTGTTAGTCCTAGAGTTTTAATCTTTTCGAATACTTTCCCCCCCCACCACCCCCCCAATTGAATATTAAACACACTTATGAATCCATAGCCACACATTATTAGGGGCTAGCCACACTTTTTAATACTGGGTTTTTGTACTGGGGAATATAAACACTATAATCGTTGTGACCTTCTATTTAGGCAAAAAATATTTGTATGTATCCAATATTACCTGTTCTAATTTATCACATACCTCAAGCGTAATAACATACGCATATTTATATCCTTGCACGCAAGCTTTCTTTATAATTATCTTTCTATTTATATATTGAGCACAATCCTCCAAATAGACTGAGGATTATTAAGAGACAAATTTTGGTATCATCTTTATTATTATCTTAGATTTTCACTTCTTCACTGTTAGTGCACGTAAATAGCTCAACCTAAATAAGAGCCAGACTTATTTATATATAATATGTCAAAATTATCTGTCCTTACACTTTAATTTGTATAAGACCATAGTCATTTGTGTATATGGTTATTTTTTTCTCTGTATAAAAGTGTCTGTGTAAAATTTCTTCTGCACTCTAATACAATTTGCCAATACTGTTGCCAATAGATCAACCATAGTGAACACACCTATTACACTAATTGATTCAACCTGACCAATAGGTAGATGTTTGGACTGTTTAAAAGGAAGCTGTGACTGGAGCAAATTCATCTTGAGAAAGCCCTGTAAGAGGGAGAAACGCGTTGATAAGCCACAGCTATCCTGTACTTTCTACTACACCTATAAGGACTCATATCATATTGAGAAGTACAAGGTTTTCAGCTAAATCTACTGTGCTGTATACAAATCCACAGAGAGCACTAGGACCGCATTGGGAAAAGACACGGTCTCAAGCCAAGTCGGTTCCAAGATTCTGCATTTAAGCCCGTGGGCTGCAAGAAGGTCTTAAAGAGAGATTCGGATGTAAGCCGATACAAGCAACGAGTCTAACCCTGCATGCTGTGTTGCACTAAGAGCGGGGATACTTCTTTTCATCTATTTACATTATAGCGGCCGCTATACTCAGCCTGTCAGTGATCCTGACCAATAGGATCTTTTCTTGGAGACAACACCCCCGACCAGTGACGTCACTGGACACGCATACGCCTCACGGAGGTGTTATCGAGCAAACAGACGGAACTTTAGAAGGTAATACGTATGAATCTTACCTGGAACTGATCTCCTTATGTGATCCTTTGGAGGGCCCATACAATCTATCTGAATAACACAGAGATTTAATCTATCTTATTGGCAACAGCAGTCATTTGTTTTTATCCAGTTTTGTGTTTTTTATTATATTGGAGACGTCCGATTTTTAATGTTTTTACATTTATGTATTCTATCTTTACAGGATTTGTACTCTATTTGAATGTTTGATTAAATCCTTTTGAATAGCAAGTTATATTTCTCATACTGTGTTTACTGTTACACCTTTAGCTTCTTTTAGCGCTTCTCCATACAGCTTTGTTCTCTAATTATCTTTTTTTTCCCTAACGTGAGGGACTTTAGGGTTGGAGCAGTTTGGTGCCTCTTGCGCACACTTTAACATATACGTATATACTCCAAAAGTCTTTGACAGACTTTCTAACGCACAACAATCCAACAAATACATCCTTACCCAAATGTGTTATGCGTGGTGAATTTCTCAAACATGCAGCTAGGCAGCGAAAACAATAAAGATTAAAGCACGTGAACCTATTAAGCGCATTAGCAGCCTTAGAACGCAGGCATAAAGAAGACCCACTTGACACAAAGGTAGGGAAAGCACTGACACAGAGCAGATTAGATCTTAGGCAACACCTCATGGAGGCCTATCGACGCAAGATGCTATCAGTTAAGCAACATTACTACGAAGGGGGAAATAAACCTGGAAGATTGTTAGCCCGTTCACTACGGAGGCAACAGCTTAAGGTACATATACATTACATTAAGGCAACAGATGGATCCATGTTAAAATGAAATAACGGGATTGATGAAGCATTTAACACATATTACACAGCGTTATATAATATTAATGCCGAGACAAAAACTCAGGCACATAACCTAGAGAGAAAACAGGCTATACACAGATACTTAGCCACAATTAATTTACCGAAACTAGAAGATGACGCTAACAAATTAGTCACCCCAATAACATATGATGAACTAAAAAAGGCAATTATAGACCTGCCAAATGGCAAAAGCGCAGGGCCTGATGGTTTGACCCCAAAATACTATGACATTCTTCAAGTCCCTAGCCCCAATAATGCTGCAACTTTTTAACGAACTGGCAGAAAAGCCATCTCAGCTCCGCCATATTAGAGGCTCATATCACGGTTTTACCAAAACCTGGCAAACCACCTACTGTAACAGAAAACTTTAGACCCATGTCATTATTATACTCAGATATTAAGATACTGGCCAAGATTCTTGCTAATCGTCTAAACAAACATCTACCAAACCTGATCTCAACAGACCAGGTGGGCTTTGTGCCGGGCAGAGAGGCTAGGGACAACACTTGTAAGGTGATACAATTAGTTCAATATGCTCGTTTGCAAACAGTGCCCATGGCCTTATTTTCAACTGACGCAGAGAAGGCCTTCGACCAGGTCGATTGGTTGTTCCTGCGCCAGGTCATGAAGGCAATGAATTTTGGTGACGCATTTGTAAATATGACATTGCACTATATTCCAACCCAAACGCACGCGTTAGAGTGAACAGCACTTTATCAAACACATTTAGGATTACTAACGGTACAAGACAGGGGTGTCCCTTGTCTCCACTCCTTTTTGCCTTGTCTATTGAAACCAAAAAGATTAGAGAAAATAATAACATTAAAGGAATAAGAGTAGGAGAGGCTGAATATAAACAGGCGCTATACGCAGATGATATTTTATTTACGTTATCGAACCTAAACACTTATATCCTTGAACTCCTAAGCGAATTACAAACATATGGACATCTGTCCAATTTCCATTTAAATCTCTCCAAATTATAGACGTGCAATACTCCTACAGCGACTTATTGAATGGTCCCATAACACCACGCATAAAGCATGGGTGCGATTGGACGGTCAAATCCTCCAGTTGAAAAATGTAGGTATGTTGGCATGGATTCCTCTGTGGCTACGTCCCAAGAATTTAAACAACTATCCCTTATCGCTAGAAGTACTACACGAATGGGAAAGATCAGTAAATACCAGCACGCACCTATCCTCTAGGTATTCTCCCTTAATACCAATTATAGAGAACCCAGAATTACCCTACAACCTATTAGGCACACGTTTAAGCAGCCCATATAGTTTGAGGGATGGTATATTGTACTTTGCGATGGTGGATGGCAAGATAGGTCCTCAAAAATATCTGTCAGAAAAATGTGGCGATGTTTTTTTCTTCCTGGTTGAGGTACCACCAGCTCACTCACTACCTAACACACCACCAGCATAAAGAGAATTTGTTGAGAACACTCACTGCGTTTGAACACCTATGCACAACACCCGCACCAACAAGGTGGCTAATCTCACTAGTATTCAAGCTACTACCCGCACCCACAGAGGCACAGCTCCCCACGTACACCATAGCTTGGAATAAAGATTTAAATAAAGAGATTGACCAAGATGACTGGCTTAGGTCATTTCAGCTTACAAAACGCTCATCTGTTTCTGCCGCGGTACAGGAGATACATTTAAAGCTGTCATGCAGGTGGTACCCAACACCTGCTAGGCTCCACAAGTACTTCCCAACAGCAAGACCAATGTGCTGGAGGGGTTGCGGGGAGCATGGCTTCCTCCAACACATTTGGTGGTCATGCCCTAGATTGCAGGAGTTTTGGTGAGAAGTTCTGGGCCTTATGTCTAATAAATTACAAATTCTCATACCTAATACACAAGAAACGATGCTCATACTCAACCTACCCAAAATTGGGGAAATACACAAGAGGTCCCTATTACTCATCATGATTACTGGGGCTAAAAGATTAATTCCCAAAAAATGGAAGACCGGGGTAATACCAACGGTCGAGGAGTGGGCCAGCTCAGTAGAGGACCTGCTCCAGCTGGAGAGGTTTCACTATTTTTAAAATCAATCAACTGGGCACTCACGAAATTATGTTAGCCACCTGGAGGGACGTTACTGTGTGAAGTTAATTAGAAGTGGTTTTTTTCTCTCTGTTTTCTCCACCCTTTCCCCTTCTCCCCTTCTTTTCCCCTCTGAATGTATGTCTTCTCCCTCTTCTGAGGGAAACCTAATACATATAACTTAGATTATGATATACTTACAGATATAGTGTTTTGAAAAATATTACAAATAATTCAAGCATATGTAAAACAGTGTTCCCAATCCCTAGTCGACTGGGATTTGTTGTATTCATGAAAATGTTATAAGGATGCCTCTTAAATATACTAAATCTCCTAAATGTGCAATTGTCTTCTAACGAGATTGTAAAAAGAAAAAGATGTTATGCACCTGAGGAGACGTTTGTTGTTTGCAATGTTTAACTCTCTATTTTTATTGTATACGCTGTTGATTATGTTTATACTACTGACTCAATAAAGCTTGATTGAAAATAAAAATTAAAAAAATGATACATTGTATATAAAAAAAACTATACAATATACTTTAATTATTTATTTTGTCCCCTTTTCCTGTAATTCCATTCTGAAATTGTGAGAATTTTAGTTCCTGTTACAAATGGAAGAGCAGAACACTTATATTCCACACAGCCATTCGCTTTTACATTCTAGTGACCTATTTAAACCTGTCCCTAACTGGCCACAGCAGAGAAGGTAACCCAAGTTACAACATGGCAGCTCCCATTGTTTTATAGACAATTGAAATTTACACTTATTTTGTCACTATTTAAACAACTAATGAAACTTTAAGAGTACATCTACATGTTGTTCTCAGACTAATCCTTTTCTTTAAATACATCATTCTATCTAGCATTTATTTAGTGTTTAATGTCCCTAGAAGCCAATTTTTAGTTAAAGCAGTCAGAGGTGCAGCATTGGTTGCATACCCTCGAATTAACTTTCTGTAGTAAACTTAAAAAGAAACTTATAATGTCCTGAAAAAGTGTAAAGTAAATGTCTGTAGATGTCCTTTAGGCTAAGATCATAACCATAAAACACAATACTACGTGCAGGAGTTCATCGGAGTGAAGCAGCTGGTGCTGTGTGCAAACCAACTAATCGTAGACCAACTAATCAATTATGAGATTAATTGACAGCTATTTTCATAATCGATTATCGATTATATTGATTAGTTGTTGCAGCTCTACAGATGATGCTCTCATAAACGCTGTAGTACCATTCTCACATGTATATGATTATACATAGTCGTATATGATTAGAATATAATTTAAATAGATAATGATAAACTGGTTCAGATAGTCCCAAAATATGTCAGACAAAGCGTTGGAAAATTGCAGGGGCATTTCATAGGCTGAAGGGCATCACTTGTATTCATAGTGCCCATAGCTAGTGTTGAAACCAGTCTTCCACTCTTTGCCTTGCTTAATGCAGATCAAATTATAGGCCCCTCGAAGATCAAGTTTAGTGTATACCATGGACATTTTCAGTCAATCAAAGAGCTCAGGAATCAGAGTTAAAAAATATTTATCCTTAATGGTGATGTGATTCATATCTGTATAGTCGAGACAAGGCCGAAACCCCCATCTTTCTTCTCCACAAAGAAAAAAAAAATCAGAGAGGAAGGTCTGATAAACATCTGGTAAGGCTCTCCTTAATGTATTCCTCAAGAGCTTCAATTTCTGGTTTGGACAATGGATATGTCCTGCCTTTAGGAATGGGAGCATCCGGGAGAAGTTCAAAAGAGCAGTCGTAGAGTCTGTGGGGAGGTACGACTTCAGAATTTTGCTTGGAGAACCCATCCAGATATTTGTGATATATAGCCGGTAGAGAGGATGACAAATAAGTCGGAGCAAAAGTGAGGGATTTGGCAAAAACTGAATTCTTTATACAAGAGTGCAAACAATTAGAACCCCAAGATAACAGTTCTCCTTTAGACCAAGATATTATGGGCTTGTGTTGCTGTAACCATGGGATACCAAAATTTATAGGCAAGGCTGGAGTAGGAATCAGATCAAAAGAGATTATGTCAGTGTGAATCATTCCCACACAACAGGAAATGGGGAATAGTCTGAAAAATGAGACCAGAACTAAGTGGTTGCCCACTAACATTAGATACTGATGGTTTTTCACCAAAGAAATATCCAAGGTGTTGGCCAAAGTCCATTAAAATTACAGCTGCTCCTGGGTCAACTAGAGCATTGATTACATGATTTTGGGGAGTTGTACGAGAATATTAAAGGAGGAAATACTTTGGCTGGTCTGGAGGTAGATGTAACAGATCGGCTTAACTCAGCACCTTCAAGACAAGTTAAGCATTACCCTGTTGGGTAGGGCAGACCCTCAGTACATAAGCTTAATAATCTCTGTCTCTACTTTTCTGCTTCAGATGGTTAAATGTGACTGACTTCCATCGGCTCATTCAGAAGAAGCAGAATCTCTGAGAGCCAAACGAGCTACAATTTCATAGGCTGTTCGTGATCATTCTTTTTCCTGTACTCTCTCAGTATGACAAGCATTGAGTTGATTGGAAATAAAGGCTTTCAGAGAGCCAGGTACATCAAAATATACAAGCTCATCTTTCAGATAATCCCTTTTGAAAGGCTACCTTAAAGGGATAGTAAACCCAAAATTTTTCTTTCATGATTCGCATAGAGCATGCAATTTTAAGCAACTTTCTAATGTACTCCTTTTATAAATTTTTCTTCTTTCTGTTGCTATCTTTATTTGAAATGGCAGGAATGAAAGCTTTGGAGTCGGCCTATTTTTTGTTCAGTACCCTGGATAGGGCTTGCTGATTGGTGCTTGCATTTAGCCATCCAATCAGCAAGCGCAACCCAGGTTCTCAACCTAAAATAGAAATCTGCTTAAAATTGCATGCTCTATCCGAATCAAGAAATAAAATATTTGGGTTTAGTATCCCTTTAACGACCATTAACGTACAACGTCCTACAAAAAAATGTAGTTAACAACCGAGGACGTATTGAGGCATTCTGCAATAACACTTTCTAGCAGTCCGATGCAGAGAGAGCCACTCTGTGGCCCTCGGCATCGGCTATTGATGACCGTGATCGTTGGTGGATGGGAGCTGATGCAGGGAGGCGGGTGGGTGGCCATCGGTGAAGGAGGGGGCGAGATTGGGTGCAGGTGGGAACCCTACACTATGGCACAAGAATATGGCACGAATAAGGTGGGAGAGAGGACTGGGATGGGTGGGAATTTAAAGTTAAGGGATCTGGGAGAGGGTGGGGGGCTGGATGTTGAGGGGGGGCAGCTACACTACAGAAAACATTAAATATATTTTTAATAACACATAAAAAAAAAATTCAAACTGGGTACTGGCAGACAGCCAGTACCCAAGATGGCGGACAATAAGGTAGAGGGGGAGGGTTAGAGGGCTGTTTGGGGGGGGATCAGGGAGGTTGGGGGGTAAGGGGGGGAATTCTTCACAGCAGAATTATTATTATTATTTAAAAAAAAACAAAAAAAAACTTATTTTAGCACTGGCAGACTTTCTGCCAGTACTTAAGATGGCGGGGACAATTGTGGGGTGCGGGAGGAAAGAGAACTGTTTGGGAAGGATCAGGGGGTGTGATGTGTCAGGTGGGAGGCTGATCTCTACACTAAAGCTAAAATTAACCCTACAAGCTACCTAATTAACCCCTTCACTGCTAGACATAATACACGTGTGATGCGCAGTGGCATTTAGCGGCCTTCTAATTACCAAAAAGCAACGCCAAAGCCATATATGTCTACTATTTCTGAACAAAGGGGATCCCAGAGAAGCATTTACAACCATTTGTGCCATAATTGCACAAGCTGTTTGTAATTAATTTCAGTGAGAAACCTAAAATTTTTGAAAAAGTTTGTGAAAAAGTAAAAGATTTTTTTTTTATTTGATTGAATTTGGCGGTGAAATGGTGGCATGAAATATACCAAAATGGGCCTAGTTCAATACTTTGGGTTGTCTTCTAAAAAAATATATATACATGTCAAGGTATATTCAGGGATTCCTGAGAGATATCAAAGTGCTTCTTGTATTTATGGCCCTATAACTTGCAAAAAAGCAAAGAACATGTAATCATTGGGTATTTCTAAACTTAGGACAAAATTTAGAAACTATTTAGCATGGGTGTTTTTTGGTGGTTGTAGATGTGTAACAGATTTTGGGGATCAAAGTTACAAAAAGTGTGTTTTTCCCCCTCATATTTTATAGTAAATTATAAGATATGATGAAAATAATGGTATCTTTAGAAAGTCTATTTAATGGCGAGAAAAACTGTATATAATGTGTGGATACAGTAAATGAGTAAGAGGAAAATTGCAGCTAAACACACACCGCAAAAATGTAAAGATAGCCTTGGTCCCAAACGGCCAGAAATGGAAAAGTGCTGTGGTCCTTAAGGGGTTGAGCTCCAGTATTCAAATTGGTTTCAGTGTATTGTGCCACAGACAAATTGCTTTGTTGCAAATTCAGGGCTTTACCATTAAGGAGCGAAATAATGAGAGAGACTTTAGATGCAAATGTAGAAAACGTTAAAGGGTTGTTACCGAAGTGTAAATAACATTGATTCAGAAATCCTGTGCAATCGTTAGAGTTGCCATCAAACTTATCCGGTAGGTGTAACCAAGGAGTGGCTGATGTGGCAACAGGAGTAGGTAACACAGCAGTAGGTGGATTAGGTACAGAAATACATTCTTTTAACATCTCAGTAAGCTGGTTAAGCTTGGAGTCCAGGTTTTTTAAATGGGCTGTGTGTACTCCTAACAATTTTCCCTGGTGAGAGAAAGTTTTAACCACTTCTTCTGGTTTCATATTGTTTGGCTTGTGTATATTATCATGGGAGTTAAAAAAATATCCATCCAGGTAAAGACCCAGGGATTGAGAAGTTGTAAAGAAAAACAATATCTTCACACACTGGATGAAACCCAGGACATGACCACTATAAGGTTGAATAGCAGTGATCAGCAACAGTTCATAGGAGAATCCAAAGTCAAACCTTGCAAGAACGTATCCAAATCAATATCCAAAGAGAAAGTTCAGGAGAGCCATGGGTCAGCAACCGCCGGCAGTGTCAACAAAATCAAGAACCAAAAGAATAGTCAGAAAGAAAAAGTAGGGTAAGCAACAGTAGACAGCAAACATGTTCAAGTGGTAATCTGGAGACATGGTCAGAAACGAAGCCAAGGTAAAAGTTCAAATTCACTTTTAAGATCACAAGGATACAGAGCACACTCTGGGCATGCCAATAAATAGACGTTGATGGTGAAACAAGGATGAGATTCTAAAGTGCTGTATCGTAAAATATGATGCGGCCCATCTGCAAAAAATTACGCAGCACGTCGGCCAAAAATGGAGCAGGATTCGATCTGGACCAAAACAAGACAAAACTATAGCAACGAAAGACGTGTGACCCAGTGACAAATAATAATATTCTTCCAACTCAAGGAAGATAAAATACTTTATTCCCACATAACTGTACAGTGGAAATTTAGTTTCTTTTCCAGTCTAAGGCAATCAGGGCTCTGGCTCCATTAACACTGGTGCTAGTTGCGGCCCCCAGTCAGCTCTGGTGCTAGTCATCTTGTAATCTGAGTGCAACCTGATGCACACAAAAAGCCTCTGTCTAGTGGGAGCTCTAATTTGGGCTTCACTTGTAATCTAACCCATAATTGGGTATCTTTCATTAAATATATTTTGGATCGGTTTACACTAGGGATCAGCAATTTGAATTTATTCTAGATCAAAATCTTACCAGACCATTCTCACTGAAAATGTTGCCTTACTTACATATTAACAACTTACTTGATAAGGCCAAAGAGATAAGTGTATTATATAATCCATTAGTGGTATGGAATAAAATAGAAACTACATACAATTGATGAAAAAATATCTAAAATGGGGGAAATTCATATATTATTCCTGGTTTGAGAATGAAGTATTTCATAAATGGCAGGAAAAAGGTAAAACAGATTGGTCAAATAATAAACCAGATGAGTTTATAAAATGTTTTATTGAATTAAAGACAGAATTCAGTTTACAGAATGATCAGTGGTTTGCATACTTTCAAACATAAAAATTTAATTTTAAGTTGCAACACAGTTATGTTACAGATTGGGGTATAAGCAAATGGGAAAAATGATGGTATTGAAAGAAAATAGAATATAAAAGTCTTTTAAGGTATACATGCTCTTAAGTGAAGAAAAATCTATACAATGGAAAAATATACGGCTAGATTTAGAGTTTTGTCGGTAAGGACCCGCGTAGCTAATGCCGGCTTTTTTCTGGCCGCACCATAAAAATAACTCTGGTATTTAGAGTCCACATAAAGGCTGCGTTAGGCTCCAAAAAAGGAGCGTAGAGCATATTTAACGCAGCTTCAACTCTCGATACCAGAGTTGCTTACGGACGCGGCCAGCCTCAAAAACGTGCTCGTGCACGATTCCCCCATAGGAAACAATGGGGCTGTTTGAGCTGAAAAAAAACCTAACACCTGCAAAAAAGCCGCGTTCAGCTCCTAACGCAGCCCCATTGTTTGCTATGGGGAAACACTTCCTACGTCTGCACCTAACACCCTAACATGAACCCCGAGTCTATACACCCCTAACCTTACACTTATTAACCCCTAATCTGCCGCCCCCGCTATCGCTGACCCCTGCATATTATTATTAACCCCTAATCTGCCGCTCCGTAAACCGCCGCTACTTACATTACCCTTATGTACCCCTAATCTGCTGCCCCTAACACCGCCGACCCCTATATTATATTTATTAACCCCTAATCTGCCCCCCACAATGTCGCCTCCACTTATTAACCCCTAATCTGCCGACCGGACCTGAGCCCTACTATAATAAAGTTATTAACCCCTAATCCGCCTCACTAACCCTATAATAAATAGTATTAACCCCTAATCTGCCCTCCCTAACATCGGCGACACCTAACTTCAATTATTAACCCCTAATCTGCCGACTGGAGCTCACCGCTATTCTAATAAATGTATTAACCCCTAAAGCTAAGTCTAACCCTAACACTAACACCCCCCTAAGTTAAATATAATTTTAATCTAACGAAATGAATTAACTCTTATTAAATAAATTATTCCTATTTAAAGATAAATACTTACCTGTAAAATAAATCCTAATATAGCTACAATATAAATTATAATTATATTATAGCTATTTTAGGATTAATATTTATTTTACAGGTAACTTTGTATTTATTTTAACCAGGTACAATAGGTATTAGTTAAGAACTATTTAATAGCTAAAATAGTTAAAATAATTACAAAATTACCTGTAAAATAAATCCTAACCTAAGTTACAATTAAACCTAACACTACACTATCAATAAATTAATTAAATAAAATACCTATAATTATCTACAATTAAACCTAACACTACACTATCAATAAATAAATTAAATACAATACCTACAAATAACTACAATGAAATAAACTATCTAAAGTACAAAAAATAAAAAAGAACTAAGTTACAAAAAATAAAAAAATATTTACAAACATAAGAAAAATATTACAACAATTTTAAACTAATTACACCTACTCTAAGCCCCCTAATAAAATAACAAAGCCCCCCAAAATAAAAAAATGCCCTACTCTATTCTAAATTACTAAAGTTCAAAGCTCTTTTACCTTACCAGCCCTGAACAGGGCCCTTTGCGCGGCATGCCCCAAGAAGTTCAGCTCTTTTGCCTGTAAAAAAAAAGCCATACAATACCCCCCCCCAACATTACAACCCACCACCCACATACCCCTAATCTAACCCAAACCCCCCTTAAATAAACCTAACACTAAGCCCCTGAAGATCTTCCTACCTTATCTTCACCATACCAGGTTCACCGATCGATCCAGAAGAGCTCCTCCGATGTCCTGATCCAAGCCCAAGCGGGGGGCTGAAGAGGTCCATGATCCGGCTGAAGTCATCATCCAAGCGGGAGCTGAAGAGGTCCATGATCCGGCTGAAGTCTTCATCCAAGCGGGGCAGAAGAGGTCTTCCATCCGATTGAAGTCTTCATCCAAGCGGGATCTTCTATCGTCATCCATCCGGAGCGGAGCGGCAGGATCCTGAAGACCTCCGACGCGGAACATCCATCCTGGCCGACGACTGAACGACGAATGACGGTTCCTTTAAATGACGTCATCCAAGATGGCGTCCCTCGAATTCCGATTGGCTGATAGGATTCTATCAGCCAATCGGAATTAAGGTAGGAATATTCTGATTGGCTGATGGAATCAGCCAATCAGAATCAAGTTCAATCCGATTGGCTGATCCAATCAATTGTTGTAATATTTTTCTTATGTTTGTAAATATTTTTTTATTTTTTGTAACTTAGTTCTTTTTTATTTTTTGTACTTTAGATAGTTTATTTCATTGTAGTTATTTGTAGGTATTTAATTAATTTATTGATAGTGTAGTGTTAGGTTTAATTGTAGATAATTATAGGTATTTTATTTAATTAATTTATTGATAGTGTAGTGTTAGGTTTAATTGTAATTTAGGTTAGGATTTATTTTACAGGTAATTTTGTAATTATTTTAACTACTTTAGCTATTAAATAGTTCTTAACTATTTAATAGCTATTGTACCTGGTTAAAATAAATACAAAGTTACCTGTAAAATAAATATTAATCCTAAAATAGCTATAATATAATTATAATTTATATTGTAGCTATATTAGGATTTATGTTACAGGTAAGTATTTAGCTTTAAATAGGAATAATTTATTTAATAAGAGTTAATTAATTTCGTTAGATTAAAATTATATTTAACTTAGGGGGTGTTAGTGTTAGGGTTAGACTTAGCTTTAGGGGTTAATACATTTATTAGAATAGCGGTGAGCTCCAGTCGGCAGATTAGGGGTTTATGTTTGAAGTTAGGTGTCGGCGATGTTAGGGAGGGCAGATTAGGGGTTAATACTATTTATTATAGGGTTAGTGAGGCGGATTAGGGGTTAATAACTTTATAATAATAGCGGTGCGGTCCGCTCGGCAAATTAGGGGTTAATAAGTGTAGGCAGGTGGAGGCGACGTTGAGGGGGGGCAGATTAGGGGTTAATAAATATAATATAGGGGTCAGCGGTGTTAGGGGCAGCAGATTAGGGGTACATAAGTATAACGTAGGTGGCGGCGCTTTGCGGTCAGCAGATTAGGGGTTAATTATTGTAGGTAGCTGGCTGCGACGTTGTGGGGGGCAGGTTAGGGGTTAATAAATATAATATAGGGGTCGGCGGTGTTAGGGGCAGCAGATTAGGGGTACATAAGGATAACGTAGGTGGCGGTCGGCAGATTAGGGGTTAAAAAAATGTAATCGAGTGGCGGCGATGTGGGGGGGACCTCGGTTTAGGGGTACATAGGTAGTTTATGGGTGTTAGTGTACTTTAGAGAACAGTAGTTAAGAGCTTTATGAACCGGCGTTAGCCCAGAAAGCTCTTAACTACTGACTTTTTTCTGCGGCTGGAGTTTTGTCGTTAGAATTCTAACGCTCACTTCAGACACGACTCTAAATACCGGAGTTAGAAAAATCCCATTGAAAAGACAGGATACGCAATTTACGTAAGGGGATCTGCGGTATGGAAAAGTCGCGGCTGAAAAGTGAGCGTTAGACCCTTTTTTTAATGACTCCAAATACCGGAGGTAGCCTAAAACCAGCGTTAGGAGCCTCTAACGCTGGTTTTCACGGCTACCGCCCAACTCTAAATCTAGGCCATAGTGATTAAAAAAGTAGGGAGGACATTTTCTTATGTTATATCAGTGAAAAGGAAATTATTAATTTAATTTAAATGAATAGAAACATAGATATTGACGGCAGATAAGAGACATAGGCCCAGCAAGTCTGCCCGATATTACCTGAAAGTATAAACTTTTCTAGTTCGTAGGATAGCCTTATGCTTGTCCCAAGCATTTTTAAAGTTCCCCACAGTGTTTGTCATTACTACCTCTTGAGGAGGTTTATTCCATAAATCAATCACTCTTTCTGTGAAGAAGTGCTACTGGTTCCTCAAATTACTCCTGAATCTACTACCCTTCACCTTGAGATCATGACCCCTTATTCTTGAATTTTCCATTTTATTTAGAATACCCACAGCCTCAGTTTTAGTAAGCCCTTTAACGTACTTGAAAGTTGCTATCATATTACCTCTTTCCCTTCTCTCCTCTAAGCTATACATATTTAGGTAATTAAGTCTATCCTGGTAAGTTTTATTTTTTGGACCATGTACCATTTTGTAGGCCTCCTTTGCACAGATTCAAGTTTAATATCCTTCTGAAGATATGGCTTTCAGAACTGCACACAATACTCAAGATGAGGCCTAACTAATGATCTATAAAGTGGCATAAGAACCTTACTATTTCTGCTGCAAATACCTCTACCAATACATCAAAGCATTCTGCTGGACTTACTCGCTGCAGTACTACATTGTTTATTAAATTTTAAATCATCAGTACCTTTCCCCAACCACTGAGAATGAAGTGAGTTCCCTAATGTCTTCCACACACCTCACTACCTGCTCACTTGACCCTATCCCTTCACATCTAATACCTTCTCTGTCTTCCACCCTCACTCCAGCTCTTACTCACATATTCAACCGATCCCTTACTACTGGTTCATTTTCATCTTTCAAACATGCAAAGGTCACCCCAACCTTTAAAAAACCCTCCCTCGACCCCAATTCTCCTGCAAACTACCGCCCCATATCACTGCTTCCGGTAGCTTCAGTAGTCCTTGAAAAACTAGTTTTCACCTTCCTATCCTCTAACTCATTGCTTGACCCCCTGCAATCTGGCTTCCTTCCCCAACACTCAACTGAGACAGCCCTCTCTAATAGGTCCTTTTCTGTCTCATTTGCTGCCGACTCCTCTTTATTGCCTCTGTCTGTTGGAATACCTCAAGGCTCTGTTCTAGGCCCTCTACTATTCTCTATCTATACTTCTTCACTGGGTAAACTTATCAGTAGCTATGGTTCAACTATTACCTCTATGCTGATGATATTCAGATACCTATCCACCCCTGCACTCTTGCCTTCTGTCCTTTCCCACATCAGTAACTGCTTATCTGGCATTTCTTCCTGGATGACCTCTCACCACCTTAAAATCAACATGTGTCATATTACCTATCCCTTTAAGGCATATTCTCTTATGTATCCTACCCCTTTAAGAAAATCTCTGCTATAATCCGGAACTGCTATTTAAGGAGGGACTCAAGCAATATACAATTGCTTGATTATTGCAAGTGTGTGGTATCAACTCACTCCTGAGAATCAAAGATACCCTGATCCTAAGTTCTTCTCATACTCGTATAATTAAAACCTCATCAGGAATTTCTGAATCTGTGTTACCTAACTCTAAAACACTGAACTTAATACAATTGCTAACCAACCACTTATGTGCTAAGACGGGCTTTCCTAAGGTTTGTGTCTCCAACAGACAGAGGATCCGGTGCAGGTTGACGTCATCATTCACACAGCGTGTGTACACGGAAGAGGTAACACGCTCCTTACAGACGCACAGCTCTCAGCGGGTAATCCTATCAAACACCGGATTAAGGCATCCTCATCCAACTATACCGGTCCCGGCTAGAGGAACCGCAAGTATTACTATCTATTGAGAGTTTATCTGCTTGTTCTAAAGTGACTGTATTATCACCGGAACTGTTAATTGATATCTAACCTGATTTGTTTGTGTGCCAAGCCGAATTGCCTGTCTCTCCTCTCCAATATTAATCCTTCTAAACTTAACTACTTATAAGGACTGTAACAAACACTAAAAATAAATCATAATAACTAAGCCCTGCTTACTACAGTGAATCATAAATTCTAACTCCTCTATACAGACCACCCAGAATAATCTGATTAACCAATGGCTGAAAAACTAAGAGTAACAGTAAGATAACTCTAACTCAGACATTCTCTACTTCTTATAGCTGAATTGTGAGTAACAATTGTCCAAGTAATTACACATTTGTTACTTGAGACTGTAAGCTCACCGTATCATTTATTATTTTTACTTGCTATTCCTAAGAGGTATCAGATCACATTTTCTCATTGAGATCTGCATAAATAGGAATATCTACATATATACCATTTTCCTAAAAGGGAACATAGGGATATTGCAGAATAATCAAGCCTTAAAACATTCTCCTGCAAACTACCCGCCCCATATCACTGCTTCCGGTAGCTTCAGTAGTCCTTGAAAAACTAGTTTTCACCTTCCTATCCTCTAACTCATTGCTTGACCCCCTGCAATCTGGCTTCCTTCCCCAACACTCAACTGAGACTGCCCTCTCTAATAGGTCCTTTTCTGTCTCATTTGCTGGCGACTCCTCTTTATTGCCTCTGTCTGTTGGAATACCTCAAGGCTCTGTTCTAGGCCCTCTACTATTCTCTATCTATACTTCCTCACTGGGTAAACTTATCAGTAGCTATGGTTCAACTATTACCTCTATGCTGATGATATTCAGATACCTATCCACCCCTGCACTCTTGCCTTCTGTCCTTTCCCACATCAGTGACTGCTTATCTGGCATTTCTTCCTGGATGACCTCTCACCACCTTAAAATCAACATGTGTCATATTACCTATCCCTTTAAGGCATATTCTCTTATGTATCCTACCCCTTTAAGAAAATCTCTGCTATAATCCGGAACTGCTATTTAAGGAGGGACTCAAGCAATATACAATTGCTTGATTATTGCAAGTGTGTGGTATCAACTCACTCCTGAGAATCAAAGATACCCTGCTCCTAAGTTCTTCTCATACTCGTATAATTAAAACCTCATCAGGAATTTCTGAATCTGTGTTACCTAACTCTAAAACACTGAACTTAATACAATTGCTAACCAACCACTTATGTGCTAAGACGGGCTTTCCTAAGGTTTGTGTCTCCAACAGACAGAGGATCCGGTGCAGGTTGACGTCATCATTCACACAGCGTGTGTACACGGAAGAGGTAACACGCTCCTTACAGACGCACAGCTCTCAGCAGGTAATCCTATCAAACACCGGATCAAGGCGTCCTCATCCAACTATACCGGTCCCGGCTAGAGGAACCGCAAGTATTACTATCTATTGAGAGTTTATCTGCTTGTTCTAAAGTGACTGTATTATCACCGGAACTGTTAATTGATATCTAACCTGATTTGTTTGTGTGCCAAGCCGAATTGCCTGTCTCTCCTCTCCAATATTAATCCTTCTAAACTTAACTACTTATAAGGACTGTAACAAACACTAAAAATAAATCATAATAACTAAGCCCTGCTTACTACAGTGAATCATAAATTCTAACTCCTCTATACAGACCACCCAGAATAATCTGATTAACCAATGGCTGAAAAACTAAGAGTAACAGTAAGATAACTCTAACTCAGACATTCTCTACTTCTTATAGCTGAATTGTGAGTAACAATTGTCCAAGTAATTACACATTTGTTACTTGAGACTGTAAGCTCACCGTATCATTTATTATTTTTACTTGCTATTCCTAAGAGGTATCAGATCACATTTTCTCATTGAGATCTGCATAAATAGGAATATCTACATATATACCATTTTCCTAAAAGGGAACATAGGGATATTGCAGAATAATCAAGCCTTAAAACATTCTCCTGCAAACTACCGCCCCATATCACTGCTTCCGGTAGCTTCAGTAGTCCTTGAAAAACTAGTTTTCACCTTCCTATCCTCTAACTCATTGCTTGACCCCCTGCAATCTGGCTTCCTTCCCCAACACTCAACTGAGACTGCCCTCTCTAATAGGTCCTTTTCTGTCTCATTTGCTGGCGACTCCTCTTTATTGCCTCTGTCTGTTGGAATACCTCAAGGCTCTGTTCTAGGCCCTCTACTATTCTCTATCTATACTTCCTCACTGGGTAAACTTATCAGTAGCTATGGTTCAACTATTACCTCTATGCTGATGATATTCAGATACCTATCCACCCCTGCACTCTTGCCTTCTGTCCTTTCCCACATCAGTGACTGCTTATCTGGCATTTCTTCCTGGATGACCTCTCACCACCTTAAAATCAACATGTGTCATATTACCTATCCCTTTAAGGCATATTCTCTTATGTATCCTACCCCTTTAAGAAAATCTCTGCTATAATCCGGAACTGCTATTTAAGGAGGGACTCAAGCAATATACAATTGCTTGATTATTGCAAGTGTGTGGTATCAACTCACTCCTGAGAATCAAAGATACCCTACTCCTAAGTTCTTCTCATACTCGTATAATTAAAACCTCATCAGGAATTTCTGAATCTGTGTTACCTAACTCTAAAACACTGAACTTAATACAATTGCTAACCAACCACTTATGTGCTAAGACGGGCTTTCCTAAGGTTTGTGTCTCCAACAGACAGAGGATCCGGTGCAGGTTGACGTCATCATTCACACAGCGTGTGTACACGGAAGAGGTAACACGCTCCTTACAGACGCACAGCTCTCAGCAGGTAATCCTATCAAACACCGGATCAAGGCGTCCTCATCCAACTATACCGGTCCCGGCTAGAGGAACCGCAAGTATTACTATCTATTGAGAGTTTATCTGCTTGTTCTAAAGTGACTGTATTATCACCGGAACTGTTAATTGATATCTAACCTGATTTGTTTGTGTGCCAAGCCGAATTGCCTGTCTCTCCTTCTCTCCAATATTAATCCTTCTAAACTTAACTACTTATAAGGACTGTAACAAACACTAAAAATAAATCATAATAACTAAGCCCTGCTTACTACAGTGAATCATAAATTCTAACTCCTCTATACAGACCACCCAGAATAATCTGATTAACCAATGGCTGAAAAACTAAGAGTAACAGTAAGATAACTCTAACTCAGACATTCTCTACTTCTTATAGCTGAATTGTGAGTAACAATTGTCCAAGTAATTACACATTTGTTACTTGAGACTGTAAGCTCACCGTATCATTTATTATTTTTACTTGCTATTCCTAAGAGGTATCAGATCACATTTTCTCATTGAGATCTGCATAAATAGGAATATCTACATATATACCATTTTCCTAAAAGGGAACATAGGGATATTGCAGAATAATCAAGCCTTAAAACATTATAATGGATCCTGCACAAATGTCCAACGAAATAGGCACCCTAAACCAAAAGGTTGAATTACTTGCACAAGGTCTGACTGAACTACAAACTGAGAATAACACTCTCAAACGTTTGATGAATGATTATTTTACACAGAAACCTACTGATCATCCTGAACCCCAGATTAATCCCCCTCACCCATTCTCAGGGGTACGTTCAAAATACAGTGAATTTAAGAATTCATGTATGTTATTATTTACCATGAAACCTAAAACGTACAGCACTGAGAGAATTAAGGTCTGTACGACTATATCCTATCTGAGTGGAGAACCCCGAGCTTGGGCAGATCGTTTCTTCGAGTCGGGGGATGCTATTTTGGATTCTTTAGACAACTTATTTTCAGCTATGTCTACTCTATACGAGGATACCAACAAGCAAAGTACCGCTGAGCAAAACCTGAGATCCTTAAAACAGGGTAAAAGAGCGGTAGAAGACTACATAGCTGAATTCCAGCTCTGGGCTACAGATTCAGAATGGAACGTAATTAGCCTGAAGAATCAATTCAGGCTGAGGTTATCAGAACACCTTAAAGATGAACTTTCTAGGATAGAGCTACCCGAAACCCTAGATGCCTTAATAAAGATTTGTATATCAATGGACCGACGCTACAGAGAAAGGAAGCTGGAAAGACAACACCCTGAATCCTATGCGAGAAAACATTACGTTACACATTATGACAAACCCAGTACTTCTGCCGTGGCTATGGAAATTGGAACTATAAAAGGACCATTATCTCAAGAGGAAAAGACAAGGCGTTGTTTGTCCAACCTGTGCATGTACTGCGCAAATAAGGATCATGGTGTGTCTACATGTCCTCTACTCCTTCGTCAGAAGAAGGGTAAGATCTCTCACAGTTTTACCAATATCTCACCCAATGTGAATACCCATTTGACTATTTCTATATCTTTACAGTGGGACCAACACCTCTACCAGAGCGAGGCTATGATTGACTCCGGAGCCTTCGGAATGTTCATTGACCAAAAAGTTGTTACTGTAAATAAAATTCTGTGTGTGTTGAAAGATATACCTGTCTTTGTAAAGGTTATTGATGGTTCAAACTATTTAAAAGGTCCCATAACACATCACACCATTCCACTTCTCACCACAACAAAAACTGGACACAAAGAATACATTACATATGACATTATTCCTGGTTCTATACACCCCATCATCTTGGGATACCCTTGGTTACAAAAACATAACCCCACAATTGATTGGTCTAATAATAATATTGAATTTGAATCCTCCTATTGTTCACTAACCTGTTTTGTATACACAGATTAACCATGTTGAATCTGCTTTACCACCGGAATATTCAGAATTCTCTGATGTGTTTGATTTAAAAGAAGCAGAGAATTTACCCCCACACAGGCCATATGACTGCCCTATAGACACTAAACCTGGTGCAGTTATTCCATTCGGTAGGATATTCCCCCTATCACAAAAAGAATTACAATTTCTGAGGGAATACTTAGATGACAATCTACGTAAGGGTTTTATTTCACCTAGTACATCATCAGCAGCAGCTGGTATATTTTTTTGTCACAAACAAAGATGGCACAAGACGACCCATTATTGATTATAGAGCTCTTAATTCCATTACCATTAAGAATAGATATCCCCTTCCTCTCATCCCAGAGCTTCTAGAAAGGTTAAGTGAAGCAAGTATTTTCACCAAATTAGACCTAAAAGGTGCATATAACCTTATCAGGATGAAGAGCGGGGATGAATGTAAAATGGCTTTTAGGACTCGTTATGGGTTGTCCCAATATAATGTCATGCCTTTTGGTCTCACGAATGCACCAGCCACATTCCAATACTTTATAAATGACATTTTCAAAGATCTAATGGATGTGTGCATAGTCATATACTTAGATGACATCCTAGTCTACTCCCGGAATTTAACTGAACATATTAAACACGTTAGGTGGGTACTAGCAAGACTGAGGGAACGTCAACTTTACGCTAAGATGGAGAAGTGTTGTTTCCATGTAAAGACTATAAAATTCCTAGGATATATCATTTCTCCTACTGGAATAACAATGGATCCAGAAAAGGTTTCAGCTATAATCAATTGGACAAACCCCACATCTGTAAAGTCTTTACAAAGATTCCTGGGGTTTGCAAATTTCTACAGACGATTCATAAAAAACTTCTCCACAATTGTCAAACCCTTAACAAGATTGACAGGAAAACAAAAAATTTTATGGAATGAAGAAGCACAAGATGCTTTCTAATTGTTAAAAACTAAATTCTCATCCGCTCCAATACTACAGCTTCCACACCCAGAATATCAGTATACAGTAGAGGTTGATGCTTCCAATACTGGAATTGGCGCTGTCCTCTCTCAACAAAGTCTGACTAATCCAACCCTACATCCTGTTGCATATTATTCAAGGACACTCACTAATGCTGAACAAAACTACTCTGTAGGCGACAAAGAATTGTTAGCGATCAAATGTGCCCTAGAACATTGGAGGCATCTACTTGAGGGCACCTCTAAACCTTTCTACATCTTTACCGACCATAAAAACCTTCAATATCTTAGGAATAATAAAACACTTTCTTCAAGACAGGTCCATTGGGCTTTATTCCTTGACAGATTTGATTTCCTGATCACCTACCGACCCGGGTCAAAGAATATAAAGGCCGACGCTCTCTCCAGATCACTCGAACCAAGCACTGAAGAATCACAGACGAAAAATATCATTCCTCCCCAGAAAATTGTCGCATCTGTTACTACCTTACTTACAGATATAACTACAGCTCTTAAGTCAGACACAGAAATTCCATCATTCTGTGAACAAGACAAAAACTCTGGGTTATATTTGTATAACAGTAAAACTTATATACCTGCATTATTACGTCAAGAACTTATAAGACATTACCATGACTCACCTCTTTCTGGACATTACAAAGACAATGGAACTCCTCAGAAGAACTTTCTGGTGGCCACATTTAAGTCAAGATGTAGTAGAATTTGTGACAAAATGTAACACTTGAGCTAGAAACAAGAAAGACCACCATAAACCATTTGGTCTTATGTGTTCATTACCCATTCCAGAGATTCCATGGAGTATGGACTTCATTGTAGACTTACCACCATCTAACCAATTCACAACCATTCTAGTGGTAATAGACCATCTTACCAAATTAGCCCATTTCGTACCATTGAAATCCCTACCTACTGCCATCACCACAGCTAAGATTTTCATTTCACAAATTGTAAAACTCCATGGTCTACCCACTTCCATTGTTTCAGATCGTGGAACTCAATTCACATCCAGATTCTGGAAAGAATTATGCTGAATCCTTCAAATCTCTTCAAGACTCTCAACTGCTTTCCACCCTCAATCCAACGGTTTGACTGAACGTACCAACCAAACCCTTGAACAGTATCTCCGTTGTTATATCTCCCATCTCCAGGATGATTGGGTGGATTGGTTACCACTTGCAGAATTTGCATACAATAACTCTATGAACTCCTCAACAAAGACTTCACCGTTTTATGCCACCTATGGGTACCATCCAAAGTCTCTCCCAGGTAGGGACCTCGTATCTATTAATCCCACCATTTCGGATTACACTCAAAACATTCGATCCTCTCTTACCCTTCTGAAAAGTCATCTCGAAGAAGCCAAAGCCACACAAAAGAAGTACTACGATACCAAAAGATGCACTCCACCTATATTCAAGGTTGGAGATCGTGTCTTACTCTCCACAAAAAACCTTAAACTCACAGAACCATGTAAAAAACTAGCAAATCAGTTAATTGGTCCTTATACAGTCCTAAAGGTAATTAATCCTAATGCTGTCACATTGAAACTTCCAGCTACATTGAGAATACACCCTACCTTCCATGTATCACTGTTGAAACCTTATATTGGAAATGACAATGGACAAGCTACAGATGTAAACCCTTCTGAAATGACAGAACCAGATCAATTGGATTATGAAATAGAAAAGATCCTTGACTCCCGTATACGCTGGAGAAGAGTTGAATACTTGGTACACTGGAAAAATTATGGACCGGAGGAGGATTCCTGGGTTCCCTGCTACGACATCCACACTCCACATCTACTTTCAGATTTTCATAAGAAATACCCTACTAAACCAGGGAAGGTGGAACGGAGAAGGGCATCCTGACTGGGGGGATCTGTCATATTACCTATCCCTTTAAGGCATATTCTCTTATGTATCCTACCCCTTTAAGAAAATCTGTGCTATAATCCGGAACTGCTATTTAAGAAGGGACTCAAGCAATATACAATTGCTTGATTATTGCAAGTGTGTGGTATCAACTCACTCCTGAGAATCAAAGATACCCTGCTCCTAAGTTCTTCTCATACTCGTATAATTAAAACCTCATCAGGAATTTCTGAATCTGTGTTACCTAACTCTAAAACACTGAACTTAATACAATTGCTAACTAACCGCTTATGTGCTAAGACGGTCTTTTCTAAGGTTTGTGTCTCCAACAGACAGAGGATCCGGTGCAGGTTGACGTCATCATTCACACAGCGTGTGTACACGGAAGAGGTAACACGCTCCTTACAGACGCACAGCTCTCAGCGGGTAATCCTATCAAACACTGGATCAAGGCGTCCTTATCCAACTATACCGGACCCGGCTAGAGGAACCGGAAGTATTACTATCTATCGAGTGTTTATCTGCTTGTTCTAAAGTGACTGTATCATCACCGGAACTGTTAATTGATATCTAACCTGATTTGTTTGTGTGCCAAGCCGAATTGCCTGTCTCTCCTTCTCTCCAATATTAATCCTTCTAAACTTAACTACTTATAAGGACTGTAACAAACACTAAAAATAAATCATAATAACTAAGCCCTGCTTACTACAGTGAATCATAAATTCTAACTCCTCTATACAGACCACCCAGAATAATCTAATTAACCAATGGCTGAAAAACTAAGAGTAACAGTAAGATAACTCTAACTCAGACATTCTCTACTTCTTATAGCTGAATTGTGAGTAACAATTGTCCAAGTAATCACACATTTGTTACTTGAGACTGTAAGCTCACCGTATCATTTATTATGTTTACTTGCTATTCCTAAGAGGTATCAGATCACATTTTCTCATTGAGATCTGCATAAATAGGAATATCTACATATATGCCATTTTCCTAAAAGGGAACATAGGGATATTGCAACATGTCCAAGACTGAACTTCTAATCCACCCATCTAATTCTACTTCTGTTTCTAACTTTACTATCACTGTTTGCCACACCACTATCCCCATCACCCCAAGTCATCTGCCTAGGAGTTACTCCAATCTGTCCTTCATACCACACATCCAATTGCTCTCTTAATCCTTTTGCAACCACCTTGCAAAAACTACTAAAGTGCTAAAACTACTAAACTGCTAATCAATTCCCTAGTAGATTCCTGGCTTGACTACTGTAACAACCTACTAACTGGCCTTCCTCTCTTTCCCCCTTCAATCCATCCTAAATGCCTCTGCTAGGCTAATCCACCTCTCCCGACGCTCTTCTCTGCTTCACCCCTCTGTGAGTCCCTTCACTGGCTTCCCATTCACAGCAGAATCAAATTCAAAATTCTCACTCTAACCTACAAAGCCCTTACCAATGCAGCGCCCCCTACCTGTCCTCACTCATCAACAAATATACTCCAGCCCGCCCCCTAAGATCTAACAATGATTTACTTCTTGCATCTTCTACCATCACCTCCCATGCTAGAATACAGGACTTCTCTCGTGCGGCACCAACCCTCTGGAACGCACTTCCTCGAGCTGTCAGACTTTACCCCAACCTTTCCTCCTTTAAACGCTCCTTAAAGACCTTCTTGTTCAGGGAAGCCTATCACCAAATCAGTAACTAATGAATTCTACTTGCCTAATAGTTGCCCTCATCTAACTCCACACTAACATTCATACCTTTGTCCTTGCCTCTTGTTTCTCACCCTCCTACCCATCTAGATTATAAATTCCCACGGGAACAGGGCTCCCAATTTCCCCTGAATTTGTTTGTTAAATTTTGTCTGGTGTCTCATATTGTACTGTACTTTTATCTTGGTTACCTATGGACAGCGCTGCGGAATCTGTTGGCGCTTTATAAATAAAGAATAATAAATAAATAATAATTCCCAAGTCCTGTTCCTCATTTGTAACAGTCAGTAAAGTGTCATTGAGTCTGTAATTAACATTTTAATCTTTCTTCCCTAACTGCATAATTTTACACTTTGCTGTGTTAAATTGTTGTACATCACTTCTCATTTTGTCTACCCCCCCTGGAACATCCACTTTGTTTCAAATTTTTGTATCATCTGCAAACAGACATACTTTCCCCTGTAGCCCTTTGCTGATATCACAGATAAATATGTTAAACAAAACAGGCCCCAGAACTAACCCCTGAGGAACACCACTAGTAACAGGCCCATCTGCGGAATGTACTCCATTTCCTAATACACTTTCGCCTAGATTACGAGTTTTGCGCTATAGAGTGCGAAACAAACGCAACAAAAGTTGCGTTATTTCACCCCCGATAGCGCTGCCATTACAAGTTTCTGAAAAGCCTCCTTGTGCGTGCGATATGGTGGCAATAAGCTCCATACCGCACAAAATCCAAGGGCTGCTTTGACGTGCTCATGCACGCTTTCCCTCATAGACATCAATGGGGAGAGAGTGTTAGAAAAAAAATTAGCACCTGAAGTGCGGAATGGTGATCGCCGTAACGCAACCCCATTGATGTCTATGGGGAAAAAAAAGTTACATTTAAACCTAACATAATCCCCAAGTCTAAACACCCCTAATCCACTGCCCACGACATCACCGACACCTAAATAAAGTTATTAACCCTTAATTTGCAGCTCCCGACATCGCCGTCACTAATAAAAGTTATTAAACCCTTTTCCTCCGCTCCCCGACGTCGCCGTTGCTAATAAAAGTTATTAACCCCTATTCCACCGCTCCCCGACATCGACGCCACAATAATACATTTATTAACCCCTAAACCTCTGGCCTCCTACATCACCGCTACTAAATAAATCTATTAACCCCTAAACTGCCAGCCCACCACATGGCAAAAAAACTAAATTACACTTTTAACCCCTAAACCTAACAACCCCCTAGCTTTATATTAAAATTACAATATCCCTATTTTAAAATAAATAAACTTACCTGTGAAATAAAATAAAAAACCTAAGTTTAAACTTACAATTAACCTAACATAACTATTATACTAAAATTAAAATAACTACCAATGAAAAAAAACTAAATGTGAACAGCCAATAGGATTTCAATAGCTCTCATCCTATTGGCTGATTTGAATTTACAAAATCAAATCAGCTAATAGGAATGCAAGGGACTCCATTTTGAAAAGGCTCCCTTGCATTGAAAATTCAGTATACGGTGGCGACCGCATGAAGAGGATGCCCCACGCCGGATGTCTTCAGGATGGAGCCGGGATGCAGATAGAAGATGCCGGCTGGATGAAGATAGAAGACGCCGCCGCCTGATTGAAGACTTCTCGCTGCCTGGATGAGGATGAATGTCCAGACTTCAAAAAGTAAGTGAATCGTGTTTGGTTTTTTTAAACCATTTTTGGGTGTTTTTTTTTTTTTTTGCTTAGGGTTTGGGCTTGTCTTAAAAGAGCTGAATGCCCTTTTAAGGGCAATGCCCATACAAATGCCCTTTTCAGGGCAATTGGTAGCTTAGGTTTTTTTTAGAGTTAGGTTTTTTATTTTTGGGTGTTGCTTGGGTGGTGGGTTTTACTGTTGGGGGGGGTCTTTGTATTTTTTTCAGGGAAAAGAGCTGATTTCTTTAGGGCAATGCCCTATAAATGGCCCTTTTAAGGGCTATTGGTGTTTTTTTGTAGGCTATGGGTTTTTTTTATTTTGGGGAGGCTTTTTTATTTTGATAGGGCTATTAGATTAGGTGTAATTGTTTTTATTTTGGATAATTTTGTTTGTCATTTTTTGTAATTTAGTATTTTTTAATTTTTTGTAATTTAGTATTTTTATTTTTTGTAATTTAGTATTTTTTTATTTTTTTGTAATTTAGTATTTTTATTTTTTGTAATTTAGTATTTTTAACTTTTTGTAACTATAGATTTAATTTTTTTAGTAGTGTTAGTTTTTTTTAAATGAGTAATTGAATTTATTTAATTGATAGTTATTTTAATTTTAGTATAATAGTAAAGTTAGTTTAATTGTTAGTTTAAACTTATTTTTTTTAAATTTCCCTGATAAGTTTTTATTTATTTTAAGATAGGGATCTTGTAATTTTATTTAAAGTTAGGGGGTTGTTAGGTTTAGGGGTTAATAGTTTAATTTAGTTTTTTGTGATGTGGGGGGCTGGCGGTTTAGGGGTTAGAGGTTTAGGGGTTAATAGGTTTATTTAGTGGCAGTGATGTGGGAGGCCAGAGGTTTAGGGGTTAGTAACTTTATTTAGTGGCAGCAATGTCGGGAAGCAGCAGAAAAGGAGTTAATATCTTTATTATAGTGTGGGCAATGTTGGGGTGCGGGGGAATAGGGGTTAATAACGTTAATATAGTGGCAGATTAGTGGTTAATAGATTTATTTAGGTGGCGGCGATGTCGGGGGTGGCAGATTAGGGGTGTTTAGACGTGAGGTTTATGTTAGGGTGTTAGATTTAAACTTAACTTTTTTTTCAATTTTGCTTGTTTTTTACTCCCAGTGCAGGGGTGTCCTTCTTCTTTCAAATTTTGAAATATTGAGAGGTATGTGACAGGCTCATCAGGCAGACAGGCAGGCATCATTTACAACCATGACATATTGACATTCATTCACAGACAATCATTATGATTGTGAATGAATGTCAATATGTCACGTATAGTTTGTAGGAGGCATGGCATCACAGCACAATACATACAGTATGTGTGTGTGTGTGTATATATATATATATATATATATATATATATATATATGCTGTATTAGGCTACAATGCGTGATTTTTTAAAATTTTGGGATGGTGGTGTGCCGCAGGATTTTTTTTATGTAAAAAAGTGTGCCACAGCAAAAATAAGGTTGAAAATCACTGACTTAGTGAAATCGCGAGAATCAGGGTTTTGTCATCTCCATATAGCACAAACTCTAAGATTACGGAAAAGCCTAGAGAAGATTTTTGATTCTAGATTGTCTCTTTTAGTTTTCTTAGGGGCATGATGTTGAAGTCTCCTCCCAAAACTTATTAGAGCCTGGCCTGTAAAGCCTCCCAAAAGGAAGGATTAAAAATATTAGGCATACTGTATATGTTACCATATATGTTACATAACGTGTATAATACATTAGAAATTTTGATTTTTACCAGCAAATATCTCCCCTCGTGATCTGTATCAACAGAGAGGATCTCATAACTTATCTTTTTTCCCAAAAGAATAGCAACCCCACCTTTTCTCCTCACACTGGGGGAGAACAAGACTTCTTTAACCCAGGAAGATTTGAGCTTAAGAACCTCATCAGCTATCAAGTGAGTTTCCTGTAGGAAAGCAATAGACGTATTGATTTTCTTAAGGTGAGATATAATTGTTTTTCTTTTAATAGGGGATGTAAGACCTCCTATGTTCCAGGAGGTAAATTTAAATCTAGCTGCTGTGGCCATCAATTAGGAAGAGAGAGAGGGGGGAAGAAGAAAAAAACAAAACAGAGGGACTATACCACCTGTGCCCTCTATACTGGTAGGGCTCAGCCATGTGTAAAACGAATAAAGAGAAAAAGTCAGTTATACCATCTTTTACGTAGTAAATCCAGAAATATTCTGGAGAATAAATCTTAAAAAAAAAAGCTTTCTGCCTCTTTAGCAGTATCAAAGAAGTGTGTTATTGTCTAGTAACCGTTTAAGCCTAAGTGTAATTTTATCTTGATAGTTCAGGACTTTGGCTATATTTGGCCTGGGGCTCATATTGGTTTTTGCCGAATTTGGTGGTCCTAGCCTATGTGCCCTTTCTATGACTATTTTAGGGTGGACCTCCGGGATCTGAAGGAGCTGTAATTGTAAGTAATTTGTTCAGATCCTCATACTGCTTCTCTTCAGGGACTCCTATGACTCTAAAATTATTTCTTCTTGTACGATTCTCTAGGTCTTCTACTTTGTTCTGAAGTTTAAGGAGAGTAGTGTTCCTGTGATTTCTAACTTGATGTTCTGGCCCACGGTAAGATCTTCGAGATCAGATATTCTTTGTTCTGCTTCAGAGAGCCTAGCGGCAAATTGTTTAATTTCAGTAGATAAGTGTGCAATATCTTGTTTGATCTCGTTCTTAAGAATATCAAACTTAGGAGCCAGAGCTTCAGAAATGTTGGAATTGGAATCACAGGATTGACAATAGGTGTCTGCACGTCCGTCGAGGTCTTGAAAGTACTTTTGTTCTTCCTGTCTCTCTGTCTAGCCACCATAACTGAGGGTGAAGTTTTAGCGTGAGAGTGTAAAAAGTTATCCATGTGCTCTTAACAGTGCGCAGTGAATCCAGTGAGTGAGAGAGGTGAATGGGTGAGTAGGGGGGGAAGACTCCCCCAAAAGGAAGAAGAGAGGAGATAAAAAAAAAGGGAGAAAAAAAAAGGAGAACAAAGTGAAGCCCTTTGCCAAGGGGAGGAGAAAGTATGGGGTTCTCCCGACCCAGTGGAATAGAATAGGGAGAGGAGAGGTTGGCCCTCTCAAAAAGTGAAGGAAAAAAAAGTAATACTATGTGTAACTGAGTCACAAGTGATTAAAAAAAAAAAAAGGATCAGCCCAAAAGAATGAATTCCCTAAAAGAGACAGTCATGGAGGAAGGCAAAAAGACATTATGGAACTATAACCAGTAAGGTGGGACCTTTGCAAGAGTGGAGGCACCTAGATCAGAATTGCCATTTATCAGCCATGAAATGTCAGAGCTCTGGTCAAGCAGTAGACCAGGGTTAACCTGTGTATTACAGTCTAGTTCTAGATAGGACTAAACAGCTGTAGGAACTCAACCAATGCTATAGTTTTACCATGAGATAAGGAAATTTATAAAGAGATTTAAGTGTGAGAGTCCCAGGTCTCAGAGAGCCAGATCATAGTAATAACAGCAGTCCTAGTCAGAGATCTCAATATTGCATTAGTGTGTTTAAATAAAACACAGCTGGAAAACAGGGGGGGGGGGGGGGGGATAATAAGGGAAATTAGTTGTTAGCAGAGATATTCCCAGTAATCCTACAAAATATTCCCAACAGTCCTGCAAAAGACACAGAGAAAAAAAAAAAATCCTGTAGTTGACAGGTTAATTTAAGAAACTGCATCTAGGTAAATGGATGCAAATATAAAATACCCAATAGGTAAAGCTCTTTAGTATTCAACAAAATAATAGCAATGTATACTTGACCTAGTTTCCAAGGAAGGATTTTAACCAATATTACACTCCTGTGCCCTGAATCAGGGCTGCCTATTTCTGTAAGGATACAACAATTCTAGAAAACAAACAAACAAAACAAAAAAAAAATTAGTTATTGACAGGGATGCTCCGAGCAAACCACCAGATAAGCGTACTATAGACATGTACAGTGATCACATAGGGAGGGAAGAAAGTCCGGTAATTAGCAAGTTGTAGAATAATGCTGCGTTTTCCTGCTTTCTCCCATTTAAAAAAAGGGTCTGGTAGATACTTTAGGCAAAGTTCTGGTGATAGAACGTATCCAGTGGGTGTAAGCAGTGCAGCTCAGAAAAAAAGGAAGGGAGGGAGCACTGTTCTGTGTATCTTAGAGGAACAGGAGTAATTAGAGCAAGTAGGATAGAGGAAAAACAAAAAAGAGATAGATCACAAACAAGGCTTCCTATAAAAAAGAGGGTTCCAGACAGTACCGTAACAGATCTTTAGATGTGCCGTAAAAGATCCAGGAGGCTGCACTCAAAGGCAACCCCCCTCATGCAGCACCGTTGGGAGGGGGGAACCGAGCTAATCCAATCAAACGGAGTAGCCCAGTGTCGAACAGACACCATGGATCCAGCCCAAGATGAGGAGGCAGCAGCCAGAGAGGAATCCAAAGAGAGGTTTGAGCAGATGAAGAAGGTCCTGCACCCCTCACGCAGCACCGGTGGGAGGGGATAACAGGGGAAAAGCAGGATGTACCTCACAGCCTTCTCTATTACCTTGTCTCCGATCCAGGGATCCACGGCAAATAAGAAGCAAGGAAGACCACCCCCGAATCCAGAGCAGCAAAGCAGCAAAGGGGGGCAGCTGGACTGACCATCCAAGACAAGCCAATGTGCAGGCCCGCAGTGAGTAGCCTTTTCCAGGAGCAGGGTGGGCCCTCAAAAGATGGAAGCAGAGGGATTTCAGCCCAGCCGGCCTGCCCCTAAACCAGGGGAACAATGCGTCAAGTCTGGTAAATTCCTAGTTCCAGCCCCTTGGCAAACAGCGTCGCCTGAGGGGAGAGAAACGACTCAGCAAGAGAGAAACACTCCCCCTCATGCAGCACCCATGGGAGGGGGGTGAGAAATGAAAAAGTCGATACAACTTCCTTGGGTAGAAGATTTGCAATAAGAGCAACCACTTTAGTACCCAGTGTGGTATAGCAGAATAAAGAAAGACCAGTCCTTTCAGCTGCTGCCAAGTGCAGCACAGTGCGGTAACTCTGCACTGTTAGAGTTCCGGTAGTGTTGAAGGTTGTACTAGGCAGGCCACCCAGGGTCTAAGGGTTTAGGCACGAAGGATCTCGCCAGCAGCTTGCAAGGAGAGACAGAGCATGTGTTCGATGTGACCACACACCTACGCTCCTCCTCCGGAACCCCAAGAGCATGCAATTTTAAACAACTTTTTAATTTACTTCTATGATCTAATTTGCTTCATTTTCTTGATATCATTTGTTGAAATGCCTCATGTGATTGGGGAACCAATGTTCATTGATATTTCTTCAACAAAGGGTATCTAAAGAATGAAGCAAATTAGATCATAGAAGTAAATTGGGAGTTTTTTAAAATGTTATCCTCTATCTGAATCATGAAAGAATTTATTTGGGTTTGATGTCCCTTTAAAGGTCAGTGGAAACCCTAGAAAGTTCTGTGTATATACATGCTATTGAAATGCCTGTTTAGGAGCAAACATGCCCATCCTTGTGTTTGCTTTGTGTTACATAGAGTGGAGAGCATTTTTGTTTTTTTCTGTATTTTGAATGTACTGTTTCTTGCTTCTGATATTTATGCTAAAAAAAGTTATGAATTTTCATGTAGAAAAAGAGACTTTTAATATGTGCCTTAAAAAAGTACACAGTCTTGGGGAGTTATAAATTGGGTTTACAGTAAAGATATATTTACAGTTTTATTTTGCATAAGCAAAATATTATTTAAAAAAACAACAAAACAAAAAAGATGAATATTTTGTGTGCAAGTGAATTACTCACTGGCATGTTATAAACCCGTCACTAGGTGGTGTCATGCTGCTACATTGAAATGCTTTATCCTCTGAAAAAGAGAGATTCACTCAACCAATGCAAACTAGTTTGTTTTAGAGTTTTTAGTTTTAAGCGAATTGTACTTTTAATTGTTTTCTAAACGAATTCATATTTGAGATCCACAAAGCTGTCTCTAATTCAGTTCATTGCATGATTTTCTAATGACTGGTGCAGTGTCTGATCATGTTTTAGGTGCCATGATAGTGATTTTTTATGTTGTCTAAAAGGGACTCGTGTATTACACAATTATGCACTTCTGGTTAATTAATTTTACTTTAACTTTTAGACAGCTTCTACTTAACCTTTTTCATGCAAAAACATATATTTAAAGTTTAACTTCTGCTGTTTCATATATAGGATAGAAATATGAGTAATATCTCCTTTTAAGTGGTGACTGGGGCCCTGACGATCAAAATTCTCCAGTTTGGAGAGAAACTATAGTGTAGATTTCACAGGGACTAAACTCTTTGAATTTTCTCACAATTCTCATGATATACTCTAAATTTCACAATACCCTTATCCAACTGACAGAAAGGTAATATATACTAAACTAGACACAAAAGTAAGATAAATTGTAGTGAAAATATTTCAGCTTAATTAGTATTTTCTGCAAATTGAGACTTTCGGGTCAATTTATCAAAGTGCAAGTGGACATGATATGATGTAGCGTATCATGTCCGCCACACATCAATAAATGCCGACAGCATACGATGTCGGCATTTATCATTACACAAGGAGTTCTTGTGAACTGCTTGTGCAATGCCGCCCCCTGCAGATTCGTGGCCAATCGGCCGCTAGCAGGGGGTGTCAATTAGCTTGATCGTATAGGACCGGGCAGATTGAAGACCATAGCCTCAGAGGCAGCGGGAAAGTTATGGAAAGACACCACAAGAGGACCTCTGGCGCTGTTGAAACAGCTTAATTTTGGTGAAAAAATGATGACTTATATTCTCTTAAAAACACAAATATGTGAATCGGATGTCTGGACTAAATTAACCCAGGTAATAAATAAACCTAATATGAACAAACCTCTACATATATGGTGATTAACAAATCTTTAAATAGCGGTATATTAATGGTTCACAGAGAGAGCGAAAAATAAAACAAATATAAATTTATTACAGCGATATCACATTTCATACACACAATATAAAACACAATATAAGACACTAAACAGCAATAAATTAACCTAAAATAACGCTGATCAGGCGTTTACAATGTGTAGTAACAGTATAAAAAAACAAGGTCTCCCTATATAGTTGAAACAAAACTAAAAACAATCACTAAAAGATTGAGGCCAAGAAAGATCCCTGAGGAATCAGCTTAAGATCCACATCAGCTGGAGCTGGAAGTCGTCCGGAGCTGTAACAAGATGAAGATCCAAATCAACAGACAGGAAGAGAGCCACAAATTAAGGTGTTCACTTATTACTTACACCGTAGCGGTTCTCTGTAGTCTCAGCTGTTTGATTCCGGTACTAGGAAAATAATCGTCACAGTCTCCCCTTTTACACAGCGTACGGCAGCAATTTGCAGTAGTTGAACCACGCCGTTCCACGGCTATATTTAATGATCTCGGCACAGGAACTCAAGTCCGGATCACCTGAATGATAAGAAAGGTGGGTGGAGCAACGCGTTTCAGCCCATTCTGGGCCTTTGTCAAGCTCCTGATGTATAGAATATCCGGTCTTTTAAACCGTCAGTCTCTTATCCCATTGGCTGCAGCAAAGATGGTGGTGACCAGTGGGGGGAAGAGGAAAGAGACCTGTTTGGTAGAGGTTCTTTTATACTGTTACTACACATTGTAAACGTCTGATCAGCGTTATTTTAGGTTAATTTATTACTGTTTAGTGTCTTATATTGTGTTTTATATTGTGTGTATGAAATGTGATATCGCTGTAATAAATTTATATTTGTTTTATTTTTCGCTCTCTCTGTGAACCATTGATATAACGCTATTATAAAGATTTGTTAATCACCATATATGTAGAGGTTTGTTCATATTAGGTTTATTTATTAGATTGGTTAATTTAGTCCAGACATCCGATTCACATATTTGTGTTTTTAAGAGAATATGTCATCATTTTTTCACCAAAATTAAGCTGTTTCGACAGCACCAGAGGTCCTCTTGTGGTGTCTTTGGATACTGCTGTGCTTTCTTTGTATTTGCGGTTTGGAGTTAGAGGAATCTCCATTTACCTATTGGCTTTTTTGGTGTACATTCCCAGCGCAGTGTGATTACCATTTTCTGGGAAAGTTATGGAGCAGAGGTCTTTAGACCACTGCTTCATAACTACTGTTTCCGGCGAGCCTAAAGGCTCATGTGGAAACAGGGGCACCAAGCTCCATTGGGAGCTTGATAATTTGGCCCCTTTATATCAGTGTCAAGTGGTCCACTGTTAACTTAACTCTCCCCGTGAGATTCTGAATTTCTGAGAGCCTTGTTGCTTTCTATTAAAGGCATCTCTCATCTCTCTGGGTTTTCTTTCTTAGAAAATTCAGTGAGTTCAGCTCAGCCCCTGTGAAGTCTGCACTATAATTTCTCTCCAAACTAGAGAATCCTAGAAAGTTTCAAAGCTCTCTGGAAAACTGAAACTGTCCGTTTTATTTTACATTGAACAAATAGAAACTGCAATGTAAGTTTTTAAAGATGCATGTAAATATAAAGAATTATCCTAATTTAATAAAGTTACATGGAATCTGTCAAAGCATTATCAGAATTTGTAAAATCACAACCCTAAATAAATTACTGTATACAGAACCTGAATGCATTCAAATTCAAAATAGAAAGTGCAAAGTTTCAATGTAATACAACTTAAAGGACTAAATCTGAAGTCTAAAGTAATATAAAATAGAAATCACAAAGTGTAAATGTAATAACTCTAATGTCATACAGTGCTATATTGTACTGGGTGTGTCACTCCTTCACATCTAGAAATGCATGGAATGCCCCTTAAATAAGTATAGCAAAATCTGCCTTTTTTAGAATCTTGTGAGGGATCTTGCAGTGCTGAAGGATCATTTTAGATAACCTCATCTCAGCAGAGAGCTTTTGATTACCAGGCCCTAAAAATGGTCAATACCAGGGTTACCCTAAGGTTTGGTCTCCTTTTCTACACATATACAAATCACTGTGCACTGTGTTAGCATGTGACAATTCATCAACTGTTTATATTCTCTTGAAAACTAAAGTAGCCAAATTATCTCATAATATAGAAAAAGTGATAACTAAGTCCTACCATGCTATGTCAGCAAAGGACTGAGTGACTCAGCAACTGTTTTCTCTCTGGAAATGTTTGCTCTGTCAATAGAAAATGTTTTAATATGTTGAAATAGTAAAAGTTAATGGCATCAGTTTTGCCTAATGAGGATACACTGATTGCTTCTGCTTTCTTAAAACAAAACTTGTCTCTCCTCCTCTAACAAAATTGCTGTAGCCTTTCTTTCCTACAGCGGCCTGCACTTCAGTCACACTCCCAGGCCAGGAAACAGACAAGGAGAAGGGAGTAGGTACTTTGTCTCCATCATGTACCTTTCACTGCATTCCTCCACCCCATTCCCTTTCTTTCTTATCTTTTCAAGTTCATGCTATCCCCCTCTTCTCCCTTGTAGCTCTCTGTGTTGCTCTTAACTATCGGCCTCCTGGCCCAGCATCACAATTTCTATACCACTTTGAAGCCTGGCTCCCCACACTTCCTTTCTTGTAATGTCCCTTTTCTCATCTTAGGGGACAACATCTCCAACCCACTGTGAAAGCAACTCTATTGACCTGGTCTTATCCAATCTCCGTTCTATTTCCATCATCTCTAACTTGCCCATTCCTCTCTCTGACCACCATTTACTAACTTTCTCTCTTACTCTACCTGCAGCATCCTCGCAAGTCCCCAAAACACTGCTACCTTACAGGAATTTAAATTACTTGGATCTCACAGAGTTATCTGCTCGACTGAAAACTCTACTCTCTAATATTTTATCCCTCTCTTGCCTAGACCTTGTGGTCTTACAATATAATTCTGCACTAAAATCAACACTTGACAATGTTCCACCTCAACGTGCATCATGCACTCAACGACAACCATGGCACACAAAACAGACCTGCTATCTTCAGCGATGTTCATGAACTGCTCAACGTTAGTGAAAGAAATCACACACCCGTGCTGATTTCCTGCACTATATATTCATCCTTAGGTCATACAGCTATGCCCTCCTTTCTACATCATTCTGCCCCTCCCCCATTACCAAACTCACTGCTCAGATTATTGCTGATCACTTCAAAAATAAAATCGACACAAGTAGAAATTATATCTCTACATCACACCCCTCAAGAACAGCCCTCCTACCCACCCTTCTAATAACAAATCTCTATGCTACTTCCCCCTGTAGCAGAGGAAGAAGTCCTCATACTCCTATCTTCTATTCATCTCATAACCTGCCCACTTGACCCTATTCCTTCACAACGTCTTCGCTCTCTCTCTGCTTCATAAAAACCCTGCCTTATCTCTTCACTTTCACCACTGGCACATTTCCTGATACATTCATGCATGCGTCAATCATACCAATCCTAATAAAGATCACTCCTCCACCCCTTCTACCTATCGGCTGGTCTCCATTCTTCTCTTTGCCTCTAAATTATTGGATTGACTGGTCTATAATTGCATAACTCAATTTCTCTCAACTAATGCCTTACTTTACACAATACAATCTGGTTTCCACTGTAAGGACTCAACAAAGTAACACATGATCTACTATCAGCTAAAGCAAAGGGACACTACCCCTTACTATTTCTTCTGGATCTATCTGCTACTTTCGACACAGTTGACCATCCTCTCCTCATACAAATCCTACATTCAGTTAGCATCTGAGACACAGCTTTCTCCTGGTTTGCTTCATATCTTGCAAATCGATTTGTTTACAGTTTTCTTTAACAGGATATCCTCTGATCCTTTGCCTATCTCAGTTGGAGTACCCCAAGGCTCTGTCTTGGGTCCCTAGCTTTTTTCTCTCTTTACATCCTCCCTTGGAAAACTTATATCCTCCTTTGGCTTCCAGTACCACTTATATGCTTATTATACCCACATCTATCTTTCCTCTCCTGATATCTCTCCCTCTTTACTCAACCAGATTACCAACTGTCTCTCTGCAATTTCTTGGATTCAATCTGTCTAAAACTGAGCTTCTTCTTATTCCCCCTTTTCGAGACATCCAACACCTGACATTTCTTTGACAGTTAAAGACTCTATTCTCAACACCTAACCCCAGGTCCGCTGTCTTGGGATCACACTTGACTCTGAACTCACATTCACTCCACATATACAAGTGCTTGCCAAATCTTGCTGTGCACACCTATGCAACATCTCCAGAATTTGACCCTTGCTTACTAAAGAAACTACAAAACTAATTATTCATTCCCTCATTTTGTCATGCATTGATTACTGCAATTTACTTCTTATTGTCCTTCCCAAATACCGCCTCTAACCCTCCAATCTATTATGAATGCTTTAACAGGATAACATTCAGTTTTTTATTACTCACATGGTTCTGAGATTTTACAGAGCTCTATCGTATTGTGTCACAATCCCCAAAAATATTTTGAGGACAAAAAAATATGTCTAAAATGTCCCTTCACTTGGCCCAGGATTGATAAACGAACATTTATACATCAATACGATAGAACTCGGTAAAAGCTAAGGACCACGTAATGAAAAATTTAAATTTTCAGTTCATTCTCCTAAAGGTTTACACTATTGTCTCCCTCTGTTTCATCTTTCTGAGGTGTTTTGTTGGAAACGTAAGAAGAACCTAAAGGATAAATCTGGGACAATATATCCATTTACACATAAATATTTTCACTAAATTCACAAAGTCCAGTAAATACAGTAGATTTGCATAATCAACAAATGCATGATAAAAATACAATGCAATAGCACTTAGTCTAAATTTTAAAGGGAAAGTCTACCCCAGAATTTTTATTGTTTGAAAAGATAGATAATCCCTTTATTACCCATTCCCTAGTTTTGCATTACCAACACAGTTATATAAATACACTTTTTACTTATGTGATTACCTTGTATCTAAGCCTCTGCAAACTGCTACCTTATTTCAGTTCTTTTGACAGACATCCATTTTAGCCAATCAGAGCTTGCTCACTGGAACTCCACGTGCGTGAGCACAGTGTTATCTATATGACAAACGTGAACTAACACCCTCTAGTGGTGAAAAACTGTCAAAATGTCCTGAGAGAAGAGGCGGCCTTCAAGGGCTTAGAAATTAGCATATGAACCTCCTAGGTTTAGCTTTCAACTAAGAATACCAAGAGAACAAAGCAAAATTGGTGATAAAAGTAAACTGGAAAATTGTTTAAAATTACATTCTCTATCTGAATCATGAAAGTTTATTTTGGACTAGACTGTCCCTTTAAATGAGTAGTAGATTTATTTTTTGACAAATTTTAATGTTTAATTATAGCTATACCTATATATATATACTGTGTGTGTGTATATATATATATATATATATATATATACACATGATTATATATTGGCATAGATATATACCAAAATATATATGAATAAATACATAGAACATATTCTGCTATGTGCAGAACGTTGAAATGTGAAATATTTACAGTAAATACACAATATTACAGTTTATTACACATATATATTGCACAAATATAATTTTTCATGTTTTCATCTACTTGACTGCAATACATATGTATACATATGTATTTATGTGTTTATATGTGTAATATATGTCTGTAAATCATTTATACACATGTAAATACATATGTAAACTCAAACACACACACACATATATATATATTTATATATACACACACATAGGGCTCCATGTACTAAGAGGCGGGCGGACAGCTTCTTAACTCGCAAAGCTGCCCGCCCGCCTCCGCTACACACGGGCAGCGGATCTATTGATCCGCTTGCCCGTATGTATCATTACACACTCAGCGGAGTGTGTAATGCCCGCCCCTTCAGTCGCGCGACCAATCACGCGACTGAAGGGGCTGTCAATCACCGAGAGCGAGCGAGCTCTCGGTGATTCTGCTTCGCCACCTAAGAGGTGGCGTAGGGTGTAGGAAGCAGCGGTCTAATGACCGCTGCTTCTTACATTGCGGGAAGCAGGCTCGCATATGCGAACCTGCCCCGCAAAGGCTCCGGAGCAGCTTTCGCTGCTTCGTACATGGAGCCCATATACTGTAAATATTTCTACTGTATATGTATGTATCTCTATGTTAAAGCCCTTTGCCTGCATTTTTTTTAACACCTGAGACCTCATGTCTTTGAGCCCTTATAACATTTTTGTGCAATTTATTTAAAAATCATTTTTATTAGATAGTGTTATTATGAGTGTAACTGTACATTTTAATGTATTTTTTAAGTGTTTTGTGTAACTCTGAGCTCTGAGGATGCGGTAAGCATTCTAGTGTAAATCACAATTGCGTTCACACGTTTTTAATTCAACTCATAATACCAGCGGTAAACACAATGCGCATAAACACCCGCGATAAACCCCTTTTTGCTTGCACAGAACTGTTCTCGCCACTCGTAATCTGGCCTTAGATATTTAAATAGTGCTCCTTCAAATGTATAATATCAGTAGGGTTGCCAGGTGTCCAACACAAAATACCGGAAACCCAAGAAATAAATGGGGTGAGGGGTGAAATGTAGTGGATTTATATATATATATATCCGTGTGTCTTGCATTTATATATATATATATATATATACATATATATATATATATACAGGTAGCCCTCAGTTTACGCCGGGGTTAGGTTCCAGAAGGAATGGTTGTAAATCGAAACCGTTGTAAATTGAAACCCATTCAAAGGGAAGTGAGGGAGTTAGGTTCCAGGCCCCTCCCAAAATTGTCATGAGTAACACCTAATACATTATTTTTAAAGCTTTGAAATGTAGACTTTAAATGCTGAACAGCATTATAAACCTAATAAAATAATCACACAACACAGAATATATAATTAAACTAAGTTAAATGAACAAAACATTTGCTAAACAGCATTATAAACCTAATAAAATAATCACACAACACAGAATATATAATTAAACTAAGTTAAATGAACAAAAACATTTGCTAAACAGCATTATAAACCTAATAAAATAATCACACAACACAGACTTTACTGGCATTTTTCTGCAAACAGTTCTTTCTATGCATTCCAATCTGGACTGATTTACAGACAGGAAGATCTTGTTCCTTTGAAATCTGCTCGATAGCTCAGGTCTGGTTAAACTGATTCATTTCAGCTTACATGGCTTGCATATCTTTGCTGCAACACAAGCGGACAGCTCCAGCTACTGGCTATTTTAATCAATGCACTGATTCTCAATGCTTTTCAATAGCAGTCACATGACTGAAAAAAAAGGTTGTTATTCTGAAATGGTGCAAATTGAACCGTTGTAAACCGAGGGCCACCTGTGTGTGTATATATGTATGTGTGTGTATATATATATATATATATATATATATATATATATACATACACACACACACACACACTCACTCTCTCTATCTCTGTCCCATGTGTGTCTTGCATTTATATGTATTTAATTCTTTTTTTTGTGTGTGTGTGTGTATGGCAGTGGGTGATATTAAATATAAATTAACTGAGATGCCACATACCTCACTTGTAACTGAATATGGGATGATAATAACCAGGGTCACTCTGCTCACAATCTCTGACTGTTCTAATCTTCTCACACTGACAATCAAATTCAATTGTCACATGCTGTGTGAGGCTGGCGCTGCAAAAGTAATCTAAAGTTGCAGAGAGAGTGAGCATGACGTGACGTAGCACAGATCAGGATTCAGCAGTGCTCTGCCTGCCCACTAGTGCCTGCTTGTAGTCCGCTCCAACTGAGTAGAAGCCTAGCAGGCTAGAAGCGGTGTCACCTCCGGTTGTGGGTGGAAAACGGGCTGGGCAGGTTGACTTGGGTTAGGTAAAGCTACATCAAAAAAATATAATTTTAAAAGCTGCCTATGTCTGTTTTGTAAAAAACATAATACCGGGCAGTAACCTAAAATACCGAACAGTATGGTAAAATAAAGGACACCTTGCAACCCTAAATATCAGTTTGTTGTTAAAGTCAAAGTAAATTTTCACCAACATACTTAATGCCATGGCTTCCTCTTATAACACTCTTTGTAGTCGCTAAGTTGTTTTTTTAACATACCATCTCTGATGTTCCTCCGCCCCCCCCCCCCCCCGCGCTCATTTCCTGGTTTGGCTATTTTGCAAGTAAGAGTGGTCCCACCCGCTCTTACATGTTCATCCGTGCGCGCTCCAGAGAAGCAACATATATTGCGCATGCGTTATCGGTGAAAGATTCCAAATTATAAACTATTACATACTCAGATTCCTTTATAAATTTATAAGTGTTTGTATTTAAAATATTAATCTGATCGCTTTGTGCAGATGCTGGTACATCAATCACAAAGTTTCCCTATTGAGGACAATGCGCATGTGTGTCTCATGAACGCGCTTCTATACTGGGAGTAAATTCAATGAGACACGCATGCGTAGTTAAAGTTGGTGGCGTATAGTCATGATTTTCAGACGCCACTGGGGGATCAATAAGAATCTTTAAGACGATATTCGTCACAGATTATTCAGGAGGAGGAACGGCGATATACATAAGCGGATTGAAAGGTACAATTATCACCTTATTACATTGTATATAAAAAATCATGAATTAAACTTAACATCATTTTATATGTATTTTATGTTCCGGCATAGAGGTGATTGATTACTTTCACTTTAATGTCCATTTAATACTGTTTGTATCCCACTCTAATGTTTGACAGTGGTTCTTTGCGGTTTGAAATGAGTGGTTTCAGATAAATATGGTTTGAATGATTATAATGGAGCTGAACTCACAATTGAGGCTGTGATAAGGGGTGGGGGGATTCTTATATTTTTGTGTTGTGGCGAGTTTGCTTTTTGCAAGATATTAGTCCACAAGGTATTCGCTTCATGAATAGGTTTTGTTGAATCTAGGCCACTGACAGTTGTGGTAAACTAATGATTTTTAAACTTATGGTAAACTTTCCACTTTTTGTAATCAGATTCTGAATGTTAGAGATATTTTATATGGACTTTAATTGATCGCTTCTAATGAAGATGTGCTTTAACTTACTTTTTAATCTAGCTGTGCCATTCTAATACTCCAGAGAACAGTTAAAATCTAAAGCGCCAGTACAGGCAAAATATACCCAAGAAAAAGAGAGCATGCAATTTAGTGTTTAAATAAAAAAATAATTTATTCTTCAACAAATGTCACAAAAAGAACCTAAAAAAAATAAAAAAAAATATGTATAACATGAGATGAAAATCTCCTAGGTATAAATTAAACCTTATACAAGAATTCAGACAATAAAATATGTGATTGGCCAATCTCTATTAAAATGTGAGTAATCTATAAAAGCATTTACACAAGGAAAATTACACATATATTGTAGGTTACTAATGTAAGCAACTAGAACTGTATGTATCAGAATATCAAGCAATTTGTAACACAATATCTATCATCAAATTATCTACTGATAATCTAAGAGTATGTGCGCTAAGTGCATAAACCAAATAGCTTCCGTTAAATATGGCTAAGTCAGCATATCAGTAAAATGTCCACAAAGGTGCAGATGAATATGAGTGATTTACTGGTATCCGTGATTCCTTTAGTGTACCTGTTTAAGTGATCCTTTTAAGTTCAGCTCTTAGAATGGAATGAGCTGTCTTCTTTGTCCGATGTCACCTTTTAGAAGAAAATGCCTCCAAAATAAGACAAGCAGTGTAACTGTTTTTGCTGATCTTGAAGCCGCGCTGTAAACCCCAGCTACAAACACTTCTGTCTCTTGCTCAGTTATCACCTATACCGGTTAGGGCACTGATTAGCTTAGTATTATGGGAGTGTCTGGTTTGAGCTGTGGGGTGCCGGCTCTACAGCTGATCCTTTCTTTTCTTCCTCTTGATGCACACTAGGAGATTCGCAACGCGTTTCCGCTGAAATTACTTCAGGCTTTGTCAAGCTCATTCCATTCTAAGAGCTGAACTTAAAAGGATCACTTAAACAGGTACCTGTAGTTTCTAGTGGATCCATTCGAGCACTAAAAAACACTGTGCTACACTAAAGGAATCACGGATACCAGTAAATCACTCATCTCATGTTATACATATTTTTTTTTTTAGGTTCTTTTTGTGACATTTGTTGAAGAATAAATTATTTTTTTTATTTAAACACTAAATTGCATGCTCTCTTTTTCTTGGGTATATTTTGCCTGTACTGGCGCTTTAGATTTTAACTGTTCTCTGTTGTCCTTTCCCCTGGGGATTTAGGAGAAATATCCCCTTAAATCTTAAAGCATATATACCCTAACCTTTGCGCAGTCTGTATAACCTTTTGTAGATTATCCTACATTCTAATACTCCACACTCCACCGCTGCCCACTTGAAAGGTAATATTTTTTGTGAGCTAACAGTTTGAACTGTTCTCCAATCACCACTGTACTTACAGTAAAAGTGCCATTTGGATAGAGTACTGATTGGAGAACAGTTTAAACCGTTAGTTCACAAAAATATTACTTTTTAAGTGGGCTGCGGGAGCGTGCGGTATTAGAATGGCTCGGCTAGATTAAAAAGTAAGTTAAAGCACATCTTAATTAGAAGTGATCAATTAAAGTCCATTTAAAATATCACTAACATTCAGGCAGAGCCGGACTGGGAAATCAGACCGGCCCTGGAAATTTGTATAGACCGGCTCAGCCTCGCCCCCTACAGTTCAGCCTTCTCCAACTCACCCTCACCCCCCTCCGGGTAAGCCCCCCTCAGGCTCAGCCCCGGCTCACCCTCGCCTCCCTCTGGCCCAATCTCCCTGGCAATGTAAGGACACCCTCCCTCACCTCCTCACACTGCGTTGCCTTGCCTAATGGAGCAGAGAGGTCGCATCTGCTCCTGAGCTGCTTGAGCCTCTGTACTATCTTTTTATGTGCTCAAAAAGCAAGTCGGCCGCTCCACTCCTTCACCGGCTCCGGCTCAGCCTTGCCCCCACCAGCCCAATCTTCCCAGCAATGTAAAAACACCCTCCCTCACCTCTTCACACTGTGTAATGTTGCTTGAACCTCTGACATATCTTTTAAAGGGATATTCCAGCCAAAATTGGAAACCACATGGATGCATTTCAGTATTGAACAGAAGCATTTTTGTAATATACATGTATTGGCAAAAATGCTTCTAATAAAAGCTATAACTGTTTTAAAAGAGTATTTACATATGCAACGTGCACCAGCATTTTAAACCCAGCACTGGCTCAGAGAGCCTTAGGTGCTTGTACCATCTGGTAATGATTCAATTTGTTAATTGCTGACATGATACAAGCCACAGTGATGATCTGAACAGCTGTAGTATTTAAAATGTGGGTGCAGTGACAATATCTAGTTATACTTCACATGCACGTGCAAAGAAAAATGTTAACACTAAAACAGTGATAACTTTTACTAGAAGCATTTTTGCTAATACATGTATATTGCTAATATGTTTCTATTCAAAGATGTAATTAATCTATGTGCATTTAAATTTTGACTGGAATGTCCCTTTAAGTGCTCAAAAAGCAAGTTGGCTGCTCCGCTCCTTCACCGGCTGCTCACACTGTGCTGAGTGCTGTGCACAGTGCTCTCTCTGTGCAGCTGCCGGCCCACCCAGATTTTTCCCGGTATCTTGGCTGCCCAATCCGGCTCTGCATTCAGGATTATAAAAATAGGAAAGTTTACCATCACTTTAAAATGTAAAGTTATCTAAAATTGTCCTGTAGATGGCACTGCTGCCTTAAATCAACATAGTATGTATATTTCTATATAACTACACAAATTTACTACCAATACCTTTGTGTTTTTGTAAAAAAAAAATGTGCATATAGAATACTCTGTATTGTATTTATTTACATGTTTCAGGAGAAAAAAACAAACCCTGCCAGTAGATCTTTGCACACAGGCAAGATGTTCCAGGCTGGTGCACATGTCAAGAGATGCAGTGAGGGAAAGAGAAGTGATGAACTCAGAGACAACACTGTAGAATACTTTGTTTTCTGCTCACCTTGCAAATACATAGCAGGTTTGCTTTTTCCAATGATACTCTGTCTCATAGGACATTAAGATGTCTGTTATTGAATGTTGGGTCTCTGAAAAAAGTGTTGAAGGTGGAAGAAGTTTTGTGTTATTGAAGCTGTTTCTTTTTTTATGAGTAATTTGTTATCCTGTAAATGTAGTAATGACAGCCCATACAGATTGTGAGCCAGATTACAAGCAGCGAGCTAACAGTTATGTGCATGTGAAAAGGGGTTTATTGTGACTTTTTGCTCACATCGGATGTATCGCTTGTATTACAAGTTAAAAGTAAACACGATAACACCCTACTCACGCACAAACCTGATTGCATATTCTTGAGTGCGCTTACCCGACATGAAAATATTAATATTTCACATTCCAGTGTTATTCACATAGAAGAATATGTTCTTTTGATTCATAAATACATATTTATATATATATCTGATTATGTGATTTTTGCACAAATATATAATTCTAATTCTATCTATATATACACACATGATGGTATATATATATATATATATATATATATATATATATATATACATATATATACAGTATATATATATGTGTGTGTGTGTGTAAAAGAATATCTATTTAAAATACATATAACATATTTTGCTATGTGCAGATCAATGGAATGGGAAATATTTACAGTAAATACACAGGCCTAGATTACGAGTTGTGCGTTAGCCTTAAAAAGCAGCGTTAAGAGGTCCTAACGCTGCTTTTTAACGCCTGCTGGTATTAAAATTCCTGCAGGTACAGGTGTACCGCTCACTTTTTTGGCCAGACTCAGAAATACCGCTAATCCATTTACGTCAATTGCGTATCCTATATTTTCAATGGGACTTGCATAGCGCCGGTATTACGAGTCTGCCAAAAAGTGAGCGGTAGACCCCCTCCTGTCAAGCCTGGTACCGCATTTTAAAGTCAGTAGTTAAGAGTTTTACACTACAATGCCGTAGCCTAAAACTCTTAACTAAAGTGCTAAAAAGTACACTAACACCCATTAACCCCTAAACCGAGGCCCCCCCACATCGCAAACACTAAAATAAATGTTTTAACCCCTAATCTGCTGAACCGGACATCGCCGCCACTATAATAAACATATTAACCCCTAAACCGCTGCACTCCTGCATCGCGAACACTAGTTAAATATTATTAACCCCTAATCTGCCGTCCCTAACATCGCCGACACCTACCTACATTTATTAACCCCTAATCTGCCGCCCCCAACGTCGCCGCCACTATAATAAAGTTATTAACCCCTAAACCTAAGTCTAACCCTAACCCTAACAACCCCTAACTTAAATATAATTTAAATAAATCTAAATAAAATTACTACAATTAACTAAATAATTCCTATTTAAAACTAAATACTTACCTATAAAATAAACCATAAGATAGCTACAATATAACTAATAGTTACATTGTATCTAACTTAGGGTTTATTTTTATTTTACAGGCAACTTTGTATTTATTTTAACTAGGTACAATAGTTATTAACTAGTTATTAACTATTTAATAACTACCTAGTTAAAATAAAGACACATTTACCTGTAAAATATAACCTAACCTAAGTTACAATTACACCTAACATTACACTATAATTAAATAAATTAACTAAATTAAATACAATTCATTACAATTAAATAAAATTATCTAAAGTACGAAAAAAACAAACACTAAATTACAGAAAATAATAAAGAAATTACAAGATTTTTAAACTAATTACACCTACTCTAATCCCCCTAACAAAATAAAAAAGCCCCCCAAAATAAAAAAAAGCCTCCCAAAATAAAAAAAGCCCTACCCTACACTAAATTACAAATAGCCCTTAAAAGGACCTTTTGCGGGGCATTGCCCCAAAGTAATCCGCTCTTTTACCTGTAAAAAAAAAGTAAAAATACCCAACATTAAAACCCACTACCCACACAACCAACCCTACTCTAAAACCCACCCAATCCCCCCTTAAAAAAACCTAACACTAACCCCTTGAAGATCACCCTACCATGAGAAGTCTTCACCCAACCGGGCAGAAGTCCTCAACGAATCCGGCAGAAGTGGTCCTCAGACGAGCAGAATTCTTCATCCAACCGGGCAGAAGTGGTCCTCCAGACGGGCAGAAGTCTTCATCCAGACGGCATCTTCAATCTTCATCCATCTGGCGCGGAGCGGGTCCATCTTCAAGACATCCGACGCGGAGCATCCTCTTCTGTCCACGGCCGACGACTGAATGAAGGTTCCTTTAAATGACGTTATCCAAGATGGCGTTCCTTCAATTCCGATTGGCTGATAGAATTCTATCAGCCAATCGGAATTAAGGTAGAAAAAATCCTATTGGCTGATGCAATCAGCCAATAGGATTGAACTGGCATTCTATTGGCTGATTGGAACAGCCAATAGAATGCCAGCTCAATCCTATTGGCTGATTGGATCAGCCAATAGGATTGAAGTTCAATCCTATTGGCTGATTGCATCAGCCAATAGGATTTTTTCTACCTTAATTCCGATTGACTGAATTCTATCAGCCAATCAGAATTGAAGGGATGCCATCTTGGATGACGTCATTTAAAGGAACCTTCATTCAGTCGTCAGCTGTAGACAGAAGAGGATGCTCCGCGTCGGATGTCTTGAAGATGGACCCGCTCCGCGCCGGATGGATGAAGATAGAAGATGCTGTCTGGCTGAAGACTTCTGCCCGTCTGAAGGACCACTTCTGCCAGATTCGTTGAGGACTTCTGCTCGGTTGGGTGAAGACTTCTCACGGTAGGGTGATCTTCAAGGGGTTAGTGTTATGTTTTTTTAAGGGGGGGATTGGGTGGGTTTTAGAATAGGGTTGGTTTTGTGGGTTGTGGGTTTTAATGTTGGGGGGGTATTTGTACTTTTTTTTACAGGTAAAAGAGCTGATTACTTTGGGGCAATGCCCCGCAAAAGGCCCTTTTGGAGGGCTATTTGTAATTTAGTGTAGGGTAGGGCTTTTTTATTTTAGGGGGCTTTTTTATTTTGTTAGGGGGATTAGAGTAGGTGTAATTAGTTTAAAAATCTTGTTTTTTCTTTATTATTTTATGTAATTTAGTGTTTGTTTGTTTTTGTACTTTAGATAATTTTATTTAATTGTAATTAATTGTATTTAATTTAGGTAATTAATTTAATTATAGTGTAGTGTTAGGTGTAATTGTAACTTAGGTTAGGTTTTATTTTACAGGTAAATTTGTCTTTATTTTAACTAGGTAATTATTAAATAGTTAATAACTATTTAATAACTATTGTACCAAGTTGAATTAAATACAACGTTGCCTTGTTAAGGCAAGCTCACTAATTTTAATAACCTAGCACTAAGTTAATTGGTGGATACTTGACTCTAGAGGTGTTATCAATACTCACCCTGTGCACCTCATTATTGAAGTCAGCACTTCCCTATCTAATGTCATATCACTCCATCATACTATTTTATAATATTAACGTTATAATCCCCCTGGTCTATATTAATAGCTTAGTAAGGATCCAGACTGGTACTTTAATTACTCAAGGAATAGCTGCTAGAAAAACTGAGGTTTTAGTTATGTACATTCACTTACTATATTTCTGTTATATTTATATGTGTTCATTAGGATTTAGATATTTAGACATTGCGAGATAAGCAGATTACACTCCATCAATGTGTTGGTCGTTAACATATATCAGGCAATAACACATACTGTTACATATAGTTGATATGTAACTGATATCCTAGATATTAGATCACGGTTTTGTTTATAATATATGATTTAAGGTCACTTTTTGTGCACTGTATCTCTTAAATTTACCACAACCCTCTACTTATGCATTTTATTAGCTGTATATCGACACCAAGAGAAACAGACTTGTGATTATGCCCATTATCATAATAATCTCACTACCATTCCCTGGTCACGTCCCCCCTTCCCTTTAACCTTCGGGAAGCTCTTGTCTGCCGATCTACCCCCAATTTCTCTACACTTGCTATTATATACAATACGCTACCCCCCCCCCCCCAAAAAAAAGAGATCTTATTAAGCTCAGTCCACTTACTTATTCATAGGTTAATCAATAGATATGTCCTTAGCAATCCTACAATCAAAACTGTTTTATCATATTCTAATACACAGTCATATAGTATCATATTTAGAGGGATGTTCACTAGGCGCTTATTCACTAATTTATTCTTTGTTCCCACCAAAGGAAAAATTGCAGACTTATGTACCCTAGATTCTTAAACCTGTGTGATAGTTTATCATGTCTCATATCAACCTGCATCTATTATATATATTATCTGTTACTGTAACTGGACAAAAGTTTTATATTGTAATTGTCTAATATCTCAATAAAAAATATATATATAAAAAAAAAATACAAAGTTGCCTGTAAAATAAAAATAAACCCTAAGCTAGCTACAATGTAACTATTAGTTATATTGTAGGTAGCTTATGGTTTATTTTATAGGTAAGTATTTAGTTTTAAATAGGAATTATTTAGTTAATTGTAGTAATTTTATTTAGATTTATTTTAATTATATTTAAGTTAGGGGGTGTTAGGGTTAGGGTTAGACTTAGGTTTAGGGGTTAATAACTTTATTATAGTGACGGCGACGTTGGGGGCGGCAGATTAGGGGTTAAGAAATGTAGGTAGGTTGCGGCGACATAGGGGGTGGCAGATTAGGGGGTAAGAAATAAAATGTAGGTGTCAGCGATGTTGGGGCGGCAGATTAGGGGTTCATAAGTATAATGTAGGTGGCGGCGGTGTCCGGAGCGGCAGATTAGGGGTTAGTAATATAATGCAGGTGTCAACGATGTCGGGGGCGGCAGATTGGGGGTTAATAAGTGTAAGATTAGGGGTGTTTAGACTCGGGGTTAATGTAAGGGTGTTAGGTGTAGACATAACTTTTGTTTCCCCATAGGAATCAATGGGGCTGCGTTAGGAGCTTTACCCTGCTTTTCTGCAGGTGTTAGGTTTTTTTCAGCCGGCTCTCCCCCATTGATTCCTATGGGGAAATTGTGCACGAGCACGTTTTACCAGCTCACTGCTAACATAAGCAGAGCTGGTATTGAGGTGAGATGTGGAGCTAAATTTTGCTCTACGCTCATTTCTAACGCCAAGTTTGTAAAAACCCGTAATACCAGCGCTGTCTGTAAATGAGTGGTGAGCATAAACTGCTCGTTAGCACCGCACAGCTTCTAACGCAAAACTCGTAATCTAGGCGACAGAGTAACACTTTATTAAATATGAATATATGCACTTATATATATGTCTATATGTGTCTGCATATGTATTTATGTGTTTATATGTGTATGTGTATATATATATATATATATATATGTCTGTAAATACGTATATACACATATAAATACATATGTACACACATATAAACATATCTATATACATACATATACATCTCTATGTTAAAGCCCTAAATTCCTGAGACCTCATATCTTTGAGCCCTTATAACTTTTGTGTGCATTTTTTTAATAATAATGTTTATTAGATGGTGTTATTATGAGTGTAACTGTACTTTGTAATGTATTTTTTTTTCTTTCAAAATAGCTTTATTGAGGTATTTCAAAAAAGGTTAACAATAAACATATATATAAAGTTTACAAGATTCTGTAAGCATTTTGAAATTGATTTTCCTTTTTCGTTACTCTTTTGTGTTTCAATTTAAACACTAAACATATGAAATTCTAAATATAACCACTGGGTTACATTTCTAAGATTACATTGCAACCCGTGGTCATGAACCAGAAGATGGCATGATAGGGGAGAGGGGAGAGAGGAAGAAGAAAGAGAGTGAAGAAGAACAAAAAAAAAAGGGGGGGGGATGGGGATGGGCGGGGAGGATTGCTCTAAATCATTTTATTCCATACTGCCAGGATCATCTCGTAGGTGTCTAGTTTCTCAATCTTGAGATAGTGATATCTCTCCAGGGCAATGAGTTCAGACACTTGTTGTTTCCATTCAGCTATAGACGGAACGCATTGTTTCTTCCATCTCTTAGGGATAAGTTTTTTTGCACCCGTCAACATTATCAGGAGAAGCGCCAGCTTCGCGGGGTCTACTATTTTGGGGAATGAACTAAACAGAATACACTCAGGAGTGTTTGGTATGCGAATGTCGAGCAAGCCTGAAATGACAGAAAAGATTTCGGCCCAGTAGTCATGCAATTTGGGGCAGGACCACCATATATGTACTAGGGAGCCCTCCTCTCCACAACCTCTCCAGCACTTATTGCTCGAAGAAGGGTATATTTTATGGAGCCTTGATGGAGTTAAGTACCAACGGCTTAAGAGTTTTATATGTATTTCTTGTATTGAAGCGGGCACTGAGGCGTGCTTCGTGAGTGTGAATGCTTTAATCCAAGAGTCATTATCTAACTTGTTAGGTAACTCTCTATTACAGGCTAAGGTGTAAGATGGGAGTGTGGCAGGGTCATTCAAAACTAACAGTTTATATAAGAGGGATATGAGGTAACCTGGGACGTTAGTTAGGATACATAATTTTTCAAAAGGCTTGAGATCTCTGCCCATATCTTTCCTATGTTTGTGGTGTGAGATGTAATGGAGTAATTGATTGTAACTAAGCCATGACGAGAAAATATCCTTGTGGGTTTCTTCTAACTGACCTTGTGTTTTGGTTATGTTATTTTTGGATATAAACTGCATGGTGCCTTTTTGTAGACTATATGGTTGTTTTATACGGGAACCCATCTTACAATATGGAAGATCCGTATTTTCGATTATGGGTGTGAGGGGAGAATACCTGGAAGATATTTGTGTACTAGTAGCTATTTTCTTGTCCCATTCAGCTAATGTTTCTGTTGTCATTAGATATTTATGAAGATTTTTTGGTCTGTTTGAAGGGAGGGTCCAGGCCAGTGTTCCTACATTATTCCGCTGAAAAATCTGCCTATCTAAGTGGATCCAAGCCTTGTTGGTGTTGTGGGACCATTCTACTACATGTTGTAAGAAAATCGCTTTTCTATACACCGATAAATGAGGCACTCCCAGTCCTCCTTTTTCCCTTGGCAAATACATGGTCCTGCGGGGAACCCTGGGCTTTATATTTGCCCAGATGAATTGTTCAATTACAGATTGCAACTGATTAATATAACCATCTTGCATGGGGACTGGGATCGCTTGGAGTACGTAAAGGATCCTCGGGAGAACGTTCATCTTAATTACCCCTATCCTCCCCAACCATGACAAGGGCTTATTCTTCCAGCTTGAGAGATCCCTGGTAATTTCCTTTTTAAGTGGGATATAGTTATTTTTAAAAAGATCCTGCGCGGAAGGTGTCAAAAATATTCCCAGATATTTGAGCTTCTGATGGGCCACTGAAACGTTATGCTCTACTTTTAAGTATGTATGTAATGAGATTGGGTATTAATATTCAGAAGTTCTGATTTATTTAAATTAAGGAGGAAATTAGACACCTCCCCAAACTGGTTCATTTCTTTTAGCTATTCGGGTATAGAGGTCTCAGCCTCTGTTAGGGTGAAGAGGATATCGTCCACGTATAGAGCTTGTTTGAATTCTGTGTCCCCGACTACTATACCTTTAATTCCATTATTTTTCCTGATTTTTTGGGCTAGTACTTCAATAGATATGGCGAACAATAGGGGCGATAGGGGACAACCCTGCCTTGTCCCATTGTTAATGTAAAAGGTATCTGAAAGTGTACCATTAACTCGTACTCTTGCATTTGGTGCAGAGTATAGGGCCATAGACATATTAAGAAAAGCTTTTGGGATGCCCATCTCACTCATTGCGTGTTGCAAAAAAGGCCAACCGACCCTATCAAAGGCCTTTTCTGCGTCTGTCGAGAATAAGACCATTGGTATGCCGTGAATTCTAGCATGGTTAGTTAATTGGATAACTTTAGTGATATTATCCCTCGCCTCCCTCCCGGGTACAAAACCCACCTGATCATTGGAGATTATATTTGGTAGTAATTTATTTAGCCTATTGGCTAAGATTTTTGCCAGTAACTTCATGTCAGTATTTATTAAAGAAATCAGTCTGAAATTACCTGGGCATGTAGCTGGTTTGCCTGGTTTGGCTAGTACTGTAATGTGTGCTTCTAATAGTGTCTTTGATAATTTGGGGTCATCTCTGAGGTTGTTAAATAATTGTAACATGTATTCGGCCAAAACACTCTCACATTTTTTTATAGTATTTTGAGGTGAACCCATCCGGGCCTGGGTTTTTACAGGAAGGTAAGTCTTTAATAGCTATGTGGAGTTCTTCTATCGATATTGGGCTGCTAAAGTGTCAGCTGACTTCTTATCGATAATTGGGAGCCCTAAGTCTTTGAAATACCGACTAATTTTTCCTTTATAGGCAGGGGTCTATTGAATTTTATCCCTGTCTAAATTATATAGTGTATCATAATATTTTTAGAAATTAGCTGCGATTTTGGAACTATCTTTGACTATGTGTCCCTCTGGTGTGTTAAGAGAATGGATGTATGTGTTTAGTTGTTTTCTTTTCAAATTTCTGGCTAGTACCTTCCCAGGTTTGTTGCCTCCTTCAAAATAGTACTGTTTGAGGAACAGTGCTTTTCATTGATGTATTTCAATCAAGTGTTGTTTAAGCGCCAATCTTGCCTCAAAGAGATCACTTTTAGATAAATTATCAGTTGGGTCATTTTTATGTTTAGCTTCTAAGGTGTTAACTCTGTGTAGCAGCGTCGTATGTTTTTCCCTAGCCTGTCTGTGAAGTTTGTATTTGTATTTTATTATTATCCCCCTAATGACTGTTTTATGTGCTTCCCACTCCACTTGGTGAGAGGTGGAGGACTGGGAATTAAAAGTAAAGTATTCTCGAATATCCTTATGCATTGCTTCTAGTATGAGGGGGTCGTTCAGTAAGGAGTCGTCTAATCTCCATAGTTTAGCCGCTATTGGAATTTCAGGCCAAAGGACTTGACAAGTGACCGGAGCATGGTCTGACCATGTTATAGGCCGCATATCGCATCCGCTAGTGATAGAGAGGCTATGCGAATCAGTAAATATATGGTCAATTCTTGTGTAGCTATTATGGGGATTGGAATAGAATGAGTAATCTCTATCTGACGGATGGAGAGTTCTCCACACATCGTGTAGAGTGAGATTCTGGAAAACTTGTCTGATGGACTTCAAAGTGCTGGAGGTAACACTGGATGTTCCCTTAGAGGAGTCAAGAGAAGGGTCGAAGGAGACATTGAAATCACCTGCGACAAAGGTTATGCCCTGGGAATGGTTGAGTATTACATTAGCTATTTTTTTAAAAAATCCTATTTGTGCTTGATTGGGGGCATATATGTTAAGTAGTGTAATATGGTGACCATATAGTAAGCCTTTTAAAAGAATGTAACGACCCTCAGTGTCCCTTTCGGTATGCTCAGTTTGGATCGGGAGTGTCTTATGAATAAGAATTCCAACACCGGCTCTTTTGCTAGGCCCAGAGGCGAAATAAGCTATGGGATATTGTTTGTTGAACCACTTAGGCTCCCTACCCTTCTGAAAGTGGGTTTCCTGAATCATCAGAATGTGACTGTTTAGTTTACTCAGATCTCGAAAGGCAATAGAGCTTTGCCAGGGTTATTTAAACCCTTTGCGTTTATAGTGGTGATCTGAAGTGTATGGTCCTGGAATCTACTAATCTTAGAGACCATCCTGGCACTTTAATGTGAGGGGAGGAAGAAGAGAGAAAAAAAAAAAAAAAGAGTACACGGAAGGACCGGGAAAAAGAAGAGTTGATTACCACAACTGATAATGTAGTTTTTTTTTTTTTTTTACGATAACTATCAAAATTATAACAGTAGGAACACAGTTGAGGAAAATATATGTGTTAGAATAATAACAATGTAACTAAATGAGAACAAAAACAATTGGAGGTAGTATACCCATTTTTGGCTAATAACTGTCGTTGATAATATTTTTGTTAAAAAACCTGGTAGGGGAGGGGGGGGTGAAGGGGGCTTTTTGGTGGGGAGTTGGTTTTAGTAGGGGAGGGGAGGGTGGGAGAGGGGAAGGGAAGGGGGGTTGCGTTAGTAGGTAAAGTTGAGAGATCAAAAGTATAAGTGAACAGGCTTTCACGTCTCTTTAAACATTGAGGATATCAGCATGCATCAGCAGCTAAACCTGTGGTGCCGATGCTATCCGTACTCCAGAGAGTACTTCAAGTATGAAAGGGAGGGGAAGAGGGAGCGGGGGGAGGGGCAAAGGGTGGGGGGAGAGGAGGGAAGCAAGACCACAGTGGGTGGGAGACAACAGAGATATAAAGTCACGTATCAATCTTAAAGGTCAACATCAAAATTGAAATAACTTAAAATACTTAAAGACATAGAGGCCCCTTAATGTGAGCCCTATACCTTGGAATGAGTCCTGAGATCTAATCGACTAACTTTTGGCCTCTATTCCACTAACTACATCACTTTCTTAATCACATTCAAATAATATGTTTATATTGCCCTTTTGTCGTATTAAAACTATTAGTTAACTTTACATACATTAATAAGCAAACTTAAAACAAGAAACATTTTTTTTTTTTTTTATAACAATTGCTAAATGGCAAGTCCACTATGTGTGCCTGTCTCCAACCCTATGCAGTATCAGATAACCTAAAGGTGCAGTCCCCTTATAATCGTCTGTTCTAGAACAATGAAAGAGGTACTTAGCTAAGGTTCGGGATTAAATTCCCTGGCAGAATCCGAAGTTGTAGGAGCCTCTCTTCCTGGGATGCGGTCTGCAGACTTTTCAGATGTTTCTGGCAAGTTCAGATCTTTAAAGAACAGACGAGGATCAGTACCGGGCCTATAGATGATTGACCTATTGTTATGGTTGACGATGAGGGAGACGGGAAATCCCCATCGGTACTGTATTTTATTTTTGCGAAGGTGGGATGTTATGTGAGAAAGCTCTCTGCGTTTCTGTAGCGTCGCCGGTGAGATATCCGAGAATATTTGCACTTCTTCTCCCGCATGGAAGATAGGCTGATTCGCTCTGGCACTCTTCAAAATTTCCTCCTTGTCCTTGAAGCTGAGGAACTTAACTATAATGTCCCTCGGCGGAGCTTTGGGTGGAGGTTTGGACCTGAGAGCCCTATGAGCCCTTTCAATAGGAATATCCGGAGCCGCTGGGGTCTCCTTTATAACCCTGAATAATGCTTGCAGGTATCCCTCTATAGCTGGAGGGTGAACTGTCTCTGATATCCCCCGGAATCTAAGTTTATTTCGCCTACAGCGATTGTCCAAATCCTCCATTTTGTCTGTTAGGAACTGAAGGTGGTCAGAGTGGTTTTGCAGTTCCAGGGAATTATTTTGTACTTTGGTGGCAATAGTATTGTGTTGTTCTTCTATTTTAAGGACTCTGTTGTCTAAGGCGCTCAAATCCTTGCGTAAGTCCCCAAATAGGCTCCTCATTTCTTGCAGGACGCCTTTAATGTCCTCCTTTGACGAAAGATGTTGTATGTCCTACTTAGTGAGAAAAGAAGGATGCGGGGTGTCACCTTGTGTGGTTTGGGCTGACATATTTGTTTTATTATGAGCCATGCTTTCTCTAGACGCTTCCGATTTTGGGTCAATAGGTTTAAGATAGTGGCTAAGAGGGTTAGAGTTGCTAGATTTCCTGGTCTTGTTCTGCTTCTTACAAGGCATTACATTGGGAGCAGACAGCCAGAGAATAAAGAATGTCCTTCCTCTTCATATAGGTAATATCTCCCAGTGCATGGAAAAGGGGCCTTAAGAGAATATAGTGTTTCAAATACAGTATTCTGCAGCTTACTTTAGAGGAAATAAAAGGTGAAAGAAACCAAACACTTTTATTGTTTCAGAGGGTTTAAAAGCCGTTTTCTTTTCCCCCTCTGACTCTCTCTTCACCCCTGAGCTCTGTGGAAATGAAATGGGTGCTGCTTTGTGTGCTTTAGGACCTTTATGGTGTTGCCCGCGTTTGTGCCAGGTGGAGGGGGAACTATGGCCTGCAGTTTCTCTTTTCGTTGGGATCCTGCCCCTGTACCTGAGAACAAGTTTCCCTATGTGTCGCCACACCCAGAAAACCTTTCCTTTTTAATTTTATTATTGTGGAGCAATTTTCCCCCAGCAGAAGCAAGAAAGAGCCTCCACTCGCCTCTGACTACTAAAGGCTCCTCAGAGCGTGACCGTAGCACAGTGAATGTCGGGCACTACGTCACCGGAGCGGTTCCTCTCTGCTTACCGGGAAATCTGCCTTTGGTAAGTGTTGCCCAGCTGTCTGCTGTGGCTATCTGGCTCTGCTGGATATTGTAGTTGTTCTGGGGAATTACCGCTACTGCGATCCGATAGTAGATTGCTCCAAATAGATCCCTCTCACTGAGCGGTGCTTTTGTCCCTGCAGTGTAAGGCCACGTGGGATCCGGGTCCGATATTAAGACCTTGCGCCACAAATGGGGGTAAGTAGCAAAGTGTCCGCAGCCCTAATGCCTCTCCTAGCATCCAACTTCAGAGCCCCACGGGAGATAGAAAGGGTGGGTAAGGGATTATACCAGGTTTAAGATAGTTTGCCTATGTGGGTATTAGGAGTCTATCTACAATGCGGCCATTTCCCAGCTTGGCCAGACTCCGCCCCCCTGTAATGTATTTTTAATGTGTTTCATGACACTTTTTTGTTTCGCGAAACATTTAACCAGAGCTCTAAGGTCGCACTAACCAGACGCAAGTTAACATCAATTGTTTGCGCTCAAGTGATCACATTTACTTTCAACTTAATACAAGTGAAAAACCTGATGCACGCAAACACCCGCGATAAAACCCTTTTCGTTCCTGCATAACTGTTAGCAATCCGGTCTTAATCTAGCCCATAGATGTTTGCATTACTAATATAATACTATATAACTATGTGTAACACCAGCAAAGGGGCTCCCAAGCAAGACACAGCTGTTCAGCTAATCAGGAGTTGTAATTGCACAACCCCGCCAATCACCAGCTGTGTCCTGCTGGGGGGCAGCAATGTTTGTGGCTCCCAAGCAGTACTTTACCCCTGTGTTTATCCATGATCAATAATGCAAAAATGAATTGGATGAATTAACCATGTTATTGTTGCATTAGACTGTTGTTTTATTTCCTTTTTAAATATCATAAAGCCATTTAGAAGCCAGAAACAATGATTTATTAAACAAGAGGCAGTTTCAGCTGAAACCTCAGTGAAAAATGCACTTGTTGTTTTCAAAATGTACATTCTGTTGAACAAGTGAAGCCATATGAATAAATAATTAACTAATAACACAACACTGGTCATCTAACCAGTTCCTGATACCAGTGTGTACTAACAAAAAAGTCAGCATTAGCACTCATGACATTTAATTATATTGAATTAGAAGAGGAATAAAAACATTGACTGTTCCTTTACTTATATGCTCAAAATAACAGACATAATAGAAACGGCCCACAAAATATAAGCAATTTGATACAGAATTAACAATTCATTAATAGCCATCAACATAACATTTTGAGAAGTTGCAGAATCAGATCTTATCTCTTTATTCTTTAAAGTGGTCATCTATATGTTCATTCTTCTTCAATGTGATTTCAGCAACAAAAACTAAAAACTTTTTCCTTATGGGATTTGTGCTTAGTTATAGTTTATAGTTAGGGTTAACTGCAGTAGAGGGAGCTTATTGGTATATCTATACTAAAAAGATAAAGTTGTTTAAAATTGCATGCGCTATCTGAATCATGAAAGTTTAATTTTGACTAGACTGTCCCTTTCAGAAAACCCAAAATGTCACCACAATTATCTATAATTGTGGGGACATTTTGGGTTTGCTTAAAGGGCCAGTCTAGTCAAAATTAAACTTTCATGATTCAAATAGCGCATGCAATTTCAAACAACTTTCCAATTCTCTTTTATCATCAAATTTGCTTTGTTCTCTTGGTATTCTTAGTTGAAAGTTAAACCTAGGTAGGCTCATATGCTAATTTGCTCATAAGCCCTTGAAGGCCGCCTCTTATCTTATTTGACAGTGCAATTGACTGTTTTTTTCAGTTAGAGGGTGTTAGTTCATGTGTGCCATATAGATAACATTGTACTTATGCCTGTGGAGTTACTCTTGAGAGGGCACTGATTGGCTAAAATGCAAGTCTGTCAAAAGAACTGAAATAAGGGGGCTGTCTGCAGAAGCTTAGATACAAGGTAATCACAAAGGTAAAATGTATATTAATATAACTGTGTTGGTTATGCAAAACTGGGGAAAGGGATTATCTATCGTTTAAACAATAAAAATTCTGGAATAGATTGTCCCTTTAAAGTTAATAATGCTGGTTGTAGTATCTGGGATGTTTAGGGTTAATAATCACGGTTAATAAGGCAGAAGATGATGGGATGATCAGATATTATTTAGAAACGCATAATTATAAAGTGGGGATTTACATACTGACACGTATGTAAGCTGTGATTTACCCCTTTTATGAGGAATTTAATTTGGTGTTTAATATCCCTTTAAGTCCAGCCGCAGGAAACTTTCAGACATTTATTCTATAAGAATTGTGGTATGAGAGAACATTTCTAATTATTCCTCAAAGTCATTGTTTCCAGAAATGCATAGTTCTATCTCTTTGCTCACTGAAACAATTTTTAAATTACACAGAATATCATTTTTTATGCTAAATGGATTTTCCCAGGAGCTTTCACATTAAAAAGAAGTGTATAATTTTGGTCAGACCATTACTGACCCTGCAGTCATTGCTAGCGAGGAACCAGTGTTAATCTGTTTCTTTCTTGTTTTGTTCTTTTATACATATTCTCTGTGGTCTTTGTCACATCAGAGGAGGTCCAAGTGACAGTACATTTAATAAGTTCTAATCTTCAAGTATAACTGTGCACAAGTAATTATCCAACCTAAATTTATACATTTCCAATTAAGTTCAGTTATGGCAGGGACCACTGCAAACTAGTGTCCATTTATTTTATTTAGATAGATAAAACCTGCGTAAGACAGATAAAGTTTAATTAATCATGATTGTATTTGATCCAGAAATAACATACATAATATACAAATTTTTGTAACAATGTTAGTTTGGAAATTGAAGTATGTTTTTTTTTACGTAATGCATTAAAGGGACTAACTATCTCCATAAAATTGTATTTAGAACTAAAGTTGAGTCTTTCTCTGTTTAGATCATTAAAGTTTATGGGCACGTTACCACAAATTGGATTGTGTTTTATACAGGCCCCTGACACACTGAGAGACTAGTGTGAGGTAAAAATGTGTCATAAAATGTGAAACTGACAGTACTACAGAAAAGAAAGTAGCAAGCACTAAGAAGCGCTAAAACATCGTTGGTTTTAAAGAAAAAAAACTGACATGGAAATTAATTTTTTTTACTTATTTTTATAACTATCGTTTTTATTATACAGACCAAAGTTTTACATTGCCTATTGGGGTGCTAAGTTATGTTACAGCCAACTTGTAGCTCGCTTCCATTGAGCCGTTAAAAATGGAGCCGTAAGCTACTGAAGCAACCGACAGCTAAAAGTAATTTAAGGCTCCATATTAGTACCAGGTTTCCATTCAAAAGAATAGCGTGGTTTGCGCCGCAGTCGCTCTTTTCGGCTGTACGTAAGTTTGTGCTGCCAACCGATGTCGGATTTGACGAAAAGCACGCCATAACAAGTGCATTGCCATGGTAACCCGACCTCTGTCTATAAGAATAATGGTTTGCTACTGCGCTCTTTACCTGTGATCGCCTCTAGAGAGAAAGACACGGGAGCTAGTTGCGTTGGTAGGAGTTTGGTGGTTTGAATAGTTTTTTGAGAGTTGATGGATAGTTGTAGATTTGTTTTTCATATATTCTTATTGTAGGCCTCATAATATTAGGAACACACACACACATCCATACATTAGTTAATTAACACACATTAGTTTATATACACAAACACACACACTTTTATTTGATACAAACACATTCACATCTTTTTCATTAACCCCCTATCCCATCTCCCCTATAAACTGCCCTTCCCTTCCCCACTATATAACTTTTTTTTAACTTTATTTCATTTATACATTTTACCCATCCCTTTTTTGTTTTTCATCCTATATATATATATATATCCGTCTAAAGAGGATCCCCAGTTCACTAATAAATTTAGAGTCTATTTTGTATTTCTAGCCTAATGTAAGTTTTGTAACTGAGGGTCAGCTATGATAGCACTATTTGTATATATTGTATTTGGAAGTTATTTTACATTGTATTTACTTACGACACCAAAGTGGTTAACTGTTTCACCCGGCATTAGATAAATAGCTCAGATGCAATATGCCGTAATCATATGCCTGACGAAGCCCAATGGAATGATTGTTATGGGTGAAACACGCGTCGATTTGAAGTTCACACCCACCAGAGCTCCGTGAGCGTGGCGTTTGTTTGCTAAGGTTGGAAGCGGTTTACCCCTGTGAAGAAAGAGGTACCCTAGCCCTGGCTGCTAGGAGGAACGACGGACTCAGTGTGTCAGCTCACCTTTGGGACCGGGTCCCATGCCACAAGACGGAGCCGCTAGTCTATCCGGAGAAGCAGGATATTGTATGACAGTGACCTCTGCTATGGAGGAAGCGGCTGTATTACTTTATAACTCAATTGAATTTTCATGACCGAGGTGAGCTTGTATAAATTGTACCACTGTGAAGGTAAGGGGAAGTACCGCTCCACCTCAACTGACTGTGCTCTCTGTCTCTCATTTGTTGAAAGCGGACTGGCTATTTTGTTTAACGAACCTGTGCACTTTGTAACTACTCTATTTTGCCTGGCTACTGACCGACAAGCTTAAGCTACATACTTTCAACATTGTCTCTTTACCAGCAAGACTTTTGTTTGACTACATTGTGCATGCGAAGAAATTGAAGCCAGCTTCACTATTTGTATGAACTATGACAGAAACACAGTTGTAATTTATTTTTTATTTTTTGGTGTCAGAAATTGAGGTGTTGATGTTATGCACCGGTTTAGGTAGATGATATATTGATGTGTGTATCACCTTAAATAAAAGTGTTTTGATTTTGTGCAAACCACCTCTGTCTGCATTTATTCTTGTGATACACTTTCCACCAGAGGTAAATTAAATTTTTGGTATACGAGTAGTGCTGGACTAAGGGTATTTTCTGGTTAACCTCTCATGTTTTTCAATGTTTTTCTAATTATTACCCCCTTGCACCAGATTTGCAACAGATATTTTTTGCATCTCTGTCACTCGACCTTTTTATTATTTAATTGGTTTAATTGTTTCAATTATATATATATATATATATATATATATATATATATATATATATATATATATATATATACACAGATAGCCATCGTTTTACAACGGTTCAATTTACACCGTTTCAGAATAACAACCTTTTTTTTCCAGTCATGTGACTGCTATTGAAAAGCATTGAGAAGCAGTGCATTTATTAAAATAGCCAGTCGGTGGAGCTGCCCGCTTGTGTCAAGCAAGCTGAAATTAATCAGTTTAACCAGACCTGAGGTATCGAGCAGATTTCAAAGGAACAAGATCTTCCTATCTATAAATCAGTCCAGATGAGAATGCATAGAAAGAACTGTTTGCAGAAAAATGCAAGTGAAGTCTGTGTTGTGTGATTATTTTATTAGGTTTATAATGCTGTTTAGCAAATGTTTTTGTTCATTTAACTTAGTTTAATTATATATTCTGTGTTGTGTGATTATTTTATTAGGTTTATAATGCTGTTTAGCATTTAAAGTCTTCATTTCAAAGCTTTAAAAATAATTTATTAGGTGTTACTTATGACAATTTTGAGAGGGGCCTGGAACCGATCTCCCTCACTTCCCATTGACTTACATTATAAACTGGGTTTCAATTTACAACGGTTTCGATTTACAACCATTCCTTCTGGAACCTAACCCCGGCGTAAACTGAGGGCTACCTGTATATATGTATATATATATATATATATATATATATATATATATATATATATTTATTTATTTATTTATTTATTTATTTTCTAATCTCATATATTTTTTATTCATTTGACTATATAGCCCATCCCTTTCTTCATTTGCATCCCTCATTATTTAATTTTGTTATAATTTTTTTTTTTTTTTTTAATATTTAGCCCATCCCTTTTATCATTTTCCTTTGTTTATTTTCCCCCCACATTTTTTTATTTGCAAGGATATAGAATAGCAATAGTTAGGGTCTAGATAGGTTAGGTAGTTAGTTTTGGGGATATTTAATTTAGGGTTTAGTTAGGTGAATTAGTGTAGGTAGGTAGCTAGGGACTTTAGTGTTAGGTTAGAGTTAGGGATGAGGGAGAAAGGGATGGATAGGCCTAGTGGAGTTGGGAAGGGGGTGGCTAGGGGGAGGGCAGTGGAGAGGGTGGATAGAGGGAGGGGGAAGTAGGGAGTAGTAGGGGCAGGACTAGGAGACAAGGTTTGGGTGGAGGATTTGTCCTTCCTAAAAACCCTGGCAGAGAAGGGAAGGAGAGAGAGGATGGAAGAGGAGTCAGCCTCAACTAGGCACTCAAAGAAAAGGGAGATTAGGGCAGACTGTGGCAAGTGGGGGTGGGGCTGGTGGTAACCTGTCACAGCCTGCAGGGACAGTGGAAGGAGAGAGGGCTGGTCCCCTGTCACCAGGGTTGCCACCTCAGCCATGTTTTTCTGGACACTTATGAGTTACACATGCTACAGGGTGTGGAGGGAGGAACATGTATTGTGTTTCTGGACAGCACTATTCATATTCCTCCCTGCACACCCTGCAGCATGTGTAACTTATAAGTGTTCTGTATTTTAAGGGACGGGTGGCAACCCTACCTGTCACAGGAGGAAGAGTCTGTGTCCCTGGTCTTTCAGGTGTGAAGGGCAGGCTTAGAGAGGAGAGGTACTCAGAAGAGGAGAAGGAGGCTCTTGTTGAGGCCTACCTGGAGAGGGCACCTCAGCTTGAGAACCCTAACCTGAGGGCGAGTCTCAGGAACAAGTTGTGGAGGAGATTCGAGTGGCAGTCAGCTGCTTAGGACGCAATTATTCTATTGCCAGCATCCAACACAGGTATCACGACTGCAGGAGGGAAACAAAGGCAAAGATGGCACAGCAGGCGAAATATGCATGTGGGACAGGTGGTGGTCCCAGTAAGAAGATTCCCCTGAAGTCATGGGAGGAGATGCTATCTAATGTCACCTATGTTGAAGCTGTCCTTGGATGCCAAGGGACAATAGACACATCAGTGCCAGCTGAAGAGGTCCATGAAGGTGAATATTAAATATCATATGTGATAATTGTTTTATTTCTAATAAATATATGTTAACATCAGAATTATACATAGGCTTTGTTTTTTTAAATATCAATGTAATCATGCACATGTGTAATACAGAATATAGAATGTTCATATTTTACATATGGTTAGTAATCAATTGTTTTCAAGCATCAGTGGAAAACATACCTAGGTAGGTTGAGGACAAGTAATGTTTTACATGGTGCAAAGTCTGATTTTCACATTTACTATAGTAAACCCAATGTTTTTCTTTCATGATTCAGATAGAGCAGCAATTTTAATCAAATTTCTAATTTACTCCTATTTTCAATATTTCTTTAAAAAAAAGAACTAAGAAAAATTGATAATAGGAGTAAATTAAAAATTTGATTAAAATTGCTTGCACTGTCTGAATCATGAAAGTTTAATTTCGACTTTAATGCCCCTTTAAGTGCATCTCAACATAGTTGTAGTGGATACATTCATCATGATTTCTGGAGATGCTTTCTGCTCAAACAAGCAAGGGTATAGATTTTATTTTTTCTATCTATATCATATACAGTATATGAACTATGTTTAATACAAAGAGTCGCTTGGAGGCACAATCTCTAAATATACACCTCTGGTTAAATATGTTTAATTTCTTATAGAAATAATATATATCTATCTATTTATATATAATGTATCTATATCTATATGTTTTATTTTAAAATGTAATATGTTTCAACAGATTAATTAATCATAACAATTTATGTTTCAGAATCGAAATATGAGTATGTGTCCTCCACAAGACCAGAGGCCAATGACGTTCCTGTATTCAGTGAGGAGGAGGGGGGGATGTGTTAGAATCCGGATACTCCTACCTTAGCATGCTCAAAGGAAATGAGGAAGAGCCACTGGCACAGGAAGTAGAAAATGTTCCTGACACATCCCCATATCTATCTGTGAGAACATATCACCAGATGCAGCCTCAACCACCACAGCATCACATGCAACAGGAACATCCCCAGCATCACATGCAGCCGCAACATCAACAGTATCCCATGCAGCCACAAAATCTTCAGTATATGATGCAGCATCCACCACAGCATCTGTATTATGCCACCGCAACAGCAAATACAGCACCCTCCCATGGCACAACAAATGCCACCACCATGATCACCACCGCCACCACAATCACCACCGCTACCCACCAATGTCTGTCCTCAATTGAATATTGAGCAACCCTCACAGTCCCCAAGACTGAGTGATGTCAACCCCACAGAGAGGCAGGAATATGTGCCGGAGACACCCATTGAGCCCCAAGTCCCCCCCATAGATTCAAATATTCCTGCACAGTCCCAGCAGGATGCTCTACTGCGGCTCATTCACTGAGAGCTCAGGCTGACCAGGCTCCAGCATCAGTATGACTTTCGGAGGCTACAGTGCCAGATGGACATTCATAATGCCTCACTTGTCCGCCTGGTAAAGGCAGTGGAGAGGCTAGCAGATAGGCCACAAATTCCCTTCTCCCTTGCATCCTCCGTCATCTCCCTGCAGGGCCCTGAATCACAGGTTCTAGCCTCCCAGTCAGCTGGTGTGCATCGTGCAAGACACCACACTTCCACCCCAAGTACCTCTCCTCCAAAGCATAAATCCCGCCGCAAGCATTAAGCTATATATTTATTTTTTTATTTTTTTCAGATATATAATATCTAATTTTTTGTATGAAGCACTTTTTTAAGTGTGATTTTCATCTCATAAATATGCATATATTTTTCTAATCCAAATTAGAAAATATATTTCCAAATTGTTTTAATAGCTGTTTATTTTCAAAACATTAACAGCTTTATTCATTTTTATTTCACATGGTGTAAATTAATATGCAGGTGTACATTGTTAATAAATGTATGTGTACTTTTATGGAGAATATTATGCCATTTAAGAATACATGTCTGAAATATGTATATATGCTATCTAACAGTAGTCAAAGTGTCATGTGTAAATGTGATGATTAATATTCCATAAGCATATGTTGTTTGCTCCTTCAGATGAAGCTAATAAGGGTTATCCAGTTGTAGAAGAGTTGAGAAGTAAATACTCCTTCCTGTTGAATATGGCCAAATACCTTGCATTCATGCTTATAGTTATATGTGGAATGTAATATCTGAAACCTATACCTATCATGACTAATACACTCCTTTTTGTAAAGAATATTATTAAATATTTAGACTGATTTGAGAAATGCATCTCTATCATATTTAAGCACTGATGTATTCACAACATATATGTAATTGCCATGATATAGAGGTGAATAATACATTTTAATTGACATCATATGAACAGACACAGGCTCTCCCTGGGTCCAATGCACAATGCACTTTTAAATTGTTTCAATAACTCCATGTTAAAGATAATACTTCATATCTCTTGAAGTATGTAATATTTAGCATTTTTGTATTTTGGTTAATATTCTAAATATTGCAAATGTAATCTCTGTTTTAGCAGACATGATATTACATATATCTTATAAATATTAGTACTATTCCACATTATACTTTAATGTGTCATTGTGTTTGTATTGAATAAATAAAAATGACATATGAATGAGGGTAAATCTGTAGTAATAAAACTCATCTTCATGATAAACCAACTATTTCCTTTGACTTATTTTTCTATATTATTTTCTATCAGGTAACCTTGGCATTCAAGTGTGCAATCTCAGGTGATTGTATGTATTGATAATGTATGTTTATTTTAATGATTATATTATATCTTTATTTGTCTCTTTGAAATGAGCATTTGACATATTTTTTAATTGGATAGTCTATTCAAAAATAAACTCATGAATCAGAGCATGCAGTATTTATATACTTAAATATGTACTCCTATAATCTATTTAACTTCATTATCATCTGTAATTTTGTAAAGCAGGAAGGTTAGCTTAGGAATCTACCCATTTTGATTCTGCACATGGGGAGCGCTTGATGATTGTTGCCTAAATGTAGCCAACAATCAGCAAGTGCAACACAGGTGCAGAACATTAAATGGAATGCCTCCTAAACTTTAATACATAATTAAAATAAGAAAGATAATGACATTAAATTGATTATGAATACATATGTAAATTGATTGGAATTGAATATTTTATCTGATTCCTGAATGTTTAATTGTGAATACACTATCCCTTTAATTTAAAGTGACATATATATTTACAAACAAATCTAATATAATTATATGGTTTATATAGGGCAAAGATGTATATACCATAATCATACAAATATACATGCAGGCGAAGATTATTATTAGATATAATTTTATTTATATATAGCATCCCTGGGCAAAGGTTGCATTTGGAATAAGTGATATATGCTTGCATCTATTTTTCTATGAACATACATATTTATATTTCAATGAAAACATAGGTGCAAATATTCCTATATATAGGACCAATAAATGTAGCATATATAATCTTATTTCTACATTGAAACACTCATAAATGTTTTTAGGATTTGCAATTTCAATGAGAAACAGGCCTCAAAAAGATCCTTTTCCCCCTTTACACCTAGTTGAGCTGGGTGTAATATTTCTCAATTTATCGACAGCCTCCGACAGTGTATTAACAGTTAGCGCTTTCAATGGAAACCTGGTATAATTTATCAATTAACAGCTTCTATTAGTTTCCATTGGACACAAAGATATTTTCGACAGCCAAAGTCTGACTGCCGATATTGAGGTATAACGCGACATTGGAAACAGTTGATAAACGATATTGCTTCTGACAGCATATTTAACGGTTTGCGAGTGCACGCAAAACTAATTATTGGTTTAGTGAGCAGTGATGGCACACGACAAGCCTGAACATACACAGATGTGTGCGCTTAAAGGGACAGTTTACTCAAAAATTTTTATTGTTTAAAAAGATATGTAGATAATGCTTTTATTACCCATTCTTCAGTTTTGCATAACCAACACTGTTATATTAATACATTTTTTAATGCTATGATTACCTTGTATCTAAGCATCTGCAGAATGCCCCCTTATGTTAGTTCTTTTGACAGACCTGCATTTTAGCCAAATAGTGCTGACTCAACTAAATAACTCCACGGGAGTGAGAACAATGTTATTTATAGGCACACATGAACTAGCATTGTCTATATTTAAAAAACTGTCAAAATGCACTGAGATAAGATGCACCCTCAATGGCTTTGAAATCAGTTTATGAGCCTACCTAGGTTTAGCTTTCAACAAACAATATCAAGTGAACAAAGCAAATTTGATGATAAAAGTTAATTGGAAAGTTGTTTAAAATTGCATGCCCTATCTGAATTATAAAAGTTTAATTTTTACTTGACTGTCCCTTTAACCACTATTTTTGTATGTTTTAGTGAGAATACAAGCTATCATTAACAAAATGTTAATTTCCTTTTAATTTTTACATTTTTTTAAAATGTTATGTTTCCATCTGCTTATATATATATATATATATATTATAATCATGGGGAGATTAAACATTAATGTGTTTGCAAATGTATTTTAAAATAAACTATACATGTCCAAAATTATAGCTCCTCCCCAAGATTCAGTCTTTTTACATAACAAGGCAGTAAACTAACCCCTATATAACTTAAGGAGTCTTTGTATATATCATCATTCAAGATAGACTAAATAACGTTACATTTTAGCTGTAAACCATTTTTCTTTCATAAAATGATACTGGCCCACAGTCCTCCATAACATATGAGATATATTTCCTGCCACTAGAAGGAGGTCAAGCCATATCAGAGCTTAAATTCCCTCCCATCTCCCATCTCTGTCTTAGTTTTGTTCTTGGCCTCGTAGGAGGTCAATCCTAGAGAGTCGCCTCTCCATTAGGACATTGTCGATCGCTGAGTGATCAAATGGGGCTTACAGAACATAGAGACCCAAAAGCTCACATGATAGACGCCTTGGTATGTCCATTTGAGCTTCATCTAGCATACCTGTTTCCTCCGTTTGTTCTTCTTCAAAGAGTCATTGCTCGGATCAGACAGAAATCAGCATCAGTGATAATAATTGCTCCAGCCTGGCCCAGCAGGACATGGAATGTGGATCTAGTGCAGATGTCCTCACCTCCCCCATGGATTCTTCCTCTAAGACAAGACCTATTGTCACAAGTTCCTTTTTTTTCAACAGGATCTCAAATCTCTCAATTTAATGAAAATGTATCCAATTTATCATCGGTCTGTCCGACATGATCCGCTCAGCGGATCATGTCCGACAGACATCGATGAATGCCGACAGCTTACGCTGTCGGCATTTTATCATTGCACAAGCAGTTCTTGTGAACTGCTTGTGCAATGCCACCCCATGCATATTCTCGGCCATTCGGAGCTTGATAATTCGTCCCTCTAGTTTTGAGACATAGTGGATTCTCAGATTCGATCATTGAAACTTTGATACAGGCTAAAAAGCCTGTGACACAAAAGATTTTTTTAGAAGGCCTATTTTGGGTGCTCTTCCAAACATTTTTCTTGGTATTCCTTTACAATTCCTAAAATCATTAAATTTTTACAGCATGGCCTTGACAAGGATGTGTCCGCTAGTTTCCTGAAAGATCAAATTTCTGCTTTATCTATTCTTTTTCATAAGAAGTTTGCTAAATTCATGATGTTCAGACTTCTGTCCAGGTATTAGTTCGAATTAGGCCATTTGTAAAATGTATTTCTCCACCCTGGAGTTTGAATCTAGTTCTTCTTTTTGGACCAGATTTGCAAAACTGACAAATGGTCTTCTCTGCATACTTTTTCCAAATGTTATCATTTTGGCAGGAATGTCCTTCAGGTCACGGTGTCGGCTATATATGAGCTGCCAGAAAAATTGTCCCACCCTTTAGGTAACAGACCATCTGCTTTGGGTATTAATCACATATGTTATGGAGGACTTTTGACCATCATCATTTTACCAAAGAAAACAAAATGTATACTTATCTGATAAATTATTTTCTTTCAGAATGAGGATGGTCCACAGGCCCTGTCTGTTTCAATTATTGGGGGGCAGTTCTCATGACACCTCTACAGCCCCTGCTCTGTCTTTCCTACCTATATGTTTTCTATCCTCTACTTGGCTATACATTAAACTAAGACAGAGATGAGAGAGATTTTAAGCTCTGGTATGGGTTTTTGACCTCATCCTAGTGGCGGGAAATATATCCATATGTTATGGAGGACTGTGGACCATTATCATTCTGAAAGAAAATAATTTATCAGGTAAGCATAAATTTTGTTATAAGCCATATACATCTATCTATATCTATAGCCTTAATACCGCCTTAAAGAGCCTCATTTATCAAGGGGTTGAAGCGCTGTCATCTGCATGTTCACATAAGAGAAACAGTATCCGAGATTTAAGAAGCAACGGTCATCAGGCCGCTGCTTCTTAAACCACATTGCCACCTGTTATGTGGCATATGTCTATTCCACTGACTTTTCCGACTGGGTAGATTGGCGGCCCTTTGCTCACGCATGATTGGCTGCATGCAAGCAGGGGTGGCATTGCACACTAGCTGTAGTGTGCAATGGTAAATGCGGGCTAAATGCAAAGCCGGGCAGAGTGGGGCAAAAATGTACACCCTGTCCTCCTTACTTTCTTAAATCTGGCCCTAAATATCAATTTTAACGGTCATGAAACCTTAAATTTTTTCTTTCATGATTCAGACAGAGCATACGATTTTAAACAATCAACCAGTTTACTTCTATTATAATTTTTTTTTAATATATTTTATTTATGACCAACAATGGGTACAGATATACAAATTGAATGTTTAGCACCACACAGGGCAAAATGAAGAATACATTAATCATACAAATAAACCATATATACTCTCAGATCACACATAAAATGTTTATCTACATTGTTGCGTCCACATTGTTGTTTTTTCCCCTTTTATACTTAAATTTACACAAACACAAAAAAACAACATAATCAGATAATTATTTCAAAAAACATTTTCATCAACATGCAATAATCTAACCTTTTTTGTAGCCCAAGCACAAATCAAATATATCCGTTTTTAGGGAAGCAAAAACTGCCCTCAGTGATTGACTTGTACAAGATATACCGAATGGCTTAAGAACCATAACTAAGGGGACACAAGAAAGGGGGAAACCAAATTTAAATAAATCAATGATATTATACAAGAATATGTTTAACATATTTCACATAAACTCTGTTATATAAACATAATATTTTGTATTCAATGTATAGATAGCAATAACTAACAGATTATGTAACTAAACTGCATCTGTCCAACTTACACTGTTGGGGTATTTTTTAAAAAAACACCATCCAAGAGAGAAAAAAAAGACACAAAGAAAAAACAAAAACAGGCTCTGTCTGGATCACGCACATGTTATCATCGTATATAGTCTAGATTTTCAAGAAACACAAATAATCTGAAAATGTAACCTCTTATTTACCCAATTCAAGATCATTATGCATTAATTAATATAGCTTAACTTCTATATATGTCTGATGGCAGATTTTCATTTTTCCCTACCAACGACAAAAAGGGGGTGAGGGGAACCCCTCTCTTATTTCAGCTCTCTGTAACACAATACCCAAAGTGGGGGAAACACGCCAATCAAAACAAGGTCAGAAAAACTCTTAGAACTCAAAAGGGGAGATAATATACCTTTTTGGACAGGAAGCGGGTAAGATTTAATTACTGGGAGCCATACATAAATACAATTACTAAAAAATGTTTCCGTTGCTGAGTATGAAAGGATTCATATATAATTTGAGATTGGATTTCTTTAAGGAAGAGCGTAAAAGGGTGAGCGGTATGTGCCTTCCAATTTTTAGTTATAAGGTATCTAGCTGTGAGAATAATAGTCTTGAGGGTATTCAAATATTGATGGCCAGTATAATTTGATATACTTAAGAAAACCACCTCTTCCAGGGAAAGATGGATGGACAACTTAAATAATTGATTGACCCAATACTGAATTTTCTGCCAATATTGATACATTTTTGGGCAGGACCAAAAGATATATGCCAAGTAAACGACACCGCGTACAAGCAAAGAATTGGGCAGGATAGAATCGAGACATCTTTAGTGGAGAAATATAATAATCATTAATAAGCTTGGCGTGTGATTCCTTACAGCTCATCGAGATCACACATTTAACCAAAGCTAAAAAGCTCTGTCTGATCACATCCACATTTATACAAGGGAAAGAAACTGCCCAAATATTACATAAATTATTAAGCAATGGCAAGCTTTGTTTGGCCAACATGATATCATACATGAGGGAAATTGATGTATTACCAGTTAAAAACTTAATACAAAAGTTAATCTCGGACCAATCACCTAATGTATCAGTTTCCCAGCTCCGAGTTCAAATGAAGTGAAGAAGTTGAAAATAAGCAAACAAATTGTTCCTGGGTAAATTAATTTGCTGGAAAAGTACCTCTGCGGACAAAATATGCCGCTTTTCTGAGACTGTTTGATAAATAAATTTAAGGCCATTCTCCTCCCAATATCTAAATACTTCATGGTGAATTCCTGGAATATATTCTGGGTTACCAATTATAGGCAAAAATTCTGAGAAATCTGGTGCCACTACCAGTATAGAACAAAACTTATGCCAGGCTATAATTACATTTTTAATAGAAATCAGAGACTGAATCTTTAGGGTAATATTTTTGGAGGAACAATGTAGAATAGTCTTTAAAAAAAAGAGTAATAAATCAAAACAAATAACTTCAATCACAAACAAAAAAAATATTGTGAATAAATGTGATATAAAAAGGATATCAAGTGGATGGTCCTCAGTTCCTCAAAGGGAAAAAGAGAAAACACAAAACATAGTGTAATATTGTTTAAACAATAATAGTTAAAATAGCAAGTTCAAATGGCTACTCACATATGCCTGAGCTATCATCAGCTCAGGTATAAAGGCAGTCCTGAGTACAAAGCTGTCAGGATCAGCTGTGTTTGTATCTGGATTTTCATTCACAAACTCCCGGATCTCCAAGGGAAAGAAAAGGTAAGACAAACGTGTGATATTGTATAAACACTCAATTCTATGAAATTGATGCTTGGAATATTACTGACACTTTATGGGAGCTAGTCTCTAGCTCCACTTTCAACGCAGACCTGAATCTTTTGGCTATCAGGTAAAGCCTTAACAAATCAATCCAGAACCGCTTCCAATCAAGGTTTTTTTATTTAAAATGTATATAAAATTATTTTAAAACAAAATACACTCTGGAAACTGTAGTCATTCGGGTTTACTTTGCAAAAATGTTACAATGTGCCAAAGTCCTTACAACATAACACCCTTCACTATGACGTATTCCCAGATGCGTAATCTCAGTCTCGACGTACGTTTCGCCTCTTGAAAAAGCCACACTTAAAAGGGCTTTTTGCGGGGCATTTCCCCAAAGTAATCAGCTCTTTTACCTGTAAATAAAAAATACAATACCCCCCCCCCAACATTAAAACCCATCTTAAAGCCAGCCGACGCGGAGCATCCTCTTCTTCCGACGACTCCCGACGAATGAAGGTTCCTTTAAATGATGTCATCCAAGATGGCGTCCCTTGAATTCCGATTGGCTGATAGGATTCTATCAGCCAATCGGAATTAAGGTAGGAAAAATCCTATTGGCTGATACAATCAGCCAATAGAATTGAGCTCACATTCTATTGGCTGATTGAAACAGCCAATAGAATGCAAGCTCAATCCTGTTGACTGATTGGATCAGCCAATAGGATTGAAGTTCAATCCTATTGGCTGATCCAATCAGCCAATAGGATTTTTCCTACCTTAATTCCGATTGGCTGATAGAATCCAATCAGCCAATCGGAATTCAAGGGACGCCATTTTGGATGACATCATTTAAAGGAACCTTCATTCGTCGGGACTCGTCGGAAGAAGAGGATGCTCCGCGTCGGCTGGCTTCAAAATGGACCCTCTCCGCTCCGGATGGATGAAGATAGAAGATGCCGCCTGGATGAAGCCTTCTGCCCATCTGGAGGTCCTCTTCTGCCCGGATCAGATGAAGACTTCTGCCCCTCTGGAGGACCACTTGTGACCGGCTGGGTGAATACGGCTCAAGGTAGGGTGATCTTCAAGGGGTTAGTGTTAGGTTTTATTAAGAGGGTTGGGTGGGTTTTAGAGTAGGGTTGGGTGTGTGGGTGGTGGGTTTTAATGTTGGGAGGGTATTGTATTTTTTTTTACAGGTAAAAGAGCTGATTACTTTGGGGCAATGCCCTGCAAAAAGCCCTTTTAAGGGTTATTTGTAATTTAGTGTAGGGTAGGGATTTTTATTATTTTGGGGGGCTTTTTTATTTTATTAGGGGGATTAGATTAGGTGTAATTATTTTAAAATTCTTGTAATTATTTTTTTATTTTCTGTAATTTAGTGTTTTGTTTTTTTCGTACTTTAGTTTATTTAATTTAATTGTATTTAATTGTAGTTAGTTTAGGTAATTAATTTAATGATAGTGTAGTGTTAGGTGTAATTGTAATTTAGGTTAGGATTTATTTTACAGGTATATTTGTACTTATTTTAACTAGGAAGTTATTAAATAGTTAATAACTATTTAATAACTAATGTACCTAGTTAAAATAAATACAAAGTTGCCTGTAAAATAAAAATAAACCATAAGATAGATACAAATGTAACTATTAGTTATATTGTAGCTAGCTTATGGTTTATTTTACAGGTAAGTATTTAGTTTTAAATAGGATTAATTTATTTAATTGTAGTAATTTTATTTTGTTTTATTTAAATTATATTTAAGTTAGGGGGGGTGTTAGACTTAGGTTTAGACTTAGGTTTAGGAGTTAATAAATTTAATATAGTTGCGGCGACGTTGGGGTCGGTAGATTAGGGGTTAATAAATGTAGGTAGGTGGCAGCGATTTTAGGGACAGCAGATTAGGGGTTAATACAATTTAACTAGTGTTTGCGAGGCGGGAGTGCGGCGGTTTAGGGGTTAATATATTTATTACAGTGGCGGCGATGTCCGGTCGGCAGATTAGGGGTTAAAAACTTTATTTAAGTGTTTCCGATGTGGGGGGGGGGGCTCGGTTTAGGGGTTAATAGGTGGTTTATGGGTATTAGTGTACTTTTTAGCACTTTAGTTAAGAGTTTTAGATTACAGCGTTAGCCCATAAAACTCTTAACTACTGACTTTTAAATGCGGTGGGAGTCTTGACAGGAGAGGGTCTACCGCTCACTTCTTCCAAGACTCGTAATACCAACGTTAGGAAAATCCCATTGAAAAGATAGGATACGCAATTTACGTAAGGGGATTTGCGGTAAGCTCGAGTCGCGGAAGAAAAGTGAGTGGTACACCTGTACCTGCCAGACTCGTAATACCAGCGGGCGTTAAAAAGCAGCGTTGAGACCTCTCAACGCTGCTTTTTAAGGCTAACGCAAGACTCGTAATCTAGCAGCTAGTTTCTACATAAATATAATTTAATGTGTATATATATATATATATATATATATATATATATATATACATATATATATATATATATATATATATATATATATATATATATATATATATATATATACATATATAAAGCTAACTAATCTAAGAATTTAGAAATAAATATATATTTCAATTGTTTTATATATACATTTTAATTGGAGGTTATTTTAAAAATAAATAATAATTTTATAACTTGGTATATACCGACAGCGTAATAAGATAACTTTCTAGGTCAATAAAAGCATAGTTATTAGAATCCGTAATTCAATCTAGGGCAATTTTTACCAGCGTGGCAATATTATAGAGTCTAAGATTGGGCAAGGCTAATTCCGCTGTTGTACATTTTTGCATTAATCTATTTAGCGAGATACAGGGTTTCTTGCCTCCCCAGATAAACCTTGATTGCCAAGAATATAACTGTTGTAAATCTAAGATTGTAATAAACAAGGGTACATTTTGGAGGGGATATAATAATCGCGGGAAAAATATTGTTTTAATTCGATTAACTTGTGCAGAAATAGATAAGGGAAAGGATGCCCACAACTCAAGATCCCTTTTGATCTTCTGTAATAAGGGCTGGAAATTTAATTTATACCATTTTCTAGGGTTCTTATGGAGAAAGATACCAAGATATCTAAAGGAATCAACTACTTTAAAGGGATGATCCTGATAACTTGACCTAGATTTAATCGCCCACATGAGTTCACTTTTCTCAAAATGTATTTTATATCCTGAGAAAGAGCTAAATATAGAGTATAATTGAAGAATTAAAGGAATTGTTTGAGATGTATTATTCAAAAACAGTAACAGATAATCTGCATAGAGAAGGATTTTCAGACTATGGGGCCCCATGACGATCCCTGTCAGATTATCTCTCAATCAAATAGCCAAAAAGTCCAAAGCAATATTAAAAAGAAGGGGTGAAAGTGGGCAAGCTTGATTTTAGGAGATAGGATATTGTTAACAATTAGATATGAAATCAGTTTATTACATATTTTATGTACAAAATGAGTAAATTGATCATGAAAACCAAATTTCTTGAGAGCCTTGAATAAATATTGCCAAGTAATGGAATCAAAGGTTTTTTCTGCATCTACATGGCTACTTCAGGTAGATCACAATTTCTTTTAGAGTTTTCCAGATTCCAAGCGTAATCTAAAAGAGTCACAACTTTGTGTAGATTTTTAGAGGAATTCTTAGCAGCCACGAAACCAGTCTGATCAGGATGTATAATTTTATCTAGACATATAGCTAATCTAGATGCAATAATAGAGGTTAACATTTTATAATCAGTATTAAGAACAGAAATTGGTCTATATGAGGCTAAATCTTCCACCTCCTTACCTTTCTTAAGAATCAGGGTGATATTAGTGACGGATAAATAGTTTGATATAGAATTATTAGACATAAAATAGTCTTTTAAAGTGCCTTTAAGTTCATTGGCTAAGATTATAATATAAAATCAGGTCCTGCTGATTTGCTTAATTTAGCTTTTTCTATGGCTTTGATATAATTTCCCTCCAGATATTGGCGAGTTCAGGGCTTTTAGATCTTCGTCAAGAATCTTGGGTAACCTAACTTTCGTCCAAAAGCTTTCTTGATTAGTTAGATTAGCATCTACCCCATCATATAGTTTTTGATAAAACCTGTAAAATGCTTGGCTAATATTTTTAGTATCTACATATCTTTCATTACCTGATTTAACAGCTGTGATATAATTTCTACTCTTTCTATTCTTAACCAATTTAGCTAAATATTTTGCCGAGCATCCATGATAACCTCTAAACTGAATGTTAAGCTTTAATTCCTCTTCCTGTGGGTTTTTTTTTAAAAAAGACATCACGTTCTCTCCTAGCTTCACAATATTTATTCCAATTAAATTCAGATGCTTCGTTATAAAATCTTCTATATGCGTTTTTAATTTGATTTGCTAATTGGATTTCAACTGCCCTAGTTTTTTATTCCAAGCGTGGAGATATGATTTAATTTCACCTCTCAGGACTGCCTTGGAGGATTCCCAAAAAGTCTCTATTTTATTTAACTGTGAAATATTAAAAGTAAAGAAATCTTTCCATTTCTGTCTCAGCCAGAAAATAAATCTAGATATATTGACCCAGAAGCAAGGGAAAACAAAATTTTGACTTTTATCTTTGGGTCTTGCTAATGACGAGAAGGAAAGTGACACCATTGCGTGGTCTGAGACCACTATATCACTGATCTCTGCTGCTATTTTCTGAATAGTTAGGGATTCTGAGACCAGAAGCATATCAATTCTAGAAAAAGTTTTGTGCACTTTAGACTTACATGAATAAACTCGAGCATCAGGATTCTTAATCCTCCAAATGTCTACCAATTTGAGTTTATGACAGAAACCTTTAAGATACTTTGCACTCCAATTAAATTCTTTAATTTTTTTTTTTAGAAAATCTGTGAAGCTTGGGGCAAAGCAACATATTAAAATCACCCCCTAAAATGAGATTCTGACCAATGAAAGGATATAACTTAACTTTAATATTTTCCCAGAACAACCGGCAATGGGTATTGTGTCCATAAATGTTACACAATATAAATTGGATATTATTAATCATAATTTGTAGGATAACATATCTTGCATCAGGATCTAAGTCTCTCTTTCCTAATAGTAACCAGTGTCGCGAAAACCTCTTATACCCACCTTATTTTCAACTTAGCCACCTCTATTTCCCTAAGATGAGTCTCTTGTAAAAATACCACATCTGGATTGTGTTTAGCTAGAGATTTTATTATAAGTTTGCGTTTCATTGGAGAGGTGATACCTCTGACGTTCCAGGATAAGATATTAAAGTTTTTAATTGGAGTCATGTTATATTATTGGTTGGAGTCTTCTACCAGGCATATAGTAAAGCCAGGGAGAAGGGGAGAGAGAGAGAGGGGAGGAAGAGCGAAAGAAAAAAAAAAAGGGGGGGGGAGGGGGAAAAATATCAAAATTAATATTCATCAAATAAAACCCAATGGAACAAGTAAGAAAGACTATTACCATAAAGAAATCCCTGAAATGGAAAATTCATTTAACATTTCCTCTTGCACTAGAGCAAAATATATACATTGTTGGGCCTCAGTTACATTATTAAGTGTCAGCCTGTTTTCGTTATATTCCACTACAATTTTTGCTGGATATATCATGCATGCTTTTAAGCCTTTATTAATAAGTTGAGTACAAAAAGGGGCCATTAACTTTCTCTTTGCAGAGGTTTCACTTCAAAAATCCTGAAATAATAGAGCCTTATTATTTCCTAATGAAAAGGTGTCAAATTTCTGTAACTTTAATAACTCTACTTTATCCTGGAACCTGAGTAATTTAAAAATACACATTCTGCTATTAGGAGAACCATTTGGGTTAGTTTTCATGGGGCCAATCCTATGCGCTCTTTCTATTACTAGTGGGAGCTGCTGGGGGAGAAGCCTAAGGCTTGTGGTAATAGAATAGAAGTCAATTTCAAAAGATCATCATATTCTGGGATTTCAGGGAGACCTACTATTCTAATGTTATTACACCTGGAGCGATCATCTAGATCCTACAGGCAAGTCTGTATGCTGCAGATTTTTGATTCCTGTCTTTGTAGTAGATTATCTTGTGAATTAACTAGATCTTCAAGGTCTGGGATCCTATTCTCAGCCTCTGTTAGTCTATTTGCATATTGTCTTCAGTAGATAGAGAAGTGATATCAAGAGAGATACTAGAGAGCTCTTTTTTAATTGTCAAATTGTGGAGAAAAAAAATGATGTCAATTGAGACATTAGGAGCTGTGAATCTGAGGTAGGACTAGCAGATTCAGTAATAGATTCTAAACTGACATCAGTTATTCTGGTTTTCCTATCTTTTATTTTTGCAGGCATTGTGGGTGAATTGTGTTTCACCTGCGTGATAAATCTTTCCATAAAAAGAGAAAAAAAAAAAAAAAGGTGCTGCAAAAATTGCTGCAATCTGCACAAAAATGAGACAATAGTGAGGTTAAGTGAAAAAAAGGTGTAAGCAATGGTGGTGTTATCAGAAAATAAACATTCAATATGTCGAGTGGAAAAATATATAAATCAATCTGTGATTTTTTTTTCTTTATTTCCCTTTTTTTTCCCCCTTTAAATCCTTTATATAGAGAGACCGTGAGGTGTGAGCGAGTGTGTTAACTTTTTCTATATAGAAGGATAACAAAAAAAATTGTGATTTGGCGGAAGAGCCTGGATTTTATAACTTTTATAATTCTAATAGACAGGCAAACCCGTCAGGGCAGCATAACTAGCCAAAAGAAAGAAGGTGCAGGCACTGCTCAGCGTATCAATAAAAAACAATCCTTTATTTAAAGCGAGTTAAAAGGCAAAGTCCATGGCTAGACAAACAGACAGGAGGGGCACGGCCTGACACCTTTTGCGCCCTCTAGTGGCGCTTAAAGGGACACTCAAGTTAAATTAAATTTTCATGATTCAGATACAGCATGTAATTTTAAACAACTTTCCAATTTACTTCCATTAAAAAAAATGTGCACAGTCTTTTATATTTACAATTTTTGAGTCACCAGATCCTACTGAGCATGTGCAAGAATTCACAGACTATACGTATATGCATTTGTGATTGGCTAATTGCTATCACATGGTACAAGGGGAGTGGAAATATACATAACTTTGAAATTTGTTATAAAAAAAATCTACTACTCATTTGAAGTTCAGACTAAGTGCTATTGCATTGTCTTGTTATCTTGCATTTCTTGATTATGCAAATCTAATGTGTTGACTGGTCCTTTAATCATAGGCTATTGCAGGTAGGAAGGATTACCCCTTTTATAGGAGAATAAGTTAACCCTTTACTCACAATACAACAATGATGACAGGTAAAAACAAAGCAAAAGGACCAAATTGATAAATATACAGGGAGTGCAGAATTATTAGGCAAATGAGTATTTTGACCACATCATCCTCTTTATGCATGTTGTCTTACTCCAAGCTGTATAGGCTCGAAAGCCTACTACCAATTAAGCATATTAGGTGATGTGCATCTCTGTAATGAGAAGGGGTGTGGTCTAATGACATCAACACCCTATATCAGGTATGCATAATTATTAGGCAACTTCCTTTCCTTTGGCAAAATGGGTCAAAAGAAGGACTTGACAGGCTCAGAAAAGTCAAAAATAGTGAGATATCTTGCAGAGGGATACAGCACTCTTAAAATTGCAAAGCTTCTGAAGCGTGATCATCGAACAATCAAGTGTTTCATTCAAAATAGTCAACAGGGTCGCAAGAAGCGTGTGGAAAAACCAAGGCGCAAAATAACTGCCCATGAACTGAGAAAAGTCAAGCGTGCAGCTGCCAAGATGCCACTTGCCACCAGTTTGGCCATATTTCAGAGCTGCAACATCACTGGAGTGCCCAAAAGCACAAGGTGTGCAATACTCAGAGACATGGCCAAGGTAAGAAAGGCTGAAAGACGACCACCACTGAACAAGACACACAAGCTGAAACGTCAAGACTGGGCCAAGAAATATCTCAAGACTGATTTTTCTAAGGTTTTATGGACTGATGAAATGAGAGTGAGTCTTGATGGGCCAGATGGATGGGCCCGTGGCTGGATTGGTAAAGGGCAGAGAGCTCCAGTCCGACTCAGACGCCAGCAAGGTGGAGGTGGAGTACTGGTTTGGGCTGGTATCATCAAAGATGAGCTTGTGGGGCCTTTTCGGGTTGAGGATGGAGTCAAGCTCAACTCCCAGTCCTACTGCCAGTTTCTGGAAGACACCTTCTTCAAGCAGTGGTACAGGAAGAAGTCTGCATCCTTCAAGAAAAACATGATTTTCATGCAGGACAATGCTCCATCACACGCGTCCAAGTACTCCACAGCGTGGCTGACAAGAAAGGGTATAAAAGAAGAAAATCTAATGACATGGCCTCCTTGTTCACCTGATCTGAACCCCATTGAGAACCTGTGGTCCATCATCAAATGTGAGATTTACAAGGAGGGAAAACAGTACACCTCTCTGAACAGTGTCTGGGAGGCTGTGGTTGCTGCTGCATGCAATGTTGATGGTGAACAGATCAAAACACTGACAGAATCCATGGATGGCAGGCTTTTGAGTGTCCTTGCAAAGAAAGGTGGCTATATTGGTTACTGATTTGTTTTTGTTTTGTTTTTGAATGTCAGAAATGTATATTTGTGAATGTTGAGATGTTATATTGGTTTCTCTGGTAAAAATAAATAATTGAAATGGGTATATATTTGTTTTTTGTTAAGTTGCCTAATAATTATGCACAGTAATAGTCACCTGCACACACAGATATCCCCCTAAAATAGCTATAACTAAAAACAAACTAAAAACTACTTCCAAAACAATTCAGCTTTGATATTAATGAGTTTTTTGGGTTCATTGAGAACATGGTTGTTGTTCAATAATAAAATTAATCCTCAAAAATACAACTTGCCTAATAATTCTGCACTCCCTGTACATAGTCTATTTTATAAATGTACATAGCATACTTAGACATCCGCCACACAAAATAGTAGATGAAATACAGATATGTTAAACAAAAAATCATGAGAATCCATTAAGCCATTAAGTGTTAAGAGTAATGGGCACAACGTTATGTATATTTGATAATATCTATTCACAAATGAATAAACAAGTATGTAATAAGTATGGAACGTTAAAATAAGAAAATATTACAAAAAGAGTGAATAAAATTCTATAAAATAGTTTATGTCACACTCTGTGTTTATACCATTCAATATACGAGAATGGAGTTTCAAGAACCAGTACAATTCCTTTTTGTCCAGAACTTTTTGTTTATTACCACCCCTTGGAGGAATGGTGGCTATGTCTATAATCTGTAAAGACATATCAGCTAAATGTGAGAAATAGAAACCATTAAAGTGATTAGCCACTGCTGAATCTTTACAATAATTCTTATCATCTCTTACGTGCTCACCAAATCTGGTTCTACCTACCTTGAGGTTTTGCCCACATACTGTCAATGACATAGGTTGCATGTTAAAAGAAAGGCAGCAAATGTGGTTTTGCAGTTTGCATAAAATGTAATGCTATATTGTGAATTATCATAACTGGAAACAAATGAATCTCCAACAACCAAATTACAACAGGTATTGCAGTCTCTGCTGCCACATTTATAATTGCCATTCCTAGATAGCCAATTAGAAGTACCTGTGGTCCTGTTACTTCCTATCAAACTTGGAGCAAGAGATCTAGCTAGAGTTTTTGTTTTTTGGACACAAATTTACATGAATTTATTATAGTATATGGAGATGTTTCTTAAGAATCCTTACCATGTCACCATACTGCTGTTAGTATTCCGTAGTGAATATGATAGTGTATTTACTACTGTTCTTTAAGGATTGTGTATTTTTAGCATTATGATGAAAATGAGTGTGAGTATGCTGGGATCTACGCTTATGGTTTTTGACTGAAATTCTGTAATCTTCTAATAGATAAGCATCATAACCTCTCTTTATTAATCTTTCCTTAAGCTCCATAGATTTTTGTTCAAAGATAATGTTAGACAAAGTATTCCTACGCAACCTAATAAATTGACCTCTCGGAATAGCAGTAATGAGATGTTTGGGATGCTGGGAAGCCGCATAAAAGATGGTATTACCACCTGTAGGTTTCCTGAATGTTTTGGTGGTTATCTGATTATTGGCTATCTGTAATGTGAGATCCAGGAAATTAATCTGATGTCTATTATGTTCTCCTGTGAATTGTAAGCCCAATTCATTCAAGTTTAAATAGGCTAAAAAAATCATCTAACAGATTAATATTCTCATCATCACCTATCACCAATAACAGATCATCAGTATATCGAACAAAAAGGACTATCTGTTCATGCCAGGGGTTATGTGTAGTATAAATGTATGTCAAATCCCACCACGCAACAAAAATATTTACAAAGGCCGGGGCAAATTTAGCCCCCATGGCGATTCCCCTCACTTGCAAATAGTACTCATTGTCGAACATAAAGTGATTGTGGGACAGCAAAAACTGTAGGACCTCTCCAACATAATATCTAACAGCTGGTTCCAGATTGGTCTCCTTCTCTAAAACATACTCAACTGCTTTAATCCCCAAATGCTGCAGTATGCTAGTATATAAGGATGTAATGTCTGTTGAAACCCAGCAATAGTTTTGTTGCCATTCAAATGCGTCTAGGGTTTGTAAAAGATGGGAAGTATCCTGATGATAGCTCAGCTGTCTCTTAGCTATGGGCTGTAATACTGTGTCCATCCATTCCCCCAGGGGTTCCAACAGAGAGCCAATACCGACCACTATGGGTCTCCCTGGTGGCCAATCTTTACTCTTGTGTACCTTAGGTAGATGATGAAATATTGGGGTGATAGGACACTCAGGGATCAATACATCTATGTAATAACAAAAGAGCACAATAACGCTTGTGGCATAGTGTATATGGAGCCATAAGTATTCAGAGCAGTGGGAAACAAATTCAGTTCATAAGTAGCTTCACCTGCTACACAGCAAAACAAAACCCCTTATATTTGTACCTCAATGCAGTGGGCAAACAAGGCCACTTCTTCCAGGGATGATTGACCAGGATTCCGTAAGGAGGGGGACTACGCTGATAACACGATCTTCCACCTCTCTCTTCTCCGGTATCTCCGTTTGTGTGTGCAGGACTTTTTCCGGATATGACGTATACCAAAACGATCTTCGTTTCCACACTCCGCTTCACTTCCAAAGTAGGATCAATTTCTATGTACCTAATTATCTACTCATGCCGTTACAAACTTGCTTGGGACCAAAAGTAAAAGGGCTCCTCACTTCCCCACGTAATGAATAACAATAAATGAAATAAAGTCCCAAAAATATGTAACGCTTAAAAATGTGTTACACTTTATTGTATCCATTAAACAGCACACAAAATGTATAAAAAGATAGAAAAAATGTGAAGACTGGACTAACGCGTTTAGGCTTAGCTTGTTGCCATATTCAGACTCTATGACTACGGCAACAAGCTAAGCCTAAACGCGTTAGACCAGTCTTCACATTTTTTCTGTTTTTTTATACATTTTGTGTGCTATTTTAATGGATACAATAAAGTGTAACAAATTTTTAAGAGTTACATAATTTTGGGACTTTATTTTATTTATTGTTAATCAATACATCTATGTCTGTTGGACTAAAAACACCCAATAAGATACCATCTTCAATTAGTTTACACATTTCTTTTTTAAATGTATTAACTGGATTAAATTAAAGAAGATGGTATACTGTAGTATCAGATAGCTGTCTTAAAGCTTCCTGGAAATAATAGCTCTTGTCCATTACAACGATACTGCTGCCTTTATCAGAATTTCTAATCACAATTTCCTTGTTGTTTTGTAAGGCATTAATAGCAGCACGCTCCTTGTGTATTAAATTTAAGGTGACAGTATATTTGCCATTACTAATTTAATATTCTAGTTTGAGAATATCATCTTGTACCAGCCTCTGATAAGCATTTACCATAGGGACGCTCAAATCCACTGGGTAAAACTTTGACCTATTTTTCTTAGGCTTTTGGAGTCTATCTGGAGGGACCTCAGAATTCATGTCATTATACAAATCGTTTAAAGTTACAATTGAGCAAGCATCACTAAATGACAAATGAGAAAAAAACTGTATATTGTTCAGGAATACTGTGCAAATATCAGGACTCTTCTTCACCCTTCTTAGTTAATGCAAAGTATCAATTTAAAGATCATTTTCGTGTAAACTTGTTTACATCCAGAAGGGTATTAAAGCCTGAAAATTTACTGGTAGGAGCAAAGCCTAACCCTTTAGATAAAACTGATAATTCCTCATTGGTTAGTGTATGTTGTGATATATTGACAATACTGAGACCCTCTGTAACAGAATTCAAAGAGTCAATTATTTCATTCCCTTCTTTTTCTTGTTCTTTCCTCCTCCTCCTCCCCTTCCTCCATCTTCTCCTGGGTCTCTTTCTTTTTCCGTGGTTTTTCGTGTCTTCGGACGAACCACTGGGGCAATCTCCTCTACTTCTTCCCCCGAAGGACTCCTGTAAAAAAACACAAGAGGAAGGAAAGGAGGAAGGAGAAGAAGAAGAAGAAGAAGAAGTAGAGGAACAAAGGGAGGAAAAAGAGGTAGCAGTGGTATTTGCTTCTGAGTCTGAAGATTCTCATTTTGAGGCACTGAATGCCACCTTTCTAGCATTCTTCTTTATACAATATGGATTTTGGCAAAAATTTTTGAGGATCATTATCTTTCTGCTGGGCTTGTCGATTTCTTCTATACTGTTTATTTTTATTTTCACGCTGTTGTTGGTGGACTACTGCCCAGTTATACACTTTGTTCTGTTCATAATCTTCTTTATCTCTTCTGAATTTAGTACCTTTTAGTGAGGCCTGTTCCTGATCACATTTTCTCAGTGCATCATCCATTTTTTTCTTATGTTCCAAAAATTTGGAGCTTGCCTCTAGGGGGTTAAGATCATCTTTATTAGCATTAACAACTATTTTTAATTTCATTCTCTTTTTTTCTTTGACTCGTCTCTGATAAGTATGTTAATAAGTTTAACGGAACACTCTGTGAGTGCTGTGTTCCATTCCTCCATGTCAGGAGGATCATCAAATTCAAAAGAGGGATACTTTTTAATTCTGAGGCCTCTGGGAATTCGTTCTGCTTCTACATATTTGTTAAATGCTACAATGTCCCACATGAGTCTGAGGTCAGAAATAAGATTATGTTGTAATGCTTTAAAGTTAATCTTTAGTTCTGAGTCAACAATTTCACTCTCCTCTTTGCAAAACACCTTATCAAAGAAATCCTGTTACCCATGTCAAACATATCCTGTATGCCTGATGCTTCCATGCTATGTTCTGAAGTAGGCTCAATTTGTTATATATTTGATCCTAAACTCTCCATGTCTGTGTCTGTCATATCCAAGCTAATCACACTGTAATTTACGTTTGGATTACAAGCAGAAATGGTCCAGTACCAGTAATTAAGCTATTGCCTGCTAAAACAGTCTATAATCCATCAAGACTGGACACCTGTTAAAGATATTGCCCCCGAAGTGTAAGAGTGTGAAATCGGAGCTGTTACATTGCTATACCGGATACAATGAAACCAGCGGTAAATACCGTACTCGCATACTTCTTTGATGTCACTTTCCAGATTTAGGCGTCTGCAGGTCTTAGTGTTGTCCGACGGCTCCTATCCATGTTGGAGTGATCAAATTGCATACAAACAAGTAGAATCCACGGTGTACAGCTGCATCGGTCCTAAAACCCAGAACTAAAAACTGGACAAAGTAAGGTCATCCAATGAAAGTGGTCCAAGCGGTGTGCCGTAGTAGCAGTAGATCAAACTGCCAATGTAGTATCACAAAAGAAAGAAGGTGCAGGCACTGCTCAGCGTATCAATAAAAAATAATCCTTTATTTCAAGCAAGTTAAAAGGCAAAGTCCATGGCTAAACAAACAGATAAGAGGTGCACGGCCTGATGCGTTTCACACCCTCTAGTGGCGCTTCATCATAGGCTATTGCAAGTAGGAAGGATAACCCCTTTTATAGGAGAATGAGTTAACCCTTCACTCACAATACAACAATGATGACAGGTAAAAACAATCCAAGTTAAAAACAAAGCAAAAGGATCAGTTGATAAATATACATAGCCTATTTCATAAATGTACATAGCATACTTAGATATCCGCCACACAAGATAGTAGATGAAATACAGATATAAGTTAAACAAAAAATCATTTAAACATGAGAATCCATTAAGCCATTAAGTATTAGGAGTAATGGGTACAAAGTTATGTATATTTGATCATATCTATTCACAAATGAATAAACAAGTATGTAATAAGTATGGAGCGTTAAAATAAGAAAATACTACTAAAAGAGTGAATGAGATGAACAAAAAATGCAAACCAGGCCACATTGAAAAAGGACCCCAGGTTACTCATCTATAAAATAGTTTATGTCACACTGACTATCTTGTGTGGTGGATGTCTAAGTATGCTATGTACATTTATGAAATAGGCTATGTATATTTATCAATTGATCCTTTTGCTTTGTTTTTAACTTGGATTGTTTTTACCTGTCATCATTGTTGTATTGTGAGTGAAGGGTTCATTTATTATCTTATAAAAGGGGATATCCTTCCTACCTGCAAAAGCCTATGATTAAGCGCCACTAGAGGGCACGAAACGCGTCAGGCCGTGCACCTCCTGTCTGATTGTCTAGTCATGGACTTTGCCTTTTAACTTGCTTGAAATAAAGGATTGTTTTTTATTGATACACTGAGCAGTGCCTGCACCTTCTTTCTTTTGTGATACTACATTGGCGGTTTGATCTACTGCTGCTACGGCACTCCGCTTGAACCGGTTTCATTGGATGACCTTACTTTGTCCAGTTTCTAGTTCCGGTTTTAGGACCGATGCAGCTGTACACTGTGGATTCTACTGGTTTGACAGCATAACTAGCCAACCTTGCTCAGAGGTGCAAAAAAGGGAAGAAAACAATCAGTAAGGTATCAAGAACACCACACAATTTCCCGGGCTCAACTTAAGACCCTTACCTAGATGAAATATAGGTCAAACAACTTTCCTTTATGTAGATATTAATAAACAACTTCTTAAACCTTAATGCAGGGGAGCCCCTAAAAAGGTATACATAAATTAAATTTCTATAGTGTGTACAAAAAGGCCATACATTAGAAAAACAAGCACTCTTCATACAAATAACAGATATATATAGATCCTCAAAAGGATATCAGTATACCTGGACAATTCACCTGATGTAATTGTTATGGCGGTCAAGCATCAGTACCCACATTCAGTCCAACAGAGCATGTATGAATCCAGGATGGCTTGATTGGCTTTATAAGTGCTTTTTAAAGTTACACTCCAAAATATGAGTGATGTATATTACCCAGGTTCACAATAATATATGAAATACTAATCAAAGTCAATAGTTGTAATCCACAATGCTGTCATATTTGAATTTTTCACAGACAGAAGATATTCCCCAGAGATGGAAATAATTACCGGTATTTTGCAAATTTTGAGGCTGAAAAGAACAATCCTGTTTAAAAGAATAGCAGGTACATTTTTCAAGCTGGAGAGGCACAGTCCTGCTTGAGGGCATCGCAAATAGATATCTTGTGAGTCCTCTTGACTAGATATTAAGCACAATTATGTAACTCTGTTCAGCTTGCAGGGCTGCACTGATAACCAATAACCTGCCCTGCACTGGGGTATGCTATTTTAGCTCACAGGAGCAGAAAACAAAATAGAAATACTTGCGGCTCAGCTAGTAGTATTCTGGCCATGGCATAGGCCACCGATGTCTTGAAGTACTCCGGTGAGCAGTTTAGAGGAGAAGATACAGGGATTTGCTGGGATAACTGGCTGTTGATTGTAAGGCTGTTGGCTTGACAAAATCTCTCCGTGCTCCACCTACCCGACCTACCAGCAGGACTCCAGATCACCACTTAGGTTCACAACCGGCACCTTTTCTTTCCCGGTGCAGACAACTAGCTCAGCAGATGGTTTTTCCCTGTTATCACCTCTTCGGTTTTTCTTCTTAGCTCGTCGATAGCGGTGTAATCCGCATGTCCTGAGACTCCCACAGCTGTAGGCTTGAACAATGCCTGGTGCCCAAACCAGCCCTTGAATGTCACGGGGCTAATGGCGGGGGGTAGAAACTCAGCAACCGCTTCGCAAAGCCGCTACAGAGGATCACTACGAGTGTGAAAGCTCTGCCCCCATTCTTGAACTCGAAAACATAAAATACACAAAAAGGCACCACATAGTGTATAAATGTATAACATCTAATGGAAAAAGGAAATTAAAAGCTGTTCTCACAAAAGAGATGCACCTCCAGGTGCTGTAAACACTCACTGGAGTCTCCCAGTCCCCCAGCTAAATGAAACCAACAGCATGGGAACGCATGCAATGTTCTGCAGAGTTGGCGCAAGCCGGTCTATGGTTGTATCACAGGGTGTAATCCCTTATAATAGGAGCACATTTCAATAGACTAAACTAAAATTGTTCATTAAAAACAATAAAAATGAACTATCACAAAGACCTGTCAGCAACCACTCTGGAATAATTGCAAGTTCCTGAGCTGTTGGTTTCAGTCAGCTGAGTGACAGGGAGATAGGGAATTTATAGCAACTGGGGGGGCATTTAATTTTACTGCTCTTACTTTCTTTTTGTTATATTAGATGTTATTAATTTACACCCTATCTTGTGCCTTTTTTGTATTTTATGTTTTTTAGATAATGCAGTAAAAAACTCATCTAATGCTCTCTTCTATATTATAATTAAAGACAACAAGACATCCGTCAAATTCCCCTTATGCTAAATAATACAAATCTCATTCCCATCCATAAGGCCAGACAATAATTCCTTACACATATTTCCTTTTGGTAACTTAAGTGTGATATCTTTTCATTATGAAATTTATTTTGTTCACTTGTTATGAATCCTTTGTTGAAAAGTACATAGGCCTCTAGTTATCAAGCTCCGTAAGGAGCTTGATGGCCTCTGTTTCTGGCGTGTCTTCAGACTCGCCAGAAACAGCAGTTATGAAGCAGCGGTCACAAAGACCGCTGCTCCATAACCTGCCCGCCTGCTCTGAGCAGGCGGACAGTCATTGCCGGAAATCAACCCGATCGAGTACGATCGGGTTGATTGACACCCCCCCTGCTGGCGGCCTATTGGCCGCGAGTCTGCAGGGGGCTGCGTTGCACACTCTTGTGAGCTGCTGGTTCAATGCTGAATACGGCGAGCGTATTGCTTGCCATATTCAGCGATGTCTGCCGGACCTGATCCGCTCTGTCGGATCAGGTCCGACAGACATTGATAACTAGAGGCCAATGTCTCACGAGCGTGCAGATGTCTGAAGCACTATGTGACAGCAGTTTTGTAAGAATGCTTTTAACCCCTTAATGACCGGACCATTTTTCAATTTTCTTACCCTTAATGACAATGGCTATTTTTACATTTCTGCAGTGTTTGCGTTTAGCTGTAATTTTCCTCTTACTCGTTTACTGTACCCACACATATTATATACCGTTTTTCTCGTCATTAAATGGACTTTCTAAAGATACCATTATTTTCATCATATCTTATAAATTACTAAAAAAAAAATGATAAAATATGAGGAAACAATGGAAAAAAACACACTTTTTCTAACTTTGACCCCCAAAATCTGTTACACATCTACAATCACCAAAAAACACCCATGCTAAATAGCTTATAAATTTTGTCCTGAGTTTAGAAATACCCAATGTTTACATGTTCTTTGCTTTTTTTGCAATTTATGGGGCAATAAATACAAGTAGCACTTTGCTATTTCCAAACCACTTTTTTTCAAAATTAGCGCTAGTTACTTTGGAACCCTGATATCTGTCAGGAATACCTAAATATCCCTTGACATGTATATATTTTGTTTTAGAAGACATCCCAAAGTATTGATCTAGGCCCATTTTGGTATATTTCATGCCACCATTTCACCGCCAAATGCGATTAAAAAAAAAAAAAAGTTCACTTTTTCACAAATTTTGTCACAAACTTTAGGTTTCCCACTGAAATTATTTACAAACAGCTTCTGCAATTATGGCACAAATGGTTGTAAATGCTTCTCTGGGATCCCCTTTTTCAGAAATAACAGACTTATATGGCTTTGTGGTTGCTTTTTGGTAATTAGAAGGCCGCTAAATGCCGCTGCGCACCACACATGTTTTATGCCCAGGAGTGAAGGGGTTAATTAGGGAGCTTGTAGGGTTAATTTTAGCTTTAGTGTAGTGTAGTAGACAACCCCAAGTATTGATCTAGGCCCATTTTGGTATATTTTATGCCACCATTTCACCGCCAAATGCGAGCAAATAAAAAAAAAAACTTAACATTTTTCACAATTTTAGGTTTCTCACTGAAATTATTTACAAACAGCTTGTGCAATTATGGCAGAAATTGTTGTAAAAGCTTCTCTGGGATCCCCTTTGTTCAGAAATAGCAGATTTATATGGCTTTGGCGTTGCTTTTTGGTAATTAGAAGGCCGCTAAATGCTGCTGCGCACCACACGTGAATTATGCCCAGCAGTGAAGGGGTTAAATTAGGTAGCTTGTAGGGAGCTTGCAGGGTTAATTTTAGAGATCAGCCTCCCACCTGACACATCCCACCCCCTGATCCCTCCCAAACAGCTCTCTTCCCTCCCCCACCCCACAATTGTTACTGCCATCTTAAGTACTGGCAGAAAGTCTGCCAGTACTAAATAAAAGAGTTTTTTTTTTTTTTTTTAAATAAAAATTATAAAATATTTTAGTTGTGATGGACCCCTTCCTTAGCACCAACCTCCCTGATCCCCCCCCTCCAGCTCTCTAACCCTCTCCCCTACCTAATTACCGCCATCTTGGGTACTGGCAGCTGTCTGCCAGTACCCAGTTTGGCCCCACAAACCAAACTTATTTTAATTTTATTTATAACTTTTATTTGTATGTTTAATTATTTCTGTAGTGTAGCAGCCCCCACCCACAATACCCCCACCCCCTCCCCCTCCCAGATCCTTTTAAATGTAAAAAAAAACAAAAACTTTTTTTCCCCTTCCTTTTTCATTGGTGTCAGTGTGGCTAATGCGCGCATGTGCACGTGCACGTGCGCCCACGTGCACACGCACACCCGTGCATGCGCGCATCGTGCACGTGTGCGCGCGCATCGTGCACGTGCGCGCACACGCTCCCTCCTCCCACCGGACAAAGGCACCATCGCCACCATCACTACCGGTGCAGAGAGGGCCACAGAGTGGCTCTCTCTGCATCGGAGTCTTGTAAAGGGGTATTGCAGGATGCCTCCATATCGAGGCATCACTGCAATACCCTCAGAGCTGCTGGAAGTGATTGTGATCACTTCCAGCACTCTGTTAGACAACTGACGTACCAGGTACGTCCATTGTCATTAACTGCTTGTTAATGCATGACGTACCTGGTACGTCAGTTGTCATTAAGGGGTTAAATGGACACTAAACCCAATTTTTTTCTTTAATGATTCAGATAGAGCATGCAATTTTAAGCAACTTTCTAATTTACTCCTATTATCACTTTTTCTTCGTTCTCTTGCTATCTTTATTTCTCTTGTTAAGTGTATCTAGTCCACGGATCATCCATTACTTGTGGGATACTCTCCCTCCCAACAGGAAGTTGCAAGAGGATCACCCACAGCAGAGCTGCTACACAGCTCCTCCCCTCACTGCCATATCCAGTCATTCTCTTGCAACTCTCAACAAAGATGGACGTAGTGGTGTATTATGTAGTGGTGTATTATAGTTAGTTTTTTAACTTCAATCAAAAGTTTGTTATTTTTAAATGGTACCGGAGTGTACTGTTTCATCAAAGGCAGTATTAGAAGAAGAATCTGCCTGTGATTTCTATGATCTTAGCAGAAGTAACTAAGATCCATTGCCGTTCTCACATATTCTGAGGAGTGAGGTAACTTCAGAGGTGGAATGGAGTGCAGGTTTTCCTGCAATAAGGTATGTGCAGTTAACATATTTCTAGGGATGGAATTTGCTAGAAAAATGCAGCTGATACCGGATTAATGTAAGTTAAGCCTTAAATGCAGTGATAGCGACTGGTATCAGGCTTATTAACAGAGATACATACTCTTATAAAAGTGTAATATAAAACGTTTGCTGGCATGTTAATCGTTTTTATATATGTTTGGTGACAAAACTTATTGGGGCCTAGTTTTTTCTCCACATGGCTGGCTTGATTTTTGCCTAGAAACAGTTTCCTGAGGCTTTCCACTGTTGTAATATGAGTGGGAGGGGCCTTTTTTAGTGCTTTTCTGTGCAGTTAAAAATACTGACAGAGACATTCAGCTTCCTTCTGCATGATACAGGACATCTCTGAAGGGCTCAAAAGGATTCAAAGTCGTGTTTGAGGAGGGCACAGTAACGTTTTTTATATTGCTTGTTAACTTGCTTTAAAGTGTTTTCCAAGCTTGCTAGTCTCATTGCTAGTCTGTACAAACATGTCTGAAACAGAGGATACTTGTTCATTATGTTTAAAAGCCATGGTGGAGCCCCATAGGAGAATGTGTACTAAATGTATTGATTTCACCTTAAACAGTAAAGATCAGTCTTTATCTATAAAAGAATTGTCACCAGAGGGGTCTGTCGAGGGGGAAGTTATGCCGACTAACTCTCCCCACGTGTCGGACCCTTCGCCTCCCGCTCAAGGGACGCACGCTAATATGGCGCCAAGTACATCAGGGACGCCCATAGCGATTACTTTGCAGGACATGGCTGCAATCATGAATAATACCCTGTCAGAGGTATTATCCAGATTGCCTGAATTGAGAGGCAAGCGCGATAGCTCTGGGGTTAGACGAGATACAGAGCGCGTAGATGCTGTAAGAGCCATGTCTGATACTGCGTCACAATATGCAGAACCTGAGGACGGAGAGCTTCAGTCTGTGGGTGACGTCTCTGAATCGGGGAGACCTGATTCAGAGATTTCTAATTTTAAATTTAAGCTTGAGAACCTCCGTGTATTGCTTGGGGAGGTATTAGCTGCTCTGAATGACTGTGACACAATTGCAGTGCCAGAGAAATTGTGTAGGCTGGATAAATACTATGCAGTGCCGGTGAGTACTGATGTTTTTCCAAAAGGCTTACAGAAATTATTAGTAAGGAGTGGGATAGGCCCGGTGTGCCCTTTTCCCCACCTCCTATATTTAGAAAAATGTTTCCAATAGATGCCACTACACAGGACTTATGGCAGACTGTCCCTAAGGTGGAGGGAGCAGTTTCTACTTTAGCAAAGCGTACCACTATCCCGGTTGAGGACAGTTGTGCTTTTTCAGATCCAATGGATAAAAAATTAGAGGGTTACCTTAAGAAAATGTTTATTCAACAAGGTTTTATTTTACAGCCCTTTGCATGCATTGCGCCTGTCACTGCTGCGGCGGCATTCTGGTTTGAGGCCCTGGAAGAGGCCATCCATACAGCTCCATTGACTGAAATTGTTGACAAGCTTAGAACTCTTAAGCTAGCCAACTCATTTGTTTCTGATGCCATTGTTCATTTGACTAAAATAACGGCTAAGAATTCCGGATTCGCCATCCAGGCGCGTAGGGCGCTATGGCTCAAATCCTGGTCAGCTGATGTGACTTCAAAGTTTAAATTACTCAACATTCCTTTCAAGGGGCAGACCTTATTCGGGCCTGGTTTGAAAGAAATTATTGCTGACATTACTGGAGGGTCATACCCTTCCTCAGGACAGGGCCAAATCAAAGGCCAAACAGTCTAATTTTCGTGCCTTTCGAAATTTCAAGGCAGGTGCAGCATCAACTTCCTCTGCTTCAAAACAAGAGGGAACTTTTGCTCAATCCAAGCAGGCCTGGAAACCTAACCAGTCCTGGAACAAGGGCAAGCAGGCCAGAAAGCCTGCTGCTGCCTCTAAGACAGCATGAAGGAGCGGCCCCCTATCCGACAACGGATCTAGTAGGGGGCAGACTCTCTCTCTTCGCCCAGGCGTGGGCAAGAGATGTTCAGGATCCCTGGGCGTTGGAGATCATATCTCATGGATATCTTCTGGACTTCAAAGCTTCTCCTCCACAAGGGAGATTTCACCTTTCAAGATTATCTGCAAACCAGATAAAGAAAGAGGCATTCCTAAGCTGCGTACAAGATCTCCTTGTAATGGGAGTGATCCATCCAGTTCCGCGGACGGAACAAGGACAGGGGTTTTATTCAAATCTGTTTGTGGTTCCCAAAAAAGAGGGAACCTTCAGACCAATTTTGGATTTAAAGATCCTAAACAAATTCCTCAGAGTTCCATCATTCAAGATGGAAACTATTCGAACCATTTTACCCATGATCCAAGAGGGTCAGTACATGACCACAGTGGACTTAAAGGATGCCTACCTTCACATTCCGATTCACAAGACTCATCATCAGTTCCTGAGGTTTGCCTTTCTAGACAGGCATTACCAATTTGTAGCTCTTCCATTCGGGTTGGCTACAGCCCCAAGAATTTTTACAAAGGTTCTGGGCTCACTTCTGGCGGTCCTAAGACCGCGAGGCATAGCGGTGGCTCCTTACCTGGATGACATTCTGATACAGGCGTCAAGCTTTCAAATTGCCAAATCTCATACAGAGATAGTTCTGGCATTCCTGAGGTCGAATGGGTGGAAAGTGAACGAAGAAAAGAGTTCTCTATCTCCTCTCACAAGGGTTTCCTTCCTAGGGACTCTAATAGATTCTGTAGAAATGAAAATTTACCTGACGGAGTCCAGGTTATCAAAACTTCTAAATGCTTGCCATGTTCTTTACTCCATTCCGCGCCCCACAGTGGCTCAGTGCATGGAAGTAATCGGCTTAATGGTAGCGGCGATGGACATAGTGCCATTTGCGCGCCTGCATCTCAGACCGCTGCAATTATGCATGCTCAGTCAGTGGAATGGGGATTACACAGATTTGTCCCCTCTACGAAATCTGGGTCAGGAAACCAGAGATTCTCTTCTCTGGTGGTTATCTCGGGCCCATCTGTCCAAGGGTATGACCTTTCGCAGACCAGATTGGACAATTGTAACAACAGATGCCAGCCTTCTAGGCTGGGGTGCAGTCTGGAACTCCCTGAAGGCTCAGGGTTCATGGACTCCGGAGGAGAAACTTCTCCCAATAAATATTCTGGAGTTAAGAGCAATATTCAATGCTCTTCTGGCTTGAACCTCAACACTGAGGTTCATCAGATTTCAGTCGGACAACATCACGACTGTGGCTTACATCAACCATCAAGGGGGAACCAGGAGTTCCCTAGCGATGTCAGAAGTCTCCAAGATAATTCGCTGGGCAGAGACTCACTCTTGCCACCTGTCAGCGATCCATATCCCAGGTGTAGAGAACTGGGAGGCGGATATTCTAAGTCGTCAGACTTTTCATCCGGGGGAATGGGAACTCCATCCGGAGGTGTTTGCTCAATTGGTTCTCCGTTGGGGCAAACCAGAAATGGATCTCATGGCATCTCGCCAGAACGCCAAGCTTCCTTGTTACGGATCCAGGTCCAGGGACCCAGAAACGGCACTGATAGATGCTCTAGCAGCGCCTTGGTTCTTCAACCTGGCTTATGTGTTTCCACCGTTTCCTTTGCTCCCTCGTCTGATTGCCAAAATCAAACAGGAAAGAGCATCGGTGATATTGATAGCGCCTTAGTGGACATGTCATCCTTTCCACCATGGACTCTGCCTCTGAGACAAGACCTTCTAATACAAGGTCCTTTCAATCATCCAAATCTACTTTCTCTGAGACTGACTGCATGGAGATTGAACGCTTGATCCTATCAAAGCGTGGCTTCTCCGAGTCAGTAATTGATACCTTAATACAGGCACGAAAGCCTGTCACCAGGAAAATTTACCACAAGATATGGCGTAAATATCTTCATTGGTGTGAATCCAAGAATTACTCATGGAGTAGGGTTAGGATTCCTAGGATATTTTCCTTCCTCCAAGAGGGTTTGGACAAAGGATTATCAGCTAGTTCTTTAAAGGGACAGATTTCTGCTCTGTCTATTCTTTTACACAAGCGTCTGGCAGAAGTTCCAGACGTTCAGGCATTTTGTCAGGCTTTAGTTAGAATTAAGCCTATGTTTAAACCTGTTGCTCCTCCATGGAGCTTAAACTTGGTTCTTAAAGTTCTTCAAGGGGTTCCGTTTGAACCCCTTCATTCTATTGATATCAAACTTCTTTCATGGAAAGTTCTTTTTCTGATGGCTATTTCCTCGGCTCGAAGAGTCTCGGAGTTATCTGCCTTACATTGTGATTCTCCTTATCTGATCTTTCATTCAGATAAAGTTGTTCTGCGTACAAAACCTGGGTTTTTACCTAAGGTGGTTTCTAACAAGAATATCAATCAAGAGATTGTTGTTCCATCATTATGTCCTAATCCTTCTTCAAAGAAGGAACGTCTTTTGCATAATCTAGACGTAGTCCGTGCCTTGAAGTTTTACTTACAGGCTACTAAAGTTTTTCGCCAAACATCTAACCTGTTTGTTGTTTACTCTGGACAGAGGAGAGGTCAGAAGGCCTCGGCAACCTCTCTTTCTTTTTGACTTCGGAGTATAATCCGTTTAGCCTATGAGACTGCTGGACAGCAGCCTCCTGAAAGGATTACAGCTCATTCTACTAGAGCTGTGGCTTCCACCTGGGCCTTTAAAAATGAGGCCTCTGTTGAACAGATTTGCAAGGCTGCAACTTGGTCTTCGCTTCATACTTTTTCCAAATTTTACAAATTTGATACTTTCGCTTCTTTGGAGGCTGTTTTTGGGAGAAAGGTTCTACAGGCAGTGGTTCCTTCCGTTTAAGTTCCTGCCTTGTCCCTCCCATCATCCGTGTACTTTAGCTTTGGTATTGGTATCCCACAAGTAATGGATGATCCGTGGACTGGATACACTTAACAAGAGAAAACATAATTTATGCTTACCTGATAAATTTATTTCTCTTGTAGTGTATCCAGTCCACGGCCCGCCCTGTCCTTTTCAGGCAGGTCTAAATTTTAATTAAACTACAGTCACCACTGCACCCTATGGTTTCTCCTTTCTCGGCTTGTTTCGGTCGAATGACTGGATATGGCAGTGAGGGGAGGAGCTGTGTAGCAGCTCTGCTGTGGGTGATCCTCTTGCAACTTCCTGTTGGGAGGGAGAGTATCCCACAAGTAATGGATGATCCTTGGACTGGATACACTACAAGAGAAATAAATTTATCAGGTAAGCATAAATTATGTTTTTAAAAGCAGGAATGTGATGCATAGGAGCCGGCCCATTTTAGGTTGAGAACCTGGGTTATGCTTGCTTATTGGATGATAAAGGCTACCAGATTGTAATATATAATGTTAAATTATGTTTAGTAAAAAAACTTTACATTATTCTTGCATTATTTATTTTGTCCCATTTTCCTGTATTTTAACATTAGAAAAAGGAAACCTAGTTAACAGCATAGAAGTACCATAGCTTTATAAACACTAAAATGTTACACTTATGTTTTCAATATTTAAACAACTATTAATAAATAATAATAATATAATAAAAAAAATACATCTGCATATTATTCTAAACCGGGGGGGTTTTGTGGGTGGGGGGTTTTACTGTTAGAGTGGGAACTTAGTATTTCTCTTGTAAGATGTATCGAGTCCACAGATTCATCCTTTACTTGTGGGATATTCTCCTTCCCAACAGGAAGTGGCAAAGAGAGCACACAGCAGAGCTGTTCATATAGCTCCCCCTCTAGCTCCACCCCCCAGTCATTCTCTTTGCCGGCTCTAAGCAATCGGAAGGGTAAAGTGAATGTGGTGTTAGAAATGTAGTTTTTATTTTCTACAAGCAAAGGTTTGTTATTTTAAATGGTGCCGGTGTGTACTATTTACTCTCTAGCAGAAAAGAGATGAAGATTTCTGCAGGGAGGAAGATGATTTTAGCATGTTGTAACTAAAATCCACTGCTGTTCCCACAAAGGACTGAGGAGTACAAGAAAACTTCAGTTGGGGGGAACGGTTTGCAGGTTAGGCTGCAAAAAGGTATGTTCAGTCATTTATTTCTAGACAAGACTGTGATAATGCTAGAAAGGACTGATAATATCACCATGAGGGAAGGGTAAGCTGTATTCAGAAACTAAGTATGGAATTTTAAGCTTACATAACAGGGCTAGTTTATGCTGGTTGACACTGTTTTCATGGCAAACGGTTTTTATTGAAAATTTCGTTTGTTTGAGACACTTTGAGGGTTACTTTAGGTTTCTTTCAGGGGTTGTTACCCACATGGCTATTATTCAAACACTTGGGAGTGTTTCTTTAGGCCTCACAAGCACCGTAGTGAGGCGGGAGGGGCCTAATTTCGCGCCTCAGATGCGCAGTTAATTTTGACTAGAAGTTCAGGCTGCTTCACATGGAGGGTCCGGCTGCAGTTTGAGGGCCTATAAGAAGTTACTTTCCCCACAAATCTGGTTCCTAAGGGTAGGTAGGACCACAGCAGAGCTGTGGCAGGGTGCTGAACGTTTTTTAACCGTTTTTTCGGCTTACTGTCGATCCGGTTTTAGCATTAAGGGGTTAATCGTTTTTATTGCTAGTGGTGCAATCTTACTAATGCTTTAGGTACATACTGTAAAAATTTCGAAAAGTTTGCTGCATTTTTTCACTGTTTTGCAAAATTGTGTACCTTTTTTATCTCTTAAAGGCACAGTAACGTTTTTTTCAAAGTGTGTTTTTACTTGATTAAAGTGATTTCCAAGCCTGTTTGTTTTAATACTAGTCTCTTAAACATGTCTGACACCAAGGAAAATCCTTGTTCAATGTGTTTAGAAACCATGGTGGAACCCCCCCTCAGAATGTGTCCCACTTGTACTGATATGTCTATACACTTTAAAGAACATATTGTTGCACTTAAAAATGTGGCCCAAGATGATTCTCAGACAGAAGGTAACGAGGTTAGCCCGTCAACCTCTCCCCAAGTGTCACAACCATTTACGCCCGCTCAAGCGACGCCTAGCACCTCTAGTGTGTCTAACTCTTTTACCTTGCAAGACTTGGCGGCAGTTGTGAATAATACTCTCAGTGTTGTTTATCTAAACTGCCCGTGTTACCTGCAAAGCGTGATAGCTCTGTTTTAAGAACAGATTCTGAGCATTTTGAGGCTTTAGTAGCCGTATCAGATATACCCTCACAACGCTCTGAAGTGGGGGCGAGGGATGTGCTGTCTGAGGGAGAAATTTCCGATTCAGGAAAGGTTTCTCCTCAGACAGATTCCGATACGTTGGCTTTTAAATTTAAACTAGAACACCTCCGCTTATTGCTCAGGGAGGTATTAGTTACTCTGGATGACTGCGACCCTATGGTGGTTCCAGAGAAATTGTGTAAAATGGACAAGTATCTAGAAGTTCCTGTTTACACTGATGTGTTCCCGGTCCCTAAGAGGATTGCGGATATTGTTACTAGGGAGTGGGATAGACCAGGTATTCCTTTTTTGTTCCCCCTCCTGTTTTTAAGAAAATGTTCCCCATATCTGACCCCATGCGGGACTCGTGGCAGACGGTCCCTAAGGTGGAGGGGGCTGTTTCTTCACTTGCTAAACACACAACCTTACCAATTGAAGACAGTTGTGCTTTTAAAGACCCTATGGATAAAAAATTAGAGGGTTTACTTAAGAAAATTTTTGTTCAACAAGGTTTTCTTCTCCAACCTATTGCGTGCATTGTTCCTGTAACTACTGCAGCTGCTTTCTGGTTCGAGGCGCTGGAAGATGCGCTCCAGACGGAGACCTCATATGAGGACATTATGGACAGAATTAAGGCTCTTAAGCTGGCCAATTCTTTTATCACAGATGCCGCTTTCCAACTAGCTAACAGCGGCAAAGAATTCAGGTTTCGCCATTTTAGCGCAGGGCGCTATGGCTAAAGTCCTGGTCAGCCGATGTGTCGTCAAAATCCAAACTCTTGAACATCCCTTTCAAAGGAAAGACCCTCTTCGGGCCTGAATTGAAAGAGATTATTTCAGAAATCACTGGGGGAAAAGGCCATGCTCTCCTTCAGGACAAGTCCTTTAAGATAAACAACAAACAAAATAATTTTCGTTCCTTTCGGAATTTCAGGAGCGGTCTCGCTTCATCCTCCCCTGCTACAAAGCAAGAGGGTAACGCTTCGCAACCCAGGTCAGCCTGGAAACCTTACCAGGGCTGGAACAAGGGTAAACAGGCCAAGAAGCCTGCAGCTGCCTCCAAGACAGCATGATGGGGTAGCCCCAGATCCAGGACCGGATCTAGTAGGGGGCAGACTCTCTCTCTTTGCTCAGGCCTGGGCAAGAGACGTACACGATCCCTGGGCCTTAGAGATTGTATCCCAGGGATATCTTCTAGAATTCAAGGACTTCCCTCCAAGGGGAAGGTTCCACATTTCTCGTCTGTCTACAGACCAGACAAAGAAAGAGGCATTCTTACGCTATGTAGAAGACCTACACACAATGGGTGTGATCCACCCAGTTCCAATTGCGGAACAAGGGCTGGGTTTTTACTCAAACCTGTTTGTGGTTCCCAAGAAAGAAGGAACTTTCAGAACAATCCTGGATCTCAAAATCCTAAACAAATTCCTCAGAGTCCCATCTTTCAAGATGGAGACCATTCGGACAATCTTGCCAATAATCCAGGAGGGTCAATATATGACTACCGTGGATCTAAAGGATGCGTATCTGCACATTCCTATCCACAAAGATCATCACCAGTTTCTCAGGTTCGCCTTTCTGGACAAGCATTACCAATTTGTGGCTCTTCCTTTCGGGTTGGCCACGGCTCCCAGAATTTTCACAAAGGTGCTAGGTTCCCTCCTGGCGGTTCTAAGACCGCGGGGCATAGCAGTGGCGCCTTATCTAGACGACATCTTAATTCAAGCGTCGACTTTCCAAAGAGCCAAGTCTCACACGGGAATTGTATTGGCCTTTCTGAGGTCTCACGGGTGGAAGGTGAACATCAAAAAGAGTTCTCTCTCCCCCCTCACAAGAGTTTCCTTCCTAGGAACTCTAATAGACTCGGTAGAAATGAAAATATTTCTGACGGAGGTCAGAAAGTTAAAACTCTTAACCACTTGCTGAGCCCTTCATTCCATTCCTCGGCCATCTGTAGCTTAGTGCATGGAGACAATCGGGCTAATGGTAGCGGCAATGGACATAGTCCCTTTTGCATGGATACACCTCAGACCACTGCAACTATGCATGCTCAAACAGTGGAATGGGGATTATGCAGATTTGTCTCCTCAAATACAGCTGGACCAGGGGACCAGAGATTCTCTTCTCTGGTGGTGGTCTCAGGATCACCTGTCTCAGGGAATGTGTTTCCGCAGACCAGAGTGGGTCATCATAACGACCGACGCCAGTCTGTTGGGCTGGGGTGCAGTCTGGGACTCCCTGAAAGCTCAGGGCTTATGGTCTCGGGAAGAAGCTCTTCTCCCGATAAACATTCTGGAACTGAGGGCAATATTCAACGCGCTCCAGGCATGTCCTCAGCTAGCTGCGGCAAAATTCATCAGGTTTCAGTTGGACAACATCACGACTGTAGCTTACGTCAATCATCAAGGGGGAACAAGGAGTTCCCTAGCAATGATGGAAGTAACAAAAATAATCAGGTGGGCGGAGGATCACTCTTGCCATCTCTCAGCCATTCACATCCCAGGAGTAGACAACTGGGAGGCAGATTTTCTAATTCGTCAGACTTTTCACCCAGGGGAGTGGGAACTCCACCCGGAGGTATTTGCCCAGCTGACTCAGCTATGGGGCACTCCAGAATTGGATCTGATGGCGTCCCGTCAGAACACCAAGCTTCCTCTTTACAGGTCCAGATCCCGGGATCCCTAGGTGGTGCTGATAGATGCTCTAGCAGCGCCTTGGTCCTTCAATCTGGCCTACGTTTTTCCACCGTTTCCTCTCCTTCCTCGTCTGGTTGCCAGAATGAAGCAGGAGAGGGCTTCGGTAATTCTAATAGCACCTGCATGGCCACGCAGGACCTGGTATGCAGACCTAGTGGACATGTCATCTGTTCCACCATGGACACTACCAATGAGGCAGGACCTTCTAATACAAGGTCCTTTCAAACATCCAAATCTAATTTCTCTGCGTCTGACTGCTTGGAGATTGAACGCTTAATTCTATCAAAGCGTGGTTTCTCTGAGTCGGTTATTGATACCCTGATTCAGGCTAGAAAGCCTGTCACCAGGAAAATATACCATAAGATTTGGCGAAAATATATTTTTTGGTGCGAGTCCAAGGGTTACTCATGGAGTAAGATTAGGATTCCCAGGATATTGTCCTTTCTCCAAGAAGGATTGGAGAAAGGATTATCAGCTAGTTCCTTAAAAGGACAGATATCTGCTTTATCTATTCTTTTACACAAACGTCAGGCAGAGGTACCAGACGTTCAAGCGTTTAGTCAGGCTTTAGTCAGAATCAAGCCTGTTTATAAACCTGTGGCTCCGCCATGGAGTCTGAATTTAGTTCTTTCAGTTCTGCAAGGGGTTCCGTTTGAACCTTTACATTCCATAGATATTAAGCTTTTATCTTGGAAAGTTTTGTTTTTGGTAGCTATCTCTTCTGCTCGAAGAGTTTCAGAGTTATCTGCTTTACAGTGTGATTCACCTTACCTGGTTTTCCATGCAGATAAGGTAGTTTTGCATACCAAACCCAGTTTTCTTCCTAAGGTTGTGTCTAATAAGAATATTAACCAGGAAATTGTTGTTCCTTCTCTGTGTCCTAATCCTTCTTCGAAGAAGGAACGTCTGTTACACAATCTTGATGTGGTTTGTGCTTTAAAGTTCTATTTACAAGCAACTAAGGATTTCAGACAAACAACTTCATTGTTTGTTATCTATTCTGGTAAAAGGAGAGGTCAGAAGGCAACTGCTACCTCTCTTTCCTTTTGGCTGAAAAGCATCATCCGTTTGGCCTATGAGACTGCTGGCCAGCAGCCTCCCGAAACTATTACTGCTCATTCTACCAGAGCAGTGGCTTCCACATGGGCTTTTAGAAATGAGGCTTCTGTTGAACAGATTTGTAAGGCAGCGACTTGGTCTTCGCTGCATACTTTTTCCACATTTTACAAATTCGATACTTTTGCTTCTTCGGAGGCAATTTTTGGGAGAAAGGTTTTACAAGCAGTGGTGCCTTCCGTTTAAGGTACCTGTCTTGTTCCTTCCCTTCATCCGTGTCCTAAAGCTTTGGTATTGGTATCCCACAAGTAAAGGATGAATCTGTGGACTCGATACATCTTACAAGAGAAAACAGAATTTATGCTTACCTGATAAATTACTTTCTCTATATATGTGTATATATATATATATATATATTTTTTTTTTTATTGTTTTAACTTTCAGGGAGGGAGAGGGGGGCTTGGGGTGTAAGCTCTCTGTCAACTCAGTGATTTAAGTGAAGTGCACTGTGGACAAGGCTGCACAGGAAGTGGTTAAAACTACTGCGCACACTGGATTTCGTAGAGGATGGAGGGCTATAGTTGTCAAAGCTCGGTGGCTACTCTGATTTCAAGCTGGGGCTCGTCTGTTTATTAAGCAAGCAGTATGCGCAGAGTCTGACCTAGCATTCTGGGATCTCCTGTAAGATCTAATGGAACATTGGAAGGGTTGTGTGACAGTGGCACTGTGCCGCACTTGAAACGGGACATGGAAGCCTCTGCGGGCATTGAAGAAGCAGTGGCCCGGGCACTTGTCCAGCATGGCATGAAAGTGGTGTTGGTGGGCTGTGCCAGGAGCGTTTGCGTGGATAACATCAAGGTCAGTATTGGAACCTGTGACATTTGCATTTAGATCTCACTGACAGGCAATGGGTTGCAGTTTTACATGCAGTGCATTTAGTAGACAGACCGGGGAATATTTGTTTTAAATAGTCCCTCCAGCTGCCGGTCGTAATTTATTATTTTTAAATGTGGAAGTGCTTTATTAGTTTACCAATGTCCTGCTGGGTAAAGAGTTTTTGACTTTATAGATTAAAGAGAGCTGGATGTGTGAACCAATTAACTGAAATGATTTTCTACAGTTTCCTAGAAAGACTATTTGCTGATATGTTTGTGATCCCTTTTTTGCTTTATTCTAAAAAACAGTTTTGCTGGTAATGGTATCCCTGACATCTGCTACATAACCAGTTATAACACAGTCTTTACAGTGATGCATGCTATTGAAACACAAGCACTGAGCTGTGTATGCCAGATTTATATGTGGGGTAATATGTGAATATTTCTTTTGAGGATTATGAGGTCAAAGTTTGTGAGAAGGTCTGTAAAATGTAATTATCTGTAAACCCTCTCTAATTTTACCCCATAATCCTATAGTCAATCAATATATATATATATATATATATACATATGTGTGTGTGTATATATATATATATATATATGTATTAATATATGTATTAATGCATATATGTGAGTGTTTGTCAGTATTTTTATGTGTGTGTGTGTGTATATATAGGCTTACCAGAGGTCCCAGTTTGACTGGGATTGTCCCAGTTTGGAGGAGCTGTCCCAGTGTCCCACCCGGTTGTTCATTCTGTCCCATCCGGTCCCGGCATTACAAATGCCAGGAATGCAAAAGCCATTTTTTTTACATTCTGATTGCAATTGGCTAGCATAGATGACATGTGTGGTATTATCACAAAATGCTATAATGTGTACGTCCCCAAATGCCCCCTCTAAACTCAAAAAGAATTGCAAGTACCACACAACCCTCTGATTGGAAGCCACACTCAGTGACACGCCCAAATAGCTCTATTCATCCAAACCAAAAACGAGCTGCGGTGAGAGGAATTTAAGGTTTCATCTGACAAAACAATGACAGCAGCACTGAGTGCAGGGGAGAACTGGGGCTATAAGGAACTGGTAATAATCATGAAAGAAAAGGGAAGAAAAGACTGAACCAGGACACAAAGAGAGTCAGTAACGGAAGCAAAGCAGGACCAGGAAAGAGTTAATTATAACCGTGGCACCAAGGCACACAAGGCACACAGGGCAGAACAGGAGTGAATAAGACCAGGAATATCCAAGCTACCTCCCATACATACTACCATGCCTCCCCTCAGAGCATAATCGGTTTGGGAAATTGGTGAGTCAGAGTCAGCAGTCATCACTGTGCCACAAGCAGTGAGTATCACTCATTTGGGTCATAGGAGCCGATTTATTAATGTCTGGCGGACATGATACGCTCCTTAACAGCTGTTTCAGGTGAGCCTAAAGGCTCACACGGAAACATGGGGATCAAGGGCCATAGTGTCATAAGGACTGGCCCATTGAAACTAGGAGGTAAATAATAAATGCAACCATCTGGGATCTTGGTGCAGTATTATCCAGTACTGATATTTATTTATGGGAGCAACAATTACGTCACTTAATTTCCTAAAACTAGACTCTCTTATTTTACTGGTACAGTCTCCAACTCCCATCAATTAATGGTGAAATCCTAATATTTTCACTGTTTGGGTAAGTGCTTACCATGAATACTTTGTGAATTATTATAATTCACTACAGACTGCTTCTACTCTAACCTCCCATCACTAGACTAGCGCTGACCTTTCAACCACAATCATTAACCACTAACCACTTCTAGGGAGAAGCATTAGACATCTTTTTCTGTCTCTTCTCTCTCTATTATACAGCAGTCACAGAGAGGTTTAAAAATTAGCCTTTGCTGTTGTCCCCCCCCCCATGAAGCATTCAAGTGCAACAGATCAAATGACTACTCTTTTATATGGGTGAAAACTAAAAGGGAAGGGTGTAAAGGAGGAGCTCAGTTTTTTACATTTTGTTGGGGCCTAGGGTTTCTTTAGTTATGTTCCAGACTGGTCAAGCAGTAGTCTCCCATCAATGAGCATTCTGCCCCTGCTCTTCAACTACTGACTGTTCATTCAGTTTTATTACTTAAATCTAGTCATAAACACAGACCAGCAGTATAATGCTTCTATATCACAGTACCTACCTCCATCCCTGTACAATTGCAGGGCCTGTATGTGTCTCCTTATGTGCACCATGCTGTTGCATTGATCATACTAATGATACTTAACACTGCGAACACAGATGCCAACATGTATAATGTTCAATATAATTCCTCTATATATGTAGAAATACTAGTTTGCATAGATATCCTCACAATCTCTAAGTAGTTTCTGCTTTAACCTCTGGCTTTTCCAATTCTAACTACTTTCATATGCGTGTTCATGAGACACGCATGCGCATTCTCAGCTAGTCTTTGATGTTATGTTGTTGGATCTGGGCCATTTGCAGAGTCTCGTACTTGGACAGTTTCCCTTTAAAAAGTGGTATGCAGGGAGCCAATGGCTATAACGCATGAGCGAGACGTGTGTGTGTTTCAGTGTAAGTTGTCAACTGTGTCTGTCTGTGTGCGTGTCAGTGCGGGTTGTGTGTCAGTGTGAGGTGTGCACTGTGTGTGCTGCTGTCAGTGTGAAGTGCTGCAGTTTCTGATGTGCGACTTGTGTGAGTTCTGCTGTCAGTAAAAGTATTCCGATTAAAGCATCACAATTATTTCATGTAACATATTCTTGAGAAACAATTAGTCAATAACCCCTCATTCCTAATTTGGAAGAAGGTAACTATCTGCAATTTTATAGTCTATTTCTAATGTTCAGCTAGTGTAATATTCAGCTAGTCAGAGGAAAAGATCTAATGATCGCTGCTACGATACACAATTATGAATCTACTGATTCATTCTTTCAATGTGTATCACACCAGCGATGTTTTCTGCGCATGCGCAATGGACTACGCCTCACAAGAACGCGCAGGAATGTACACGTAAGAGCGGGTGGGACTGGTCTTACATGTAAAGGAGATAAATCAGGAAATGATCGGGGGCGGAGGAACCACGGAAAAAGGTATAAGATTTATCATGTAAATAACTACTGAATAATTTATTTATTTTTTAAAGTTAGCTACTAGACTAATCTTATGGACATTAATGGATGGCATTAATGTGGAGGCTCTAAGTTAACTTTCACTTTAATAGAAGCAATAATTTGTGCACAACAGCAAAGTACACTGAAAGGAACAGTGAGACACTTTTGTGTGTGTGAATGTATATGTATGAATGCATATGTATGTGTGTGTGTGCATGTGCGCGCATGTGTGTATCTGTATATGTGAGAGTTTGTGTTTGTCAGTATTTTATATGTATATTTATGTGCGTGTAAATATGTGTATATCCAATCTGTGTGTGTGTCTGTGTATGTTTGTGTCTTTATGTGTGTGTATATATATTCATGTATGTGTGTGTAAATATATGTGACTGCACAGTGCATAATCAGAGGTGGCAGCCATCAGAATAGCGTGTGGTGGCACATGGCGTGGTGAGGCAAGACATCACTGCAGCAGCATCATCTGCATCTCTCAGACAAATCCCAAGTAGGTAGGTAGGTAGGCTTATTCCAATTTACTTCCTCTTTGTGTAATGCAGCATAATCTGCATTAACTGAGTGAAAATGCATCACTCAGGGGCTTATGATTCCCCCAGCTACCCCCCCAGCCTGCCCACACCACTCTTCTGCCAAACCCTGTGTATGGCTCCAAGCAGGATAACTGTACACTGTCTGTGGGTCCATTTATAAACTGACAATGTTAAGGAAATTCAAAGAGCCCACTGTGCCTGATATAACATTGGGAACAAATAGATGACCCCCTGCTTGGAGCACCTAAAGCTGTCTATACCCCAAAGGCAGAGGTCTCACCTAAGCTGGTGAGAGATCCTACTTTGGGGTATTTGAAAGCTTAGAATGGTATATCAGGCATTTTGAATTTCCATTACAATTATTATAGTTTATAATTTGACCCACAGTGCTTAAGGGCAAAGTAATGCTGCTAGTGCTACTAAGTGAATAAGATTATCAACTGTTAGTTAATGTGCCCTTAGCTTAGTGGACAGTAGTCTCTTCTTCCCTTACTCTCTTAACCACAATACTGTCACCAGTAATGTTTGTCTCCTCTGGCCTATCCAATCCCTCCCTCTAGGGCAATATCTATCACACTGCTAAAAAAAAATAATTAAAAAATCAAATATGTTTTTACTTTGTTAAATCAATATAGAAATTGTGCCGGAAGGGGAGGAGGCACGGAAGAGCCTTGCTGTAGCTCAGAAGGGAAAGAGCTAAGCTCCCAAGAATTGTCACTCTGCAAGCATTTCCTAGGGGCCATGTGATCCTTAATGGCCACCGGATTTTAGCACTTGCTACAGCAGCTTGCATTTACCCCCAACAACCACCGGGGAGTAGTCATAAAATTCCGGCCCATACCCAGGTGTCTGGAGGCCTTTACCCGGGCCTATCTGGATAGCACCCACCAACGGGCAGCAGAGAAGGCTAAAAGAAGGGCGCCCACACCTGCACTTACTGCCAGCAATGGGAGAAGGGCGCATCTGCTGGTTCATCAAACTAAGTGGCAGCTTAAAGGGTAGTGGAGCAGTGCAGACGGAACGACTTACACAGACGAAGACCCGCACGGTTCTAAAGGAGCTACCCCGGCGGGAGGAGCACCCTGCTGTGACACCATCCGGCGCCCCATGGAAACAGTCCTACCCGGGCCCAACAGGCAGCATTACCCCACAAAGCTGCCATCCTGTTACATTGACAGCTGCGGAGGACTTCAGCGATGCAGAGGACAAAAACCCGCTTCTACAAGCCCAGACAACTAACAGGCTTTAGTGTTTGGAGAGGTGTCGGTGAGAGGCAAGGGCCACTTGACTAGCACGGAAACAAAGGAGCTATCCCGGAGGGTGGGGCACCCTGTTGCGACACCATCCTGTGCCCCACAGAAGCAGTCCTAGTTGGGCCCAATAGCCAGCGTTACCCCATGAAGCAGCCACCTTGTTAGTGTGACAGCTGCGGAAGACCTCAATGGCATAGAGGAGAAGCCAGTTTACTACAAGCCCAGACAATAAGCGGGCTTCAGTGTCTGGAAAGGTGTCGGTGAGAGGCAAGGGCCAGTTGAAGGTGGTGTATCCTGACCCGTGAACCGTCAAGTCGGTAAGACCTTCCCTGTTTGACTAACACTACTCTCACTGACATTTACATCAAATACCTGACAGAGAAGTATCTCTAAACCAACAAGACGGTTTCTTTTTGTCTGACTTTGGCCCAATTGCTGGTATTGCAATTTTGAATGCTTCAAATGGACTTCACTGATTTCTTTATTTTAATATGGCCTAGTCCCTGATTTGACTTTGTTACTTGCCTATCTGGCTAATGCCAGGACTCTAGGGGTGTTGTAGCTGTGCCTTGGGCCACCTTAAGGTAGCAGCATAAAAGGCTGGTTCATACTACACCCGCATATTTTATATTGGTATATGTTATCTAATAGTTCTAGGGTATTGTTTTTTTCTGTGCTTTTTAATGTGTTAGACCTCAAAGTATTTGCCTAAGTTAATAGCATAAAAGTGTTTCCTGTGATTCTCTATGATGCTTAAAAATCCCCCATAAGGAACAAAAAGAGAAGCAGTAAGAGTTCTCTACCTCCCTTAACCTCTACCTGGAAACTGATGCAATATAGCTATTTTTCCTAGGGCTGGTTATTCATATAAAGAAAAAGTAATAGGGGATTATATGATGGTAAAGGAGTTTGTGCCCCTGTCTCCTATGGTTTAGGCTCTAAAGTTATTTCCCCTCTACCTGCTGTAACTTTTCCTTATCTAAGGCTTTGTTTATTACACTTCACTTGAAAAAGGTGCGGGACGGGGGGGGGGGGGGATAAAAAAAATCCTATTTCTCACTGAATATTTGAATGCTTAGGGTCCTTGCAGGCTTTCTGCAGGTAATCCCAGGGCGCTCTCTTTACTCTCCCTCTTGCAGGGCTAGGGATTCATACTTTCACTCACGACATACCCACATTCATTCACATTTGTTTGGTTTTTCTTTTTCCTCAGCTCTCACTGATTGCACCTACATTCACTTTTTTTTCTTTGTAATTTTTTTTTTTTTTACACTATATGGATAAATTCATCACTAATTACAAAACACATTCACCAAACATGCCACCTAAAATAAGGGACAGAAAGACTAGGACCAGTTCGGATAATTCAGCAAATTTACCTTTGTTAGCCAATATGACAGACATATCCCCGACTGAACCCCAGGACATAGTTAAGCAAATTTCAGACCTTATGATTCCACAATTCGAACAACTTAAATCAGACATATCAAATCTTGCTAGTGAGTTTAAACATTTTGCACACAGGTTAAATGAGGCAGAACAACGTATATCGGACTTAGAAGACACTAATGACCAGCAAGAGACAATCATTCGAGAATAAACTGCACAATTGGCTAATATCCAAAATAAGTTGAATGAGATTGAAGATCGTACTAGACGCAATAAAGTCAGAGTTATTGGCATACCTGAATCTAGCAAATTCCAAGATCTCCTTGCGGTTATTACCACAAGCCTTAGAATTCAACTCTTGTTCCCTCCCACTCGCAGTTGAAAGGGCCCATCGAATAGGAAACCCAAAAATTTTACCTGACTGTTCAATTAAGAGTAGGTTGCAAGGTTCCTGAACTTTCAGGACAAACTCAGTATCATGCAGCACTATAGGAAAAAAATCCCCTTTGCAATAGAAGATAAAACAATATTGTTATTCCAAGACTTTTCGGCAGATACTTCACAAAAAAGAAAAGAAATGACGCCCCTTTGTACCAAATTTATTGCCAATGGCATTAAGGCCACAGTTATATACCCAGCTAAAATCAAAATATTCACAGAAAATGAGCGCATGATACTGAGTAGTCCTCGGGAGACCAGGGACTTTGCTAAAAAAAAAGGGTATTACATTATAAAGGTGGTGCTAAGTTTCAAAATGTCATAGCCCTAAAAATGTTATCTATGTTTATGGCTATTTTGTATTTTGTGTTCTTCAAAAAATGCCTGCCGTTGCAGTGGGTGCCCCAGAGGGGTATTATGTGTTTGTTTTTTTCCTTTTTTTTTTTCTTCTTCTCCCCCCCCCCCCGCTCCTCCTATTCACCTTGCCTCCCCCGCCTAGTTGTTAGGCCTGTAGACAAAGAACTTCCCAGGGAAGATTCTTATCCTAACTATAAAGATATAGATGAAGCCCCAGCTTAACTTGGCATCTTGGAATGTGGGCAGCGTTACATTGCCCCAAGAAAAAAAGAAAAAATAGTAGCCCACTTAAATCGCTACAAACCAGATAAAGTCTTCCTTCAGGAGACCCACCTGAGGGAAGCTGAACTTATTAAACTCAAAATGGGATGGATAGGTGAAGTGGTAGGAACCCCATGCAAGAAAAGGAAAAAGGGCGTGGCACTCCTTTTTAACAAAAATTTACAATATAATATTTTGGGATCAGACCTAGACCAAGAAGAAATATATATTATCCTGCAAATTACGGTCAAAGGTATGCTATTAAATTTGTGCAATATATATGCCCCAAATAAATTAGACAAAATATTCTGGGACAATTTACAGACAAAACTTCTGCCCGCTTATTCAAAAAACATTGTTATTGCAGGAGATTTCACCCTAACTGCATACCGGACCATAGATAGGCTTAAACCTTCCCTGAATAAAAACAGCAAACAAGAGTCCAAATTGCTTAAACATTTTATCAGGTTATTACATATGAAGGATATCTGGCGAATCTAGAATCCGGACTTAAGACGTTTCACTTGTGAGTCTCACTCATATCAAACAATGTCCAGGATAGATTATTTTTTCATCTCCAAAAAGATGTTGGGATTAGATATGGTTGCAGACATTAAAGAGGTAATCATCTCAGATCATGCAATCTTAACTTTGAACACTAAATTAAGAAACCTACAGGGGTGCAACAATAATAGGCTTTTTTTCCCAAGATATTTGTCAGATAATGTTACATTTAAAGCCTGGCTAAAGATAAAATGGAAATTCTTCCAAATAAATTTCTCCCCGCTAATACAAACAGAAACACTTTGGGAAACTTTCAAGGCTTTAATCAGGGGTGAGATGAAGGCCTATGTAGTTATACAAAAAAGAAAAATGACAGTGAGGGATTCCCAATTAGCCAACCAATTACGTAATGCTTATAACACATATGTTAGTGACCCCTCAACAATATTTTGGGATTTATACCAGCAAGCTAAAAGGGAAAGAGAAATATTCTTAGCCCAAAAACCAGCCCAAGAAGAACTTAGAACTAGCCTTCAGGCTTGCCAGAAACACATGTTATGAAGCAGCAGTCTAAAGACCGCTCTTAGACGGCGGACAGAAATCAACCCATTCGAATACGATTGGGTTGATTGACACCCCCTGCTAGCGGCCAATCTGCAGGGGGCAGTATTGCACCAGCAGTTCACCAGAACTGCTGGTGCAATGATAAAATGCTGACAGCGTATTTATCGATGTGTGGCGGACATGGTTCGCTATAGTGGATCATGTCCATCCGCACAATGATAAATGGACCCCCAGTGCTGAATGTATTATGTTATATTTAAATGCATTGAATACCATATTGCCATGTTTTGGTACTGTGTCAAGCAGTTGTTTGTTGTGTGTTGAAGTAGATGAATCACAGCCCCTCATTGCATGCCATATTTCCATGCCATCAATAACTGTGTAGAAAAATTGTCTCTCTTTATATGGCAATTAAAAATATGGTGGGGGAGGGGCATATGAGGTGGGAGGGGCACACGTGGTGGGAGTGGCAGTAGGGTGGAGGAGGGGCAGATGAGGTAGGTAGGTGGAGCAAAAAGGGGGTGGGACCGTGCCACACTTTTGCCTGGGGGCCCTGGTTGGTCTCAGTCCGCCCCTGTTTATTATTTTATGTAATGTTAGAATTTTTTATTTTTGTAATTTTTTTTTTAAGTAATATTAGCTTTTTTATTTTAATTGTTTGTAACTTAGTATTTTTTAATTTAGGTAATTGGGGTTAATTTAGGGGATGTTAGGTTAGGGGGTGTTAGATTAGGGGGTTTAGTAATTTAATTAGTTATTTTCATTGTGGGGGTTTGGCAGATTAGGAGTTAATAGATTTATTAGGTACTTTGCGATATGGGTGAATGGCGGATTAGGGGTTAATCACTTTATTAGGTATGTAGCGTTTTGGGGGGTTGGCGGATTAGGGGTTAATATAGTTTATCAGTTTTTGCGGTGGGTGTTGGCGGTTGACAGGTAGATAGATATTGCGCATGCGTTAGGTGTTAGTTACTATTTTCAGGGAGTTACTGTGCTCACATACTCAGCGTAAGGATTGCTGCGCCTGCCTATGTGTGGCGAGGTGAAAATGGAGTAAAATTTCTAAATTTTTGCTGCGTAAGTCCTTGCGCTGAATATGTGATACTGATTTGCAATGCGGTTCTATGTTAGCTTATGGGAGAAAAATTGCAGGCGACGGGTGAAATATATGAAATACATTTTTATGTGATACCAAAACCACGTAAAAACCGGTGTCGCCGGCTTTTTGGGGGCGCCGCCGCATATGTAAACTTAACCCTTATTGGCAGAAAGTGTGGTAGATACGTGGTGCAGTCTCCCAGTAGCAATAGGAAGAAAAAATATAGCTAGCGAATCACATATGTAAGATACACTTGTATGTGAGAACTTGAAGAATAACATGAACTTATGCATATATGTAAGTCAGCAGACTGGATGCACTGATTGGTTGTTATTGACTTGCACAACTTTTGTTTAGTGTATATGGCTGATACTACAGTAAAAATCTTTGAATACTCTCCATTACATTATCTTAAAAAGACAGAAAAACATCTGTAAGAGTTGCATCAATTTAAATACCCTGTATGTGGTAAACATAGTGAAGAAAAACTATATGATGCACTTTTATTATTAATTTTGCAAGTTTCTCCTGTAATTCAAATCTGAAAACTGTAGTTTCTCACTGCCCCTGGAGAGGCTAGAAAGTATTCCATGGGCTTCAAATTCTGACCCACTTACATGCTGCACAGTGATTGCTTGAAATACGCAAGAACTCGTTTATATATGTCCTTAAGAGGCCACAACATAGGAGATAAACAACATTCAATGGCCTTTTCAAAAGCTGTATACCTGGAGTGCAAAACAATACAAATTATGCTAACAAAAACAGTTTAAATGCTTTTAATTTAAACCATTTTTATTTCTCTGCACAGCTTTTCTAATGCAGTGATTAATTTCTGATGCATATATAAAACATGACATTAATGTCCCTTTCAGCTCTCAAGATCGTGGAGATGTCAGTTTCAAAATAATTAACATATAAACACTGTAAGGCAATTATATTTACATCTCTTTCCAAATATTTCTTAATTTAGATATTATATAATTGTGATATAAGAAACAGGTGTCACTTTACCTGCGTTATCAGTATCCTCTCCCAATGAAACACTGATAAACGACTCATCCTCTACCTCTTCAAAATGTGGCTCCATTTGTGTCATCTTTTGGTCAACCACTTCATATTAAACAAAGCCTTGGGGTTTTCATTTTACAGCCTGCACGTGACACAGTGGGTTAAATCATTAATAAGCCTGTAGCAAACAAAGGCTACCTGATTCTTCCCATAGGACACACACCTCTTACTGTGCAATATGATCATACTGAGCTCTGCCTCAATGGTACAAAGTTTAAGACAAATCGCTCTCTCTTACAGCTTCTTTGCAGAGTTTGCAATACTTTTTGCTTTCTTATCCATACTTATACTGTTTTAAACCTGCTAAACCAGTTTGTAAATTTAATCAGAGGATAATTGAAAGGTTGGGCTTCCTTTTATTACCTAATTAACTGATTTTGTGTTTACCAGTAATATTATTTTACATAGAAATATGTTATATATTTTAGAAAACGTTGCATTTTCTTACATTGAAGAGAGGCTTAAATTATAGTTGTGTCCTTTTTTTTAACAGTTTACATTACAATTACCTGGTATTCTTTTGTCAGTGGCCTGGGCAGTTCATCAAATCAGATTCTGTATTGCCTGAGCCCTTGAGATCAGGGAAATTGGTGTTCCTTATACTCTTTAACCTGTTTAATGCCAAGGGAATTAGTAACAGTGTTCATAGTACTGTAACCATATACTGTATGCATAGTAGATGTAAATTCATTCATCACTGAAGTGCACCTGCATATTATGTGTACGTCAATACAGTATCTTCTCATCCAAGGGGAGGAGGGGATCACACTGGCAGTAGAAATCCAGCTAATGTTGAAATAAAATGTGCAAAATGTTCGCAATTGAGTTACTATGCAACAGTTCTGAATGCATTTTAGTTTACACTTCCATGTATTACATGTCTTTTATATACAGTTTTGTACATATTATGTAACACATATTTAATAAAAAATAAAATCAATAAATACAATTATTCATATAAATTGACAGAAAGGGGAAGTATCTGGCACATTCACCAATATCACCTAATCAATCTATACCCAGGCATCTAAATTACAATTAGGAATAGCTAAATGTTTTGACACATTGGTTACAAATAATAAATGTTGGCTACATTAGTTCATCAATTAATTATTGCAAAAGAACAAAAATTTGAATATTAATATTTAAATGTAAACCTACTGGAATCAATGTTCTAATATATAATATTCCAATGTTAGCATTATCTCTGTAGAAACATCTGTATAGCCAAATTAATGTAATGGAAACCATTTATTTGTTTTACCTCTAATGTAAAAAATCTGTCTGTTTCTAATAATCACCTAGATTATGAGTTGTGCGTTCGTGTTTTTAACGCTGAAAAATGGTAATTTCAGCATTAAAACAGCACCGCAGCCATTACAAGTCTTGTCGGTATAGCTGTACTGCAAGCCTTTTAGCCTGTAACGCAACGTCAGTCCCAGTCCACGGATTCATCCTTACTTGTGGGATATTCTCAATCCCTACAGGAAGTGGCAAAGAGAGCACACAGCAGAGCTGTCCATATAGCTCCCCTCAGGCTCCGCCCCCCCAGTCATTCTCTTTGCCGCTCTAACAAGCAGCATCTCCACGGAAGGGTAAAGAGTATGTGGTGTTAGAGGAAGGTGAACATAGAAAAAAGTTCTCTGTCCCCGCTCACAAGGGTTCCATTCCTGGGAACACTAATAGACTCGGTAGAAATGAAAATCTTTCTGACAGAGGTCAGGAAGTCAAAGCTTTTGAATACTTGCCGAGTTCTTCATTCCATTCCTCGGCCTTCTGTGGCTCAGTGCATGGAGGTAATTGGTTTGATGGTTGCGGCAATGGACGTAGTCCCTTTTGCCCGAATTCATCTAAGACCACTGCAACTGTGCATGCTCAAACAGTGGAATGGGGATTATGCAGATTTGTTTCCTCAAATACAAATGGACCAGAAAACCAGAGACTCTCTTCTCTGGTGGTTGTCTCAGGATCACCTGTCCCAGGGAATGAGTTTCCGCAGACCGGAGTGGATAATTGTCACAACCGATGCCAGTCTGTTAGGCTGGGGTGCAGTCTGGGACTCCCTGAAAGCTCAGGGTCTATGGTCTCGGGAAGAATCTCTTCTCCCGATAAACATTTTGGAACTGAGAGCGATATTCAATACGCTCCAGGCGTGGCCTTAACTATCGGAGGCCAAATTCATCAGATTCCAGTCGGACAACATCACGACTGTAGCGTACATCAATCATCAGGGGGGAACAAAGAGTTCCCTATTGATGAAGGAAGTAACCAAAATCATCAATTGGGCGGAGGATCACTCCTGCCATCTATCTGCAATTCACATCCCAGGAGTAGACAACTGGGAAGCGGATTTTCTGAGTCGTCAGACTTTCCATCCGGGGGAGTGGGAACTCCACCCGGAGGTTTTTGCTCAGCTGACCCAGCTATGGGGCATTCCAGAATTGGATCTGATGGTGTCCCGTCAGAACACCAAACTTCCCCTTTACGGATCCAGATCCAGGGATCCCAAGGCGGCATTGATAGATGCTTTAGTAGCGCCTTGGTCATTCAGTCTAACTTATGTCTTTCCACCGTTTCCTCTTCTCCCTCGGCTAGTAGCCAGAATCAAACAGGAGAAGGCTTCGGTAATTCTGATAGCGCCTGCGTGGCCACGCAGGACTTGGTATGCAGACCTAGTGGACATGTCATCGGTTCCACCATGGAGACTGCCATTGAGGCAGGATCTTCTAATTCAAGGTCCATTCAAGCATCCAAATCTAGTTTCTCTGCAACTGACTGCTTGGAGATTGAACGCTTAATTCTAGCTAAGCATGGGTTCTCTGAATCAGTGATAGATACTCTGATCCAGGCCAGAAAGCCTGTCACCAGGAAAATTTACCATAAGATATGGTGGAAATATCTTTGTTGGTGTGAATCCAAGGGTTACTCGTGGAGTAAGGTTAGGATTCCAAGGATATTGTCTTTTCTCCAAGAAGGATTGAAGAAAGGTTTGTCAGCTAGTTCCTTAAAGGGACAGATATCTGCTCTGTCTATCCTGTTACACAAGCGTCTGGCAGCTGTACCAGACGTTCAGGCGTTTGCGCAGGCCTTAGTTAGAATCAAGCCTGTTTACAAACCAGTGGCTCCTCCATGGAGTCTAAACTTAGTTCTTTCAGTTCTTCAAGGGGTTCCGTTTGAACCTTTACATTCCATAGATATTAAGTTATTATCTTGGAAAGTTTTGTTTTTGGTAGCTATTTCTTCTGCTAGAAGAGTTTCTGAATTGTCTGCTTTGCAGTGTAATTCACCCTATCTGGTGTTCCATGCAGATAAGGTTGTTTTGCGTACCAAACCTGGTTTCCTTCCAAAAGTGGTTTCTAATAAGAATATTAACCAGGAAATTATTGTTCCTTCTCTGTGTCCTAATCCAGTTTCTAAGAATCTTGATGGGGTTCGGGCCTTAAAATTCTATTTAAAGGCAACTAAAGATTTCAGACAAACATCATCTTTGTTTGTTGTCTATTCTGGTAAGAGGAGAGGTCAGAAGGTGACTGCTACCTCTCTTTCCTTCTGGCTGAAAAGCATCATCCGATTGGCTTATGAGACTGCTGGACAGCAGCCTCCTGAACGAATTACAGCTCATTCCACTAGGGCTGTGGCTTCCACATGGGCTTTCAAGAATGAGGCTTCTGTTGAACAGATTTGTAAGGCAGCGACTTGGTCTTCACTGCATACATTTGCCAAATTTTACAAATTCGATACTTTTGCTTCTTCGGAGGCTATTTTTGGGAGAAAGGTTTTGCAAGCAGTGGTGCCTTCCGTTTAGGTTACCTGACTTGTTCCCTCCCTTCATCCGTGTCCTAAAGCTTTGGTATTGGTATCCCACAAGTAAGGATGAATCCGTGGACTGGATACACCATGTAAGAGAAAACAGAATTTATGCTTACCTGATAAATTACTTTCTCTTACGGTGTATCCAGTCCACGGCCTGCCCTGGCAATTGAGTCAGGTTCAAATTTATTTTTGTAAAACTACAGTCACCACTGCATCCTATAGTTTCTCCTTTTTCTCCTAACCGTCGGTCGAATGACTGGGGGGGCGGAGCCTGAGGGGAGCTATATGGACAGCTCTGCTGTGTGCTCTCTTTGCCACTTCCTGTAGGGATTGAGATGAATCCGTGGACTGGATACACCGTAAGAGAAAGTAATTTATCAGGTAAGCATAAATTCTGTTTTTTCATGGGACTTCCATAGCGCAGTCATTACAAGTTTTGCATTCTGGCTAAAAAGCTTGCGTTGCACCCTATAACGACAAGATCTGTAATGCCATCTGAAAGCAGTAGTTATGAGTTATACGCAACAAAACTGTTACATAAAACTCATAACTAAACTGTTACAAAGTACACTAACACCCACAAACTAGCTAGAAACCCCTAAACCAAACCCCTCCCGCATCGCAAAAAATATTTTTAAGTTATTAACCGCTAATCTGCCGCTCCCGACATTGCCGCCACTAATAAAATGTATTAACCCCTATTCCTCCGCTCCCCGACATTGTCAGTACTATAATAAAGTTATTAACCCTTAAACCGCCACCCTCCCGCACCGCAAACACTATTTAAATATTATTAACCCCAAATCTGCCGTCCAATCACATCGCCCCCACTATACTAAAGTTATTAAGCCCTATTCCGCCGCAACTATAATAAACCTATTAACCAACAACGAAATATACTAAATTAAACTATTTACCCCTAAACCTAACGCCCCCCTAACTTTATATTAAAATGATAGATTCCCTATCTTAAATTAAATTAAAACTTGCCTGTCAAATTAAAAAAACTAAGTTTAAACTAGCAATTAAACTAATATAACTATTTAACTAATATTAAACTAACTACCAATTAAATAAAACTAAAATACACATTAAAAAAATCCTAACACTACTATAAAAATTACAAACTATCTAATTACAAAAAATAAAAAAATGAGAGCTACTGAAATTCTATTGGCTGATTTGAATAGCCAATAGAATCTCAGTAGCTCTCATTCTATTGGATGATTTGAACAGCCAATAAGATTTCAGTAGCTCTCATCCTATTGGCTGATTTGAATTTCCAAAATCAAATCAGCCAATAGGAATGCAAGGGACGCCATTTTGAATCGCATTACCTTGCATTGAAGAGTCAGTATACGGCGGCGACCGTATGAAGAGGATGCTCCACACCGGATGTCTTCAGAATGGACCCACACCATGCCGCCAGGATGAAAGATAGAAGATGCCGCCGGGATGAAGATCGAATATAGAAGACGCCACCTGGATGAAGATGGAGCCGTCTGGATGAAGATGGAGCTGCCAGGATGAAGATCCTTCAAGTGGGACTTCAACAACTGTAAGTGGATCTTCGGGGGTTAGTGTTAGGATTTTTTAAACTTTTTTTGGGTGGGTTTTATTTAAGTTTAGGGTTTGGGATTTTCTTAAAAGAGCTAAATGTCCTTTTAAGGGCAATGTCCATACAAATGCCCTTTTCAGGACAATGGTTAGCTTAGGTTTTTTTAGATAGTTTTTTTTATTTTGTGGGTTTGGGGGGGTGGGGGTTTGTAATGTTAGTGGGACTTTGTATTTTTTTTTTTCAGGTATAAGAGCTGTTTAATTTAGGGCAATGCCGTACAAAAGGCTATTGGTAGTTTATTATAGATTAGGTTTTTTATTTTGGGGTGGGTTTTTTTTAAAATGGGTATTAGAATAGGAATAATTTTTATTATTTTTGATAATTCATTTGTTATTTTGTGTAATGTTTTTTTTTGTTTTTTTTTGGGGTGAGTTTTTATTTTTAGATTAGGGGTTGGCCATTTTATAAAAGAGCTGTAAGCCCTTTTAAGGGCAGAAAAAAAAGAGCTAAATGCCCCTTTCAGGGCAATGGGTAGATTAGCTTTTACTTTATTTTTATTTTGTGGGTTTGGGGGGTGGGGGTTTGTATACTGCTAAGGGGTGTTTGGTTTGTTTTGTAGCAAAAGAGCTCTTAACTTTAGGGCAATGCCCTACAAAAGGCCCTTTTAAGGGACCACAAAAACATAATTTATGTAAGAACTTACCTGATAAATTAATTTCTTTCATAGTGGCAAGAGTCCATGAGCTAGTGACGTATGGGATATACATTCCTACCAGGAGGGGGCAAAGTTTCCCAAACCTCAAAATGCCTATAAATACACCTCCCACCACACACATACATTAGTTTAACGTATAGCCAAGTAGTGAGGTAATAAAAGGAGTAAAAAAGCATACAAAAAGAGGAACTGGAAAAAAGAATGTGCTTTTAAACAAATAAATCATAACCACCAAAAAAACAGTGTGGGTCTCGTGGACTCTTGCCACTATGAAGGAAATGAATTTATCAGGTAAGTTCTTACATAAATTATGTTTTCTTTCATGTAAGTGGCAAGAGTCCATGACCTAGTAATATATGGGATATTATACCCAAGATGTGGAAATCCACAGAGTCACTAGGGAGGGATTAAATAAAAACTGCTATTTCCGCTGGAAAATAAAATTCAAATAATAATTAAGTTTTCTTAAAAATTTTAAAAAAACTGAAATCATAGGCAAAAAAATCAAACTGAAACAGCTGCCTGAAGAACTTTTCTAACAAAGACTGCTTAAGATGAAACAAATACATCAAAATGGTAAAATTTAATAAATGTATGCAAAGAAGATCAAGTTGCTGCTTTGCAAATCTAATCAACTGAAACTTGATTCTTGAAAGCCCAAGAAGTGGCAACTGATCTAGTAGAATGAGCTGTAATTATCTGAGCCGGAGACTGCCCCGCCTCCAAATAAGCTTTGTGAATCAAAAGTTTCAACCAAGATGCCAAAGAAATGTCAGAGGCTTTCTGACCTTTCCTGGAACCAGAGAAAATAACAAATAGACTAGAAGTCTTTCTGAAATCCTTAGTAGCCACAACATAGTATTCAAAGCTCTTACTACACCCAAAGAATGTAGAGATCTCTCAAGAGAATTCTTAGGATTAGGACACAAGGAAGGAACAACAATTTCCCTATTAACGATGTTAGAATTCACAACTTTAGGCAAAATTTTAAACGAAGTCCATAAAAACATCTTTATCTTGATGGAAAATCAAATTAGGAGAATCACAAGAGAGAGACAACTCAGAAACTCTTCTAGCAGAAGAGATAGCCAAAAGAAATAACACTATCCAAGAAAGTAGTTTAATATCCAAAGAATGCATAGACTCAAAAGGAGGAGCCTGCAAAATCCTTAAAACCAAATTAAGACTCCAAGGAGGAGAAATAGACTTAATAACAGGTTTGATAAGAAACCAAAGCCTGAACAAAACAGTCAATATCAGGAAGTTTAGCAATCTTTCTATGAAATAAGACAGAAAGAGCAGAGATTTTTTCCTTCAAAGTATTTGCAGAAAACCCTTATCCAAACCAGTAAGTCTGAAACAGACTTACGAGCCTGTAACATAGTGCTAATCACTGAGTCAAAGAAACATCTATGACTTAGCACTAAGCGTTCAATTTCCACACCTTCAAATTTAGAGATTTGAGATCCTGATGGAAAAACGGCCCTTGAGACAGAAGGTCTGGCCTTAAAGGAAGTGGCCAAGGTTGGCAACTGGACATCCGGACAAGATCCGCATACCAAAACCTGTGAGGCCATGCTGGTGCTATTAGAAACACATGAGATTGTTCCATTCTGATCTTGGAGATCACCCTTGGAAGAAGAACCAGAGGTGGAAAAATGTAAGCAGGTTGGTAAAACGAAGGAACTGCTAAAGCATTCACCATCCCAGCCTGAGGATCCTTGGACCTGGAAAGGTATATGGGAAGTTTCTTTTTCAAACAGGAGGCCATCAGATCTATTTCTGGAAGACCCCACATCTGCACAATCTGATGAAACACATCTGGATGGAGAGACCACTCCCCCGGATGCAAAGACTGACGACTGAGATAATCCTCTTCCCAATTGTCTACACCTGGGATATGAATCACAGAAATTAGACAAGAGTTGGACTCCAACTTAGTCAAATCAGGATCTTCTACCTGACGAGCTAAACTGTCCAACCAAAAAGCAGCAGCCACATCAGCCATAAAAATGGCAGGTCTAAGAATATAGCCAGAATGTAAATAAGCTTTTTTGAGATAAGATTCAATCTTACAAAGGATCCTTAAAAGAAGTACTATCTTCCATAGGGATAGTAGTACGTCTGGCAAGAGTGGAAATAGCCCCATCAACTTTAGGGACTTTTTCCCAAAACTCTAAATTAGCCACAGGTAAAGGATACGACTTATTAAACCTAGAAGAAGGATTAAAAGAAGAAACAGGCTTAGACCATTCTTTAGTAATCAAATCAGAAATAGCATCTGGTATAGGAACCTCAGGAGCAACCTTTGGAGGTTTAAAAACTGAATTTAAACGTTGACTGGCTTTGTTATGAAGAGGTCTAGACTCTTCAGATTCTGATTCAGGATCCTCTGAACCAGAGAGATCCTCATCAGCAGAGGATACTTCAGTATGTTGTCGGTCAATACAAATTTCATAAGAATTATGAGAAGTTTTAAAATACCTTTTATGTTTATTTGAAGGCGGTATAGCAGACAAACGGCTAGATTACAAGTTTTGCGGTATGAGTAAAAAAGCAGCGTTAAGGCTCATAACGCTGCTTTTTCACTCCCGCTGGTATTATGAGTCTTGCAGGTTTAGGGGCACCGCACACTTTTTTGGCCGTACCGCAAATTAACTTACGCAATTTGCGTAAAGTCTTTTTTCAATGGGACTTCCATAGCGCCGATATTACAAGCTTTTTCTGGGAGGCCAAAAAGTGAGTGCTACAGCCTATCCCGCAAGATTCGTAAAGCAATCTAAAGTCAGTAGTTATTCGTTTTACACTACAAAGATGTAGCATAAAACTCATAACTAAAGTGCTAAAAAGTACACTAACACCCATAAACTACCTATTAACCCCTAAACCGAGGCCCTCCCGCATCGCAAACACTAAAATAAAATTATTAACCTCTAATCTGCCACTCCGGACATCGCTGCCACTATAATAAACATATTAACCCCTAAACCGCCGCACTCCCGCATCACAAACACTAGTTAAATATTATTAACCCCTAATCTGCCGCCCCTAACATCGCCGTCACCTACCTACATTTATTAACCCCTAAACCTAAGTCTAACCGTAACACCCCCTAACTTAAATATAATTAAAATAAATCTAAATAAAAATTCCTATCATTACCTAAATTATTCCTATTTAAAACTAAATACTTACCTATAAAATAAACCCTAAGCTAGCTACAATATAACTAATAGTTACATTGTAGCTAGCTTAGGGTTTATTTTTTATTTTACAGGCAAGTTTGTATTTATTTTAACTAGTTAGAATAGTTACTAAATAGTTATTAACTATTTACTAACTACTTAGTTAAAATAAATACAAATTTACCTGTAAAATAAAACCTAACTTGTTTTACACTAACACCTAACCTTACACTACAATTAAATAAATTAAATTAATTAAATACAATTACCTAAATTACCAAAAAAAAACACTAAGTAACACAAAATAAAAAAATAAATTATCAGATATTTAAACTAATTACACCTAATCTAATAGCCCTATCAAAATACCCCCCCCCCAATAAAAAAAACCCTAGCCTAAACTAAACTGCCAATAGCCCTTAAAAGGGCCTTTTGCGGGGCATTGCCCCAAAGAAATCGGCTCTTTTACCTGTAAAAAAAAAATACAAACAACTCCCCAACAGTAAAACACACCACCAAAACACCCAAACCCCCAAATAAAATCCTAACTAAAAAAACCTAAGCTCCGCATTGTCCTGAAAAGGGCATTTGTATGTTAATAAGTATAAGATTAGGGGTGTTTTGACTCAGGGTTCATGTTAGGGTGTTAGGTGTAAACATAAATTTTGTTTCCCCATAGGAATCAATGGGGCTGCGTTACGGAGCTTTACGCTGCTTTTTTGCAGGTGTTATACTTTTTTTCAGCCGGCTCTCCCCATTGATGTCTATGGGGAAATCGTGCACGAGCACGTAAAACCAGCTCACCGCAGCTTTCAGCATCGATGGTATTGGAGTGCAGTATGGAGCTCAATTTTGCTCTACGCTCACTTCTTGCCTGTTAACGCCGTGTTTATGAAAACCTGTAATACCAGCGCTGTAGGAAAGTGAGCGGTGACAATAACGTGCAAGTTAATACCGCACCGATCTAGCCAATCTAGCAATCTAGCAAATCTAGCCAATAGCCTTTTCTATAGCGGCAGCAATATAATTCTTTACATCTGCAGGAATATGAGGTACATTAGACGTTGAAGGAACAACAGACGATGTATTTGTACTAATAGAAACATTATTTATCAGCATTTAACAGCTTGTCATGACAAATGCCACATAATTGAGCTGAAGAAATGACATCTGCTAATTTACAATAAACACACTTAGCTTTGGTAGAACTGTGTTCAAGCAGCATGGTTTTTACACCAACATCAGAGGCAGGATCAGACTGAGACATCTTGCAAAAATGTAAAAAGAAAAAAAATAATATTTAAACAAAATATCCAAATTCCTCATATAGCAGTTTCAGGAATAGGAAAAAATTATTATGCTAAAGTAATATGCAAAAAAAGTAAGCATCATAGCTCTCTAAGATATAAAGAGAACAAGAAGCATTAAAGGAAGAGGGGTAATATACAAAAAAAATTGGTGCCAAGTATGACGCAAGACCCAAAAGGAAGTGAAAAACTTTTTGGCGCCAAATCTAACATCAGGAAATGACGCAACTCGCGTCATAACAAGCGTGACGTTGCACCAAAAGAACTAACTTCAGCAAAGACACAGTAAATGACGTGACTTTCGTCACCATCGGTGCAACTTTGCAACAAAATTTTTTTTTCGCACCAAGAATGACGCAATAAAAAACAGCATGTTGCGTCCTTGCGAGCCTAGTTTGCCCACGAAATTTTTTGGAAAACAAAGTCAAATTGAAAGAACTAGAACCCCAGGTAAGAAAAAAAGGAAAATATACATAGAGGCCAATTTATCAAAGGTCTTGCGGACCTGATCCGACAGTGCGGATCAGGTCCGCAAGACCTCGCTGAATGCGGAGAGCAATATGCTCTCCGTATTCAACATTGCACACCACCCCTTACAGACTCGCGGCCACCAGCAGGGAGGTGTCAATCAACCCGATCGTACTCGATCGGGTTGAATTGCAGCAATGTCTGTCCGCCTGCTCAGAGCAGGCGGACAGGGTTATGGAGCAGCGGTCTTTAGACCGCTGCTTCATAACTGCTGTTTCTGGCGAGTCTTCAGACTCGCCAGAAACACGGCCCTTCAGGCGCCATTCGGAGCTTGATAAATGGGCCTCCCTGACTTGACTCATGGCAAATATAAGTAAACACATATATTTAAAACTTTACAATATAATATAAAGCACCAAACATAGCTGAGAGTGTCTTAAACACATGATACATACTTACCAGAAGACACCCATCCACATAAAGAGGTCCTAACCCATCCACATAAATAGGTTAAGAGGACACCCATCCACATAAAGAGGTTAAGAGGTCCTAACGCAGCTTTTTTACGCCCGCTGCTATTATTATTATTATTATTATCAGGTATTTGTAGAGCGCCAACAGATTCCGCAGCGCTGTAAACATAGTCGGTGTATAGGATAGCTTTTGTAGGGGTCAAGTGGGTTGTAGTCAGCTCTTATGAAGCGATCTGTAAACAGCTGGGCCCATAGGCTTACAATCTAAGGGGTTCAAGGGGAAAGCAATGGCGATAGGAAAGGTTAGTGTTGGTTGTATGCATCCCTGAATATTACAAGTCTTGCAGATTTAGGGGCACCGCACACTTCTTTGGCCTTACCGCAAAACGACTTACGTAAACTTCGTAAAGTCTTTTTTTCTACAAGTCTGTCCTGGGAGGCCAAAAAGTGAGCGGTACACCCTACCCTGTCAAGATCCCCAACGCATTTAAAAGTCAGTAGTTAAGAGTTTTATGGTACAACGCCGTAGCATAAAACTCATAACTAAAGTGCTAAAAAGTACACTAACACCCATAAACTACCTATTAACCCCCTAAACCGAGGCCCTCCTGCATCGCAAATACTAAAATACAAATTTTAACCCCTAATCTGCCACTCCGGACACCGCCGCCACCTACATTATATTTATGAACCCCTAATCTGCTGACCCCAACATCGCCGACACCTACATTATATTTATTAACCCCTAATCTGCCGCCCCCAATGTCGCCGCCACCTACCTACACTTATTAACCCCTAATCTGTCGCCCCCAACGTCGCCACCACTATAATAAACATATTAACCCCTAAACCGCCGCACTCCCACCTCGCATACATTACTTAAATATTATTAACCCCTAATCTGCCGTCCCTAACATCGCCGCCACCTACCTACATTTATTAACCCCTAATCTGCCGCCTCCAACGTCGCCGCCACTATATTAAAGTTATTAACCCCTAAACCTAAGTCTAACCCTAAACCTAACACCCACTAACTTAAATATAATTGAAATAAATCTAAATAAATATTCCTATCATTAACTAAATTATTCCTATTTAAAACTAAATACTTACCTGTAAAATAAACCCAAAGCTAGCTACAATATAACTAATAGTTACATTGTAGCTAGCTTAGGGTTTATTTTTATTTTACAGGCAATTTTGTATTTATTTTAACTAGGTAGAATAGTTACTAATAGTTATTAACTATTTAATAACTACCTAGCTAAAATAAATACAAATTTACCTGTAAAATAAAACCTAACCTAAGTTACACTAACACCTAACACTACACTATAATTAAATAAATTAACTAAATTAAATACAATTACCTAAATTAAATTAAATTAGCTAAAGTACAAAAACCCCCCCACTAAATTACAGAAAATAATAAACAAATTACAGAAATTTAAACTAATTACACCTAATCTAATATCCCTATTAAAATAAAAAGCCCCCCCAAAATAAAAAAATCCCTAGCCTAAACTAAACTACCAATAGCCCTTAAAAGGGCCTTTTGCGGGGCATTGCCCCAAAGTAATCAGCTCTTTTTCCTGTAAAAAAAAATACAAACAACCCCCCCAACAGTAAAACTTAAAAGGGCAGTTAGCTCTTTTGCCGCCCAAACCCTAATCTAAAAAATAAAATCCACCCAATACACCCTTAAATAGACCTAACACTAACCCCCTGAAGATCGACTTACCGGGAGACGTCTTCATCCAAGCCAGGCGAAGTGGTCCTCCAGACGGGCAAAAGTCTTCATCTAAGCCGGGCAGAAGTGGTCCTCCAGACGGGCAGAAGTCTTCATCCAAGCCGGGCAGAAGTGGTCCTCCAGACGGGCAGAAGTCTTCATCCAGACGGCATCTTCTATCTTCATCCATCCGGTGCAGAGCGGGTCCATCTTCAAGACATCCGACGTGGAGCATCCTCTTCTGGCGACGACTAAAACAGAATGAAGGTACCTTTAAGTGACGTCATCCAAGATGGCGTCCCTTAGATTCCGATTGGCTGATAGAATTCTATCAGCCAATCGGAATTAAGGTAGAAAAAATCCTATTGGCTGATGCAATCAGCCAATAGGATTGAAGTTCAATCCTATTGGCTGATCCAATCATTCTATTGACTTTTTTTTTTTTTAAATCAAAGTTTTTTTATTAAATGTAATTAGTAGTACAATATGTATGACATATACACCGAAATACCATTTCCTCATTACAAAACCAATCCTATATGTAGGATGACTAATACAAAATACTGAAGTAGCTTTTGGGATCATCTATCTATATACAAAAATGTCACGCCAGCAAATTACCCAAAAATTGGTTAGTCACACTAATATATAACAATCATAACGAATTATAACAGTCATCCTTTATGCAAATATGGTAATCTGGTTTGATACCTTAGTTTTTTATTATATTTGTTGTGATAGCTGTAGTGCCTCTTTGTCATGAGATACTGTCTGATATAATGATATTTTAATCTAGCCTGCTTAGCATAATAACAACTAGCAAGGAGGGCACAAATCTATGAGAGCAGGAGGCGGATTAATACCGCCCAATAATTCACCATACTAAGTGAATATAGGAATAAAGATTCATACATAATATGACCTTCCAGATGTTGCTGATAGGTGCGAATGTAGCAGAGAAAGTCTTGACTACTAATAATGCTGATATTAGCATAATATGATAAAATTATTCTCATAAAATACAGGAGTGACATACAAAGGAAAATGAGGATTGAGACTGTAGGATAGGAGGAGTATATACATAAATGTTTAGGCTACCTATTTTCAGTTATAGGTAACTTGGTAATAAAGTCAAAGAAGGTGGGTATGGGAAATAAAAGTAAATATAACCAGGCTTGAATAGTATTAGGCTCCCTCTTGAAATATTTGGACTAGTTACAACTCCCACAAATTAACATGTTGTGTCTCACTTGCAAAATGTCCAATTAAACATTGGCTTAGAGGTCCCAGTGTTATAGAAAATTACACATCATTGCCTACATACCTCTCCTTGTTTGAGCGGACCAGGGATTAAACAAAGTGCATTTGTAATACAAGAAAGCCTAGTTTGTTCATTTATGAGCTAGCTGAACCTTAGCATAGAAAAAGGCATAATAGGTGAAGGACACATCTAGATAAATGACATCTATATTATATATTGTTACCGAATAAATCTTCTGGAGAGTCATGGATATTTGACCCAGCGTATTAGATAAAAAATATATACATACTAGTTTCAGTAGGAGGTTATGTCTTCCCTGTATTTCAAAGTAATTTATCCCTTTAAACATCCTAACCATGAAGAAAAAACCTTAGTGTGCGCATACTATGTCAGAACTCTAACTGATATGAATTATAAAAACAATAGATAATATTACATAGAGCAAACTACACATTAGAAATAAACTGTTAACTCGCCCCAGGTGGGGAATACATGCTAACGTAATACCGAGATAAGTGTATAAGGTACCATTGATGTATATAACTTGCTTTTGTCTCTTTAAGTGACCAATTTGTGTCACTCAAACACTTAGAAAAGATATGCTTATTATAGTTCAGTTCTGAGTGCTACTGCGATTGTTCATCCTCCATTAGCCAACTCCAGAGCGATTCATAGCTGTTGAATCCTGGCATGTAACTAAGACCTGCCAAGACTGTGGTAAGGCTGCCTCGCCCAGCAAGAAAAAAGTACCTTTGCAGAAGTCCGGTGAGCCCCCCCTGTCTTATCACCGCCAAAACATATCTTCCATGTGGATGAGGATCACGGGCATTATCCCATATCCAGTCACAGGAGCCGGCCGTACCCCCATAACCAGGATCCCCATGCAAGAAAATAGACATGGGCCTCACGTTGGAGGTCACCGCTAAAGCTGAGGTAAGCGGGTTAGACTGGGCTGAATCTTCTATGATGGCTTTCGGACTTGCGCAGGTCAAGACCAGATGCAAGGTCTCAGGGTGCGGTTCCGGTGTCAGACTTATAAACGGTGAGTTTGGGCTTGATGTGGATGTATCTGCTTCCTGATGCTTGGAATTATCAACTCCTTCCTCTGCGTGGCCATCTTTAACAACGGCCATGAGGTCCTGGAATCTCTGCTCTGCCTTGGTTTCGAGTTCTGCCAATAGGTTATGTATAGTTACATAGAACTCCTCCAGTGTACCTGTTTTACCCGGGGGACCGGGGGGGGGGGGGTGATAGTAAATATTTTAGGAAGGCCTCCTACTGGAATCACATGCAGGCTGTTTTTTAAAGGCTCTAGACGTATCAACCTTCATAAAATTAGCACATATCAGTATGCTGCGAGGTCGCTCGATAGAAACATATATTCTGCAACGTTGCCGACTGTATGATATTACAATAGATGATCTTTAGCCAGTTTATTGTTAGGAGCCTCTAAATCTGCGACCGATCATGGCCGCTTCTTGGACACGCCCCCCCCATTCTATTGACTTTTTTTCAGCCGGCTCTCCCTGTTGATTCCTATGGGGAAATTGTGCATGAGCACGTTACACCAGCTCACCGCTGACTTAAGCAGCGCTGGTATTGGAGTGCGGTAATGAGCAAAATTTTGCTCAACGCTCACTTCTTGTCTTTTAACGACGGGTTTCTGAAAACTCTTAATACCAGCGCTGTAGGTAAGTGAGCGGTGAGAGAAAACTGCTCGTTAGCACCGCATAGCCTCTAACGCAAAACTCGTAATCTAGGTGAAAGTTTGTAAAACTAAGGTATGAGTGTGGTGGGAGGGGAAACTTTGCCCCCTCCTGGTAGGAATGTATATCTCATACGTCACTAGCTCATGGGCTCTTGCCACTTACATGAAAGAAAAAGCCCTTTTAAGGGCCCTTGGTAGTTTATTATAGATTACACTTTTTTATTTTGGGCTGGGTTTTTTTTTTTTTTTTTAAAAGGGTATTAGAATAGGAATAATTTTTATTATTTTGGATAATTTCGTTTGTTATTTTTTGTAATTGTAGTTTTTTTTTTATTTTTTTTTATTTTTTTTATAATGTTAGTTTTAATTTTTGTAATGTTAGGTTTTAGTGTAAGGCAGCTTAGGTTTTATTTCACAGGTAAGTTTGTATTTATTTTTTTCCAACTTCTTTTTATTAAGAATCCAGAAAAGGAAGAACAAACATAAACAGTCATCAAACAATACAATACAGTACAGTAAATCATATCAATAACATATCAGTTGTAGAGTTGTTGATAAAAAGTTAGTAATCTTACATTATGGATTCTTTTCTTCATATTTTTAAACCGTAAACAGTAATGATTGCAGCATCTCAGTTCTCCGCATCTCCGCCACTTTCATAGGATTGTATATATGTAAGATTTGTTATGGAGTCTAGGGCATTCTATATAAGTTCCTAAGCGTGTTAAATGTGAAGGGCCTATTTTATTTTCTTATGTTCAGTATATTTTATCTAGGTTCAACTATCCAGCATCCTGGGGGTGGATTGTCTTAGATACTGGTCCCATGTAGCCTGTGATTCTATGAACGGGTCTCTATTTTCTGATTTGTACGTGCTGTATTCTTCTAATTCGAGTAAGTTAGTAACCTTAGTTTTCCACATTTTCAAAGAAGGGGCCTCTTTAGACTTCCAGTTTTTTGCAATTAAAAATCTTGCACTATTAATCATGATTTTAAAAAGGGGTTTATAGTTTTTGTTGGGGAGTTTAATAGATTTATTTAGCAGCCAAACCCAAGGGTCGAGAGGAAGGGGAATTTGGAGGATATCCTCAATTTCTTTAATTACAACTCTCCAGTATTGGTTTATTTGATTACACCACCACCACATGTGGCCCATACCACTGCCTACGTGGCCGCACCTCCAGCAGCTATTGTTAGTCTTAGGGAACAATCTATGCAAACGTTTTGGTGTTAAGTACCAGCAGTGCAGCAGTTTATAATTTATTTCTAGTATAGATGATGATGTGGAGGAGGATTTTGTATTTTGAAATATATTGGCGGCAATCTGGGGGGTGATGATCGTACCTAATTCCTTCTCCCAAATTTCGACATAGTGTGGCATGTGTCCCGGAGGGGGCTGTGTAAAAAGTTTGTGAATATGAGACAAGGTGTGTTTGAGAGGAGGAGTTGCCACGAACAGTCTCTCGAGGTTGGTTAGTGGACGAGTTAGATTAAGAGTGTGTTTGTGGGTAGTAACGTAGTGATGAACCCTCCTATACGAGAACCAATTGGTCGCCCAAGGAATGTTTAATTCTTTCAATTGTTCCTGTGAAAGAATCTGTTCGTTGTTTACTATTTGGTATATATCAGTATCTGTGGGGGAGGTCACCAGCTCCGCAAGAGAGAATTCATCATTATGGTTTAAGGAGGTTAGGGGTCCAGGTCTAGATGATAAGAGTTGGTTTGATCTATTGGCCGCTTCCCATACTTGAATGGTTTCGGCTGTGATGGGGTTAGTAATTGATCTTATTACATGTTTGAAATTCGGGTGCCAGCAGATAGAACTAAGGTTTATAGTAGGGTTCAGGTTCCCTTCTAAGACCACCCACCTCTTTTGTTGGGTATGTAATCTCCAGTCTAGGATTCTTGGAGAAAAATAGACTGTCGGTATGATTCTACATTTGGTACCCCAAGCCCACCCGATAGTGTAGGAAGTGACATGATGTGTTTGCTTATTCTGGGGGGTTTTCTATTCCAAATGAAAGAGCTAAAAATACGTTGTATCTGTGGGATGTAACTATGAGGTAGGGGGATAGGGAGTGTTTGCAAGACGTATAGGAGTCTAGGGAATGCATTCATCTTAATAGTGTGTATTCTTCCTAACCATGTCAGATTCTTAGAGAGCCAGGAAGAGAGGTCTCGTACTAGTGCATTTTTAATTGGGATATAGTTTAATTGAAATACAGATTCCTGATTGTCAGCTAGTAGTATACCTAGATATTTCAGGGAGCCCCTACACCATCTAAATGGGCAGATGGTTTTAATATGCCCCTCCATTTGTGGGGTAAGAGAAATCCCCAAAATCTCTGATTTGCTAGGGTTAATTAGGAAATTGGAGATGTTTTGGAATAACTTTAGTTCTTGTAGTAAGTGTGGGATTGCTTTTTCTGGGGTTGTTAGGGAAAAGAGGACATCATCAGCAAACAAAGGTTTGTATTTATTTTAACTAGGTAGTTACTAACTATTTACTAACTATTCTACCTAGTTAAAATAAATACAAACTTACCTGTGAAATAAAAATAAAACCTAAGCTAGCTACAATATAACTATGTTATATTGTAGCTAGCTTAGGTTTTATTTCACAGGTACGTTTGTATTTAGTTTTAAATAGGAATTATTTAGTTAATTAACTTTAATTTAGCTCTATTATGTTAAAGTTTGGGGGTGTTAGGGTTAGGGGTATGTTAGAGTTAGGGTTAGGTTACGGGTTAGGTTTAGGGGTTAATTTAGGTTGTTGCGATGTGGGGGGCTGGCGGTTTAGGGGTTAATGGGTTTATTTAGTGGTAGTGATGTGGGAGACCAGAGGTTTAGGGGTTAATAACTTTATTTAGTTGCGGCCATGTTGGGGAGCTGTGGAATAGGGGTTAATAGATTTATTATAGTGTGGGGGCGATGTTGGGGTGTAGGGGAATAGGGGTTAATAACTTTAGTATAGTGGCGGCGATATCAGGAGCGGCAGATTAGGGGTTAATAGATTTATTTAGGTGGCGGCGATATCGGGAACTGCAGATTAGGGGTTAATAACATTATGTAGGTGCCAGTGATGTCGGGGCAGCAGCAGATTAGGAGTGTTTAGATGTGGGGTTTATATTAGAGTGTTAGGTTTAAACTTTATTTTTTTTCCCCCATAGACATCAATGGGGCTGCGTTATGGAGCTTTTCATTCCACGATCGCAGGTGTTAGGTTTTTTTCAGACACCTCCCCATTGATGTCTATGGGGAAAGCGTGCACGAGCACGTCAAAACAGCGTTTGTATTTTGTGCGGTATGGAGCTTAAAACCACCATATTTCACACACAAGCCGGCTGTTTCAAAACTTGTAATGGCTGTGCTATAGAGGGTTAAATAACGCAACTTTTGTTGCGTTTGTTAATTTCCCTATAGTGCGCATAACTTGTAATCTACCTTAATGTTAATAGTGGCCGTTCTTGCTGGATTGTTTTGGAATTGTTGAAATCATATGAAATATTTTTACCCTACTCTCCAGAAATTGTAACAACAGCATGCTCTCTCTGCTCTGTCTTTCAATGTTAACAGTGCAGTGTAAGAGACATTGTAAACATGCTCTCGTCTGTACTACTCCTCTTCATAAAGGGACGCTAAAGTCAAAATTTAACTTTCATGGTTTAGATTGAGAATGCAATTTTAAAGAATCTTTCACTTTAGTTATATTATCTAATTTGATTCATTCTTATGGTTTCCTTTATTAAAAGCATACCTAGATAGGCTCAGAAGCACCAATACACTACTGAGAGCAAGCCACTGATTGGTGGATGCACATATATTCATCTTGTTATTGGTTCACCAGATGTATTCAGCTAGCTCTTAGTAGTTCATTGCTATCTACTGTTAAACAAAGGGTCACAAGAGAACAATGCAAATTTGATAATAGCAGTAAATTGAATAGTTATTTAAAATTGTATGCTCTATGAGAATCATGAAAGAAAAAATTTGGGTTTCATGTCCCTTTAAACCTTAGAAATAAAAATGGAACTGGGAGTGGCTAGCAGAAGCACATATGTAGGCAGCTGAGCAGAGGCTCGCAGATACTTTGGAAAGTAATGAAATAATAAACAGGTGGCAAGATTTAATCATTTTACATACGGTTAAATGCATAGTTCAAAATGTTATGGTTTACTTTCCATTTAAATGGATATTGTAGAGAAATAATAAATCAGAAAGAACATTGGTTAAATATGTTAAGATATTTTTGATTGAGAAGGGTGAAGTAAACTTTTTAAAAAAGGATTTGAAAATGTAATTTTAACTATCATAGATTTCATGTTTATGCACAACTGATATCTAAATATACAGTGTCAAGAAAAAGTATGTGAACCCTTTGGTATTACCTGGATTTCTGCATAAAATAGTCATAAAAGTCGATCTTAAATCAGCTGACTAATTATTAAAGGGTGGGAGTGGATGCATGAACAAGGTTCTCAACTAAGGAACCTGTTTGTATTTGTGGCTAGCAAGTAGAAGATGAAAATCATCGACTGTCCACATTTATCTTATGCATCTCCGCCCCCTACTGCAACCTGTTAGTCACTCCGAACAAATGAGCTTGATGTGCTTTAAAGGGACACTCAAATCAAAATAAACTTTTATGATTCAGAAAGCGCACGCAGTTTTAAGACACTTTCCAATTTACTTCCATTATCAAATTTTTCACAGTCTTTTTATATTCATACTTTCTGGAGAACAAGATCCTACTGAGCATGTGCAAAGCTCACAGGGTATACGTATACTAGTCTGTGATTGGTTGATGTCTATCACATGATACAGGGGGATGAATTATGGAGAAAAATACATTTGTCAGAAGAAAAAAAAAACTACTGTTTATTTAAAACTCAGAGTAGGTGCTGCTGAATTATCTTTTTATTATGTACATGTTAATAATGTAATTCTACTACATTGAGTGGTCCTTTAACTCATCATCTCTGAGGTAGTGGAGAAACAGGTACAGTTTGAAGGCTCACTTGACCAATCCTGCTCCTCAAGTGCTACAAAGCTGCCTCCACAGCTTGATAAACAAAGGCCTAAGCTACAACAATAGGCAAACACAGTCTGCTTAAACAAACAACAGACAAACAATTATACCTTTTCATTTGTTTAACACATGTGTAAACATTCACAATGGAGGGGGGAAAATGTATGCAAATGTTTGAATTAAATAACTAGTTGACCCTCCTTTCTCTTGTAAGATGTATCGAGTCCACGGATTCATCCTTTACTTGTGGGATATTCTCCTTCCCAACAGGAAGTGGCAAAGAGAGCACACAGCAGAGCTGTTCATATAGCTCCCCCTCTAGCTCCACCCCCCAGTCATTCTCTTTGCCGGCTCTAAGCAATCGGAAGGGTAAAGTGAATGTGGTGTTAGAAATGTAGTTTTTATTTTCTACAAGCAAAAGTTTGTTATTTTAAATGGTGCCGGTGTATACTATTTACTCTCTAGCAGAAAGGAGATGAAGATTTCTGCAGGGAGGAAGATGATTTTAGCATGTTGTAACTAAAATCCACTGCTGTTCCCACAAAGGACTGAGGAGTACAAGAAAACTTCAGTTGGGGGGAACGGTTTGCAGGTTAGGCTGCAAAAAGGTATGTTCAGTCATTTATTTCTAGACAAGACTGTGATAATGCTAGAAAGGACTGATAATATCCCCATGAGGGAAGGGTAAGCTGCATTCAGAAACTATGTATGGAATTTTAAGCTTACATAACAGGGCTAGTTTATGCTGGTTGACACTATTTTCATGGCAAACGTTTTTTATTGAAGATTTCGTTTGTTTGAGACACTTTGAGGGTTAATTGGGTTTTTTTTCAGGGGTTGTTACCCACATGGCTATTATTCAAACACTTGGGAGTGTTTCTTTAGGCCTCACAAGCACCGTAGTGAGGTGGGAGGGGCCTAATTTCGCGCCTCAGATGCGCAGTTAATTTTGACTAGAAGTTCAGGCTGCTTCACATGGAGGGTCCGGCTGCAGTTTAAGGGCCTATAAGAAGTTTTTTCCCCCACAAATCTGGTTCCTAAGGGCAGGTAGGGCCACAGCAGAGCTGTGGCAGGGTGCTGAACGTTTTTTAACCGTTTTTTTGGCTTACTGTCGATCCGGTTTGGGCATTAAGGGGTTAATCGTTTTTATTGCTAGTGGTGCAATCTTACTAATGCTTTAGGTACATACTGTAAAAATTTCAAAAAGTTTGCTGCATTTTTTCACTGTTTTGCAAAATTGTGTGCCTTTTTTATCTCTTAAAGGCACAGTAACGTTTTTTTTTTTCAAAGTGTGTTTTTACTTGATTAAAGTGATTTCCAAGCCTGTTTGTTTTAATACTAGTCTGTTAAACATGTCTGACACCAAGGAAAATCCTTGTTCAATGTGTTTAGAAGCCATGGTGGAGCCCCCCCTCAGAATGTGTCCCACTTGTACTGATATGTCTATACACTTTAAAGAACATATTGTTGCACTTAAAAATGTGGTCCAAGATGATTCTCAGACAGAAGGTAACGAGGTTAGCCCGTCAACCTCTCCCCAAGTGTCAGAACCAGTCACGCCCGCTCAAGCGACGCCTAGCACCTCTAGTGCGTCTAACTCTTTTACCTTGCAAGACTTGGCGGCAGTTATGAATAATACTCTCTCAGTGTTTTTATCTAAACTACCCATGTTACCTGCAAAGCGTGATAGCTCTGTTTTAAGAACAGATTCTGAGCATTCTGACGCTTTAGTAGCCGTATCAGATATACCCTCACAACGCTCTGAAGTGGGGGCGAGGGATGTGCTGTCTGAGGGAGAAATTTCCGACTCAGGAAAGGTTTCTCCTCAGACAGATTCCGATACGTTGGCTTTTAAATTTAAACTAGAACACCTTATTGCTCAGGGAGGTATTAGTTACTCTGGATGGCTGCGACCCTATGGTGGTTCCAGAGAAATTGTGTAAAATGGACAAGTATCTAGAAGTTCCTGTTTACACTGATGTGTTCCCGGTCCCTAAGAGTATTGCGGATATCGTTACTAGGGAGTGGGATACCAGGTATTCCCTTTGTTCCCCCTCCTGTTTTTAAGAAAATGTTCCCCATATCTGACCCCATGCGGGACTCGTGGCAGATGGTCCCTAAGGCAGAGGGGGCTATTTCTTCACTTGCTAAACGCACAACCATACCAATTGAAGACAGTTGTGCTTTTAAAGACCCTATGGATAAAAAGTTAGAGAGTTTACTTAAGAACATTTTTGTTCAACAAGGTTTTCTTCTCCAACTTATTGCATGCATTGTTCCTGTAACTACTGCAGCTGCTTTCTGGTTCGAGGCACTGGAAGATGCGCTCCAGACGGAGACCTCATATGAGGACATTATGGACAGAATTAAGGCTCTTAAGCTGGCTAATTCTTTTATCACAGATGCCGCTTTCCAACTAGCTAAGTTAGCGGCAAAGAATTCAGGTTTCGCCATTTTAGCTTGCAGGGCGCTATGGCTAAAGTCCTGGTCGGCCGATGTGTCGTCAAAATCCAAACTCTTGAACATCCCTTTCAAAGGAAAGACCCTCTTCGGGCCTGAATTGAAAGAGATTATTTCAGAAATCACTGGGGGGAAAGGCCATGCTCTCCCTCAGGACAAGTCCTTTAAGATAAAGAACAAACAAAATAATTTTCCTTCCTTTCGGAATTTCAGGAGCGGTCTCGCTTCATCCTCCCCTGCTACTAAGCAAGAGGGTAATGCTTCGCAACCCAGGTCAGCCTGGAAACCTTACCAGGGCTGGAACAAGGGTAAACAGGCCAAGAAGCCTGCAGCTGCCTCCAAGACAGCATGATGGGGTAGCGCCAGATCCGGGACCGGATCTAGTAGAGGGCAGACTCTCTCTCTTTGCTCAGGCCTGGGCAAGAGACGTACACGATCCCTGGGCCTTAGAGATTGTATCCCAGGAATATCTTCTAGAATTCAAGGACTTCCCTCCAAGGGGAAGGTTCCACATTTCTCGTCTGTCTACAGACCAGACAAAGAAAGAGGCGTTCTTACGCTGTGTAGAAGACCTACACACAATGTGTGTGATCCACCCAGTTCCAATTGCGGAACAAGGGCTGGGTTTTTACTCAAACCTGTTTGTGGTTCCCAAGAAAGAAGGAACTTTCAGAACAATCCTGGATCTCAAAATTCTAAACAAATTCCTCAGAGTCCCATCATTCAAGATGGAGACAATTCGGACAATCTTGCCAATGATCCAGGAGGGTCAATATATGACTACCGTGGATCTAAAGGATGCGTATCTGAACATTCCTATCCACAAAGATCATCACCAGTTTCTCAGGTTTGCCTTTCTGGACAAGCATTACCAATTTGTGGCTCTTCCTTTCAGGTTGGCCACTGCTCCCAGAATTTTCACAAAGGTGCTAGGTTCCCTCCTGGCGGTTCTAAGACTGCGGGGCATAGCAGTGGCGCCTTATCTAGACGACATCTTAATTCAAGCGTCGACTTTCCAAAGAGCCAAGTTTCACATGGAAATTGTATTGGCCTTTCTGAGGTCTCACGGGTGGAAGGTGAACATCAAAACAAGTTCTCACTCCCCCCTCACAAGAGTTTCCTTCCTAGGAACTCTAATATACTTGGTAGAAATCTAAATATTTCTGATGGAGGTCAGAAAGTTAAAACTCTTAACCACCTGCCGAGCCCTTCATTCCATTCCTCGGCCATCTGTAGCTCAGTGCATGGAGACAATCGGGCTAATGGTAGCGGCAATGGACATAGTCCCTTTTGCACTGATACACCTAAGACCACTTTAACTATGCATGCTCAAACAGTGGAATGGGGATTATGCGGATTTGTCTCCTCAAATACAGCTGGACCAGGGGACCAGAGATTCTCTTCTCTGGTGGTGGTCTCAGGATCACCTGTCTCAGGGAATGTGTTTCCACAGACCAGAGTGGGTCATCGTAACGACCGACGCCAGTCTGTTGGGCTGGGGTGCAGTCTGGGACTCCCTGAAAGCTCAGGGCTTATGGTCTCGGGAAGAAGCTCTTCTCCCTATAAACATTCTGGAACTGAGGGCGATATTCAACGCTCTCCAGGCATGGCCTCAGCTAGCTGCGGCCAAATTCATCAGATTTCAGTCGGACAACATCACGACTGTAGCTTACTTCAATCATCAAGGGGGAACAAGGAGTTCCCTAGCAATGATGGAAGTAACAAAAATAATCAGGTGGGCGGAGGATCACTCTTGCCATCCCTCAGCAATTCACATCCCAGGAGTAGACAACTGGGAGGCGGATTTTCTAAGTCGTCAGACTTTTCACCCGGGGGAGTGGGAACTCCACCCGGAGGTATTTGCCCAGCTGACTCAGCTATGGGGCACTCCAGAATTGGATCTGATGGCGTCCCGTCAGAACACCAAGCTTCCTCTTTACGGGTCCAGATCCCGGGATCCCCAGGCGGTGCTGATAGATGCTCTAGCAGCGCCTTGGTCCTTCAATCTGGCCTATGTTTTTCCACCGTTTCCTCTCCTCCGTCGTCTGGTTGCCAGAATCAAGCAGGAGAGGGTGTCGGTGATTCTAATAGCACCTGCATGGCCACGCAGGACCTGGTATGCAGACCTAGTGGACATGTCATCTGTTCCACCATGGACACTACCAATGAGGCAGGACCTTCTAATACAAGGTCCTTTCAAACATCCAAATCTAATTTCTCTGCATCTGACTGCTTGGAGATTGAACGCCTAAATTCTATCAAAGCGTGGTTTCTCTAAGTCGGTTATTGATACCCTGATTCAGGCTAGAAAGCCTGTCACCAGGAAAATCTACCATAAGATTTGGCGAAAATATCTTTTTTGGTGCGAATCCAAGGGTTACTCATGGAGTAAGATTAGGATTCCCAGGATATTGTCCTTTCTCCAAGAAGGTTTGGAGAAAGGATTATCAGCTAGTTCCTTAAAAGGACAGATATCTGCTTTGTCTATTCTTTTACACAAACGTCTGGCAGAGGTACCAGACGTTCAAGCGTTTAGTCAGGCTTTAGTCAGAATCAAGCCTGTTTATAGACCTGTGGCTCCGCCATGGAGTCTGAATTTAGTTCTTTCAGTTCTGCAAGGGGTTCTGTTTGAACCTTTACATTCCATAGATATTAAGCTTTTATCTTGGAAAGTTTTGTTTTTGGTTGCTATCTCTTCTGCTCGAAGAGTTTCAGAGTTATCTGCGTTACAGTGTGATTCACCTTACCTGGTTTTCCATGCAGATAAGGTAGTTTTGCGTACCAAACCCGGTTTTCTTTCTAAGGTTGTGTCTAATAAGAATATTAACCAGGAAATTGTTGTTCCTTCTCTGTGTCCTAATCCTTCTTCGAAGAAGGAACATCTGTTACACAATCTTGATGTGGTTCGTGCTTTAAAGTTCTATTTACAAGCAACTAAGGATTTCAGACAAACAACTTCATTGTTTGTTATCTATTCTGGTAAAAGGAGAGGTCAGAAGGCGACTGCTACCTCTCTTTCCTTTTGACTGAAAAGCATCATCCGTTTGGCCTATGAGACTGCTGGCCAGCAGCCTCCCGAAACAATTACTGCTCATTCTACCAGAGCAGTGGCTTCCACATGGGCTTTTAAAAATGAGGCTTCTGTTGAACAGATTTGTAAGACAGCGACTTGGTCTTCGCTGCATACTTTTATCAAATTTTACAAATTCAATATTTTGCTTCTTCGGAGGCTATTTTTGGGAGAAAGGTTTTACAAGCAGTAGTGCCTTCCGTTTAAGGTACCTGTCTTGTTCCCTCCCTTTATCCGTGTCCTAAAGCTTTGGTATTGGTATCCCACAAGTAAAGGATGAATCCGTGGACTCGATACATCTTACAAGAGAAAACAGAATTTATGCTTACCTGATAAATTACTTTCTCTTGTGATGTATCGAGTCCACGGCCCGCCCTGGCTATTAAGTCAGGTAGTTTGTTTGTTTAAACTACAGTCACCACTGCACCCTATGGTTTCTCCTTTTTCTTCCTAACCTTCGGTCGAATGACTGGGGGGTGGAGCTAGAGGGGGAGCTATATGGACAGCTCTGCTGTGTGCTCTCTTTGCCACTTCCTGTTGGGAAGGAGAATATCCCACAAGTAAAGGATGAATCCGTGGACTCGATACATCACAAGAGAAAGTAATTTATCAGGTAAGCATAAATTCTGTTTTTGCAACAAGAGCCTCAACCTCACAGTTTCCTGTAGTTGTATAATAGAACTGCACAATGATCAAGAATGAGTTATTATAATTGATCTTTACAAAACCTTTCTATTACTCCTGTGATTACTGCATCATTAATTAGCAAACAGATGGTCTTAGATTCCCCCTGCAAACGTGTTGATTAACTTGCTAATTATTTTTTACATTAATGTTACCATGATGGCTCATCCACCATACTTTATAGTCTGGGAAGGTCTTGATGTTGATGTGCTATACTTTTTTTTCCTCCAATAGGGTTAGATTTATTAATTATCAAATGATCAAGATTCACATGTTGTGAACCTGTTCGCATTTCATTGTAAATTGTGGGGCTTATTTGTTACCCATATTTAGCACTGTACATGCAATACTGCCCCCCTGCTTTCTCGCAACTAACTGCACAAGAGCAGGGGTTGTCAATAACCCAAGGCGAATTAGTCCGCTGTGATTTTCATTCACCAACAAGCTGGTGGAAAGAGTTTATTTAGGAAGCAGTTGGAAGCTCAAATGAGATACAAGCATACAGGATAATGTTCAATATAATAAGCATTTTGAAAGTTAATTGGATGTACACTGTAAAAATCAGAATCATGTTAAGCATACAAACTCCTACAAATAATGAACATTCAAATAGGTGTTAAAAACCTCATAAAAATTTGAATTTACATTATACTTTACAAATTGTCCTTAAATTACATGAAAAAAATGATATTCAATGTAAATGGTAAAACTCGTATTTGGCATACGGAAAGTTATGAAAACAAAGATGAAACTGTAAACAAATTTGAAGAGTTCCTTATATTTCTTTTGTGAAATGAGTCTCACAGCATTAGCACGTTGGCTGAATAGGGCGTTTCCAAGACATGTATGACATTTTCTTGCAATTTGTATTGGAATTGATTTGAAGTGGGCCTACATGGTGCAGACAGTGTGCTCACTGAAACTAAAAATAGTTTCTGTGCTTCTAAATATTGCCATTGGGACCTAAGTTGTGTTTTATATATATATATATATATATATATATATTTATATGTACACCCACCGGACACTTTATTTGGTACACCTGTTCAATTGCTTGGTAACACAAATTGCTAATCAGCCAATCACATGGCAGCAACTTAGGAACCTAGATGTGGTGAAGACAACTTGCTGAAGTTAAAACCGAGCATCAGAATGGGGAAGAAAAGGGATTTAAGTGAGTTTGAACGTGGCATGGTTGTTGGCGCCAGATGGGCTGGTCTGAGTATTTCAAAAACTGCTGATCTACTTGGATTTTTCCGCACAACCATCTCTAGGGTTTACAGAGAATGGTCTGAAAAAGAGAAAATATCCTGTGAGCGGCAGTTGTGTGGACGACAATGCCTTGTTGATGTCAGAGGTCAGAGGAGAATTGGCATACTGGTTCAAAATGATAGAAAGGCAACAGTAACTCAAATAACCACTCGTTACAACCAAAGTATGCAGAATACCATCTTTGAATGCACAAGAAGTCGAACCTTGAAGCGGATGGGCTGCAGCAGCAGAAGACCACACTGAGTGCCACTCCTGTCAGCTAAGAACAGGAAACTGCGGCTACAATTCACACAGGCTCACCAAAATTGGACAATAGAAGATTGGAAAAACTTTGCCTGGTCTGATGAGTCTCGATTTCAGCTGCGACATTCAGATGGTAGAGTCAGAATTTGGCGTAAACAACATGAAAGCATGGATCCATCCTGCCTTGTGGGGGCTATTTTTTGGCACAGTTTGGGCCCCTTAGTACCAATTGAGCATTGTTTAAATGCCACGGCCTACCTGAGTATTGTTGCTGACCATGTCCATCAGTTATTACTACAGTGTACCCATCTTCTGATGGCTACTGCCACAAAATAATGCACCATGTCACAAAGCTCAAATAATCTCAAACCTCCACAGTCACCAGATCTCAATCCAATAGAGTACCTTTGGGATGTGGTGGAACGGGAGATTCGCATCATGGATGTGCAGCCGACAGATCTGCAGCAACTGCGTGATGATATCATGTCAATATGGACCAAAATCTATAAGTAATGTTTCCAATACACCTTGTTGAATCCATGACATGAAGAATTAAGGCAGTTCTGAAGGCAAAAGGGGGTCCAACCTGGTACTAGCAAGGTGTACCTAATAAAGTGACTGGTGAGTGTATATATATTAGACATGTGCAATTCGTTTCGGCCGAATTTAGTTTTCCGACAAATTTTGCCCAATTCGGAGATTTGAATGCATCAGAATTTCTGAATCGGCACCATTACTAAAATCCCGAAGAATTCAGAAAATTAATCAATCAGTTTCCGAATTTTCAGATCCATTCTTTATTCATATTCGGAATTTTTCATTGTTCTAATCTAAACCGCAGTTCCTTGACATCGCAGACACTAACTAATTCACTAAATAAAGCTATTAGCCCCTAAACCAGCGTTCCCCGACATCACCAACACTAACTAAATCACTAAATAAAGCTGTTAACCCCTAAACAGCCGTTCCCTGCCATCTTCGAAACTAACTAAACCTATTTCCCCGACATCGCTGACAGTAACTAAACCTATTAACTGCTAAATCACAGTTGTCCAACATCGCCGACCCTAACTAAACCTATTAACCCCTAAACCGCCGTTCCCAAACATTGCCAACACTAACTAAACCTATTAACCCCTAAACCGCAGTTCCCTGACATAGCCGACACTAACTGAAACACGAAATAAACCTATTAACCCCTAAACCGCTGTTCCCAAACATCGCCAACACTAATAAAAGTTAGTTTTATCGTAGATCCGGTGCTCCTTTCTTCATTCTTTTTGAGTCTACGGTCATAGGGGCCGTTCAGTGAAGCACGGATCTCGGAAGCGAAGCATTTGCTCTTGATTGGTTGGTTATTTCCCACAAACACCCACGCATCATCCAATGGACGTCTGAACCGACTTTTTGACATACATACGTCACACACTACACAGCGGAGAGGTTTCACAGTGCTGTGGGATAGCAGTAGTGAGCCGGTCGTCTTGCCATTTTGGATGGAGAGAAGAGTATGAGGGTAAGACTGTTCCTTTACACACATTGTCACACAATGCTTTAGTATCACGGTAACTGGTGGCTCTGAAAACGGCCACACATACGGATACAGTATACTGTACGTAGCAATTTGGGGACAATTCCACTACCGTATAGTTTGACACACATTTGAAACTACGGTAGTTTCTCAATGAAGGTATACTTAGTAGATGAGATGTGAGGACTAATGTGTGTAACTTAGAAGCTAGAATCCCTATGTTTCTGAGGATTACGCTAATACGCTGAATTGATGATATGTGAACTGTGAACTGCATAAAACTATGGAATTTCACACAACATAGTCCTGAAAATTGATTGCAGTCAAGTGTATATGGGAGAGCACAGATTATATACTTAAAATGGATTTTGACCCTCATATTGAATAATATAATTAGGAAGTGAGTGTGTGGGAATTTAGTAGCCAGAAAATTATCTTAGAGGAGAATGGACTAATTTAATAGATTATAAGGTTGACAATATTTTTTACCCTGTTACCCCCAAAAGTATCCTTATTTTGCCTTTTTAATGGCCCTTGGTAGTTTATTATAGATTAGGGTTTTTTTAATTTTGAGGTGGTTTTTTTTTAAACGGGGTAGTACAATAGGAATAATTTTTATTATTTTGGATAATTTTGTTTGTTACTTTTTGTAATGGTAGTTTTTTTATTTTTTGTAATTTTAGTGTAAATTTTTTAGTTATCTTAGGTTTTTTATTTTAAGTAATGTTATGTTTTTTTATTTTTAGTAATGTTAGGTTTTATTAGTTTAAGCTTAGGTTTTATTATCATTTCACAGGTAAGTTTGTATTTATTTTAACTAGGTAGTTAGTAAATAGTTATATTGTAGCTAGCTTAGGTTTTATTTTTATTTCACAGGTAAGTTTGTATTTATTTTTAAATAGGTAGTTAGTTAATAATTGTAACTTTAATTTAGGTCTATTTTAATTATGTTAAAGTTAGCGGGTGTTAGGTTTAGGGGTTAATAGTTTAATTTAGGTTGTTGCAATGAGGGGGCCGGCAGTTAAGGGGTTAATAGGTTTAGTTAGGGTTGACGATGTTTGGGAACGGTGGTTTAATTTAGTTTAATTTAGGTTGTTGCGATGTGGGGGCCGCAGTTAAGGGGTTAATAGGTTTAATAGGTTTAGTTAGTGTTGGTGATGTTTAGGAACTGCGGTTTAGGAGTTAATAGGTTTAGTTAGTAACAATCTAATCAAAAAAGAGGGGGCGCTCGTCTATAGCTATTGATAACAATAAAAATACCATATATATATATATATATATATATATATATATATATATATATATATAGTTATGAGTACAGTCAAAAAGTCCCAACAGATATGTAAAAAAGGTAATTCTGGAAACAGGTTCAAGTCCACAATATGGGGTAATTCTTCTTGAAGACCAGATGATGGCAGCCTCCTCCTCACCAATAGGTTCAGATATACTATGAGAAAAACAAAGCAAAGGGGCGCCACATGTGTGGTATCATCAAATTTAAACAGGACCACAGACTGTTATGAGCCAAATGGGTACTCACATGGCTATAAAGCACACCTATGTGCTAGTAGGAACAGGCTGGCAGATTTTAATATGGTGTGTCAGCTCACCACTAGGGAACTTTTCCTCAGTGTGTAGTATCCAGGTAAAGCCAAGTCTTGTTGATTAGGCTCCCATTCAAGCAGGTACAGGTAGTTATAACCACTCACAAAACTGTTTAAAAAGTACTATTTATTTCTATAAAAACAGATTAAAATATATGTACAAATGAGTGGATAGGGGGTGTGCAATCTAACCCCCTAAAAATGTAACTCGTTTCTCGGCTATAAGCCGTTTCCTCAGGCATAATATTTACCTTGTTTCTACCCTGCTTTATATGTCTACTGCCTAATACCAACTAACAAACAATAGCCTTCCTACAAGAGGGGCGTGTTCCCTAATTAGTATCAATAACACCTGATTGTTTCAGTGTTAGTTACAAGAGTGTCAAAATTGTATACTTTCTATGGTAACATCAAATATATGTGTACACATGACACTCTGCACACTAAATAACATTATCTCATAAATATAAATGACCATCAATTCATATACATATTAAATAATGTAAAAATATAACACATCAATTCATATATACATCAAATAATACACATATACAACGTATTAATAAAAATGCATTAATAAAAAGTTTTTTTGCAATACACATGGTTCGTTGTCAATATCAGACATAATTTTTTTTATCCCTCTATTTTAGATACGTAATGGATAATGTTAGCCCCATTGGCAATACTCCCTATACATGTGTGTGAATGGAAAGAGTTAACGAATTTAAATTCGAATCACTCACACGCAGCTGACAACTGCAGCTCTTAAATAAATAAATGCGGTCCTATGTTTAACATCGATAAGGCTTCTATACCATATGATTTTTTTAGGTTGCCGTATGTATTTAGTTCTCTAGAGTTATCGTGGATTATCGCTTCTGTTGTTATAACTATTTACAAGTTATCCAGTTTGATCGTATCCATTACATTGTGTGGCCATGTTTTTACACATACAATGTACTGATTGGTTCCTATACTCTATACTGATTGGTCCAAAATAAAGCTTTAGCCTATTGAAATGGGGGGGGGGGGGTCGCTCCCTACTCCAGCAAGCTCAAGCTGACTATTAGCAAGACTCTAGCATCCGCCCACTCTCTATGTGAATTCACAGACACAGCTATTTGCGCAACAGAAACAGTGATGTTGAAAACGGTAATCACTGTTTCTGTTTCACAAATAGCGTAGGGAGTTGCGTGTGTGCAGTTCAACTTCTAGGCAGCGTTCCAAGCATGGGAGTGTGCTATGATTAATTTTACATGGGGTGCATGGTGAGGCTCTGACTGGCTGAAAGAGCTGTCAGTCAAAGAAGCCTAAGTAAAATTGTTGAGAGAGGCTGCATTAAACGAGGTATTATAGCCTGACAAAAACGCCGAGTATTAAAAGTACATTTGACTTTGGAACCAAATAAGGATATCGATATGCTAGTTAGGAGAAGAGCTTTCAGAATATGTGAAGTTCTGGAGGCAAATTTACCATCACTTTAACTAAACTAATTTGCTGAAACAATTATTTATTACTAACTAATGAAAACGAAATGAAATTTTTAGCGTTGCACATGTCTAATATATACAATACTTTAAACAATATGCATTGTACATGACTATGCATATCATTTAAACATTGATTCCTAAACGTAATACTAGCTGTAGAAGCTAAGGCCCTAAACATATATATTCAATATTTAAAATGATGCATTGTTATGTAGAATGCATATTATTTAAATTTTTGCATACAAATTAAAATGTAATTAATGTTGCTTGTTGTGTTTATTATTTATTATTTAAGACAGTATAATTGACATTATAGTTCTACATAACTGCATGCCTGTTATGTAAAAATATTGTTTAATGCTACTGACTAATATAAGATAAATATATATTAACATATATATCTGTTATCACAAATAAACACAAGCTAAAATAAATACATTTTCATTTATATGCAATACTTAAAACAATACCATTTTAAATATTGAATATCAATGCAAGGACAGACTACATTATATATACAATGTTAAAAAATGTATAAAGCATATTATTTTAAGTATTGGATATAAATTAAAATGTAGATATTCTTGTTTTTTGTTCTTATTATTTTAAATATAAATATATTTATGTTATAAAAAAGACAGTTGTATTATAATTATAGTATTAAATTATAGTATTACATAACTGCATGCATATTATGTAATAAGACAATTGTAATACTAATTACTTTTGTAAAATATACATTTAAAAAATATATTTATGTTTACAATAATAAATAAAACAAAACAAAATAAATACATTTTAATTTATATACAATACCTAAAATAATATGCATCATACTTGAGAAAGCATACTATATAGGTATGGGTGGTGGTTAGGTGATTAAAGCCTACTAAATTATAAAAAACACTAATCATCCAATCAACCCCCATATAGGTATGGGGGTAGTTAGGTGATTAAGCCCTACTAAATGCTAAGCAACACTAATCACCTAATCAACTCCCATATATTTATGGGGGTGGTTAGATGATTATGCTCTAAACCACCATCTCCCAATGCAAACTACAACTACACTACCTAACATCTAACCCTTCTCTAAACTAAACCCCCTAAGTTACAGAAAATAAAAAAGACAGTATCAAAATAAAACACCATTATACCTAACACTAACCTACATGCTCCATAAAAAATAAAACCCACTCAAAACAAAAAATACCCTAAAACCTAACTCTAAATATAAATTACGATAGCCTTTAAAAGGACCTTTTGTGGGACATTGCCCTAAAGGGAACGCAGCTCTTTTGCATTTAAAAAAATGACACTCCCCTCTTAATACAAGTAACCCTTTCACCCCTCAAAATAATAAAGGCTAACTACCTATCCTAAAAAATTAAATTTAAAATAACAAATCCTATGCTGTAAAATAAAAAAAACACCACAAAAAGCCCTAGCTAAACCCAAAGTTTAAACTCACCATCCATCTCTGAGCGGCTGCAGACTTCCAGACGGCCTCTTCCACTGCCTCCGCTCTGCAATCTTCATCCACTACGGGGCCCTCTTCATCCAGGGTCCAGGCACCAGTGGGGCAAGGGTCAATATCCAGCAGACAGGTTTTAAATATAAGAAGAGATCAGAAACTCACAGAGCCACAAACAGGAAAAACTTCTGATAAACAGGCCCCGAAGAAAACTCCCGCCGGCATTTTAAAGCCATTGACGAGAGGAGGCTGTGACAGTCCCAGGAAGGTTGCGTCACGTTACCAGGCAACATGACGTGGTAAGGACACAGAGGAGATCCGTGAGCCGCGATGACACGGCGATGAACGGATCGTGACAGGTTTTACTTGTATTGTAGAGGTGGGGTATACTTTATTTTAATGCAAAATAGCTGTATTCACTTTAGGGCAATGTCCTACAAAAGTCTATTTTAAGCGCTATTGTAATTTAAATTTAATGTTAAGTTTTAGGGGTTTTTTTGTTGTGGGTGGGTGGGTTTTATTTTTTATGGGGCATGTAGGCTAGTGTTAGGTATAATGGTGAGTTTTAATTTTTGATACTTTCTTTTTTATTTTCTGTAACATAGACTTTTTTTCTGTAACTTAGATTTTTTTTATTTTTCAGTAATTTAGGGGGTTTAGATTAGAGGGGGTTAAGTGTTAGAGTAGGGTTAGTTTGCGTTGGGGCTTAGTGGGGGTTTAGAGGTTAATAGTGTAGGGTACTTGCAGTGGGTTAGTGGCTGTTTAAGGGTTAATTAGTGTAGGGTACTTGCAGTGGATTAGTGGCGGTTTAGGAGTTAATAGTGTAGGGTACTTGCAGTGGGCTAGTGCCGGTATAGGAGTTAATAGATTAGATGGATACTTGCGGTGGGTATGTGGTGGTATAGGGGTTAACAGGATAGATACTTGTGGTGAGGATTTGGTGGTATAGGGTTTAACAGGATAGATACTTGCTGTGGGTATGTGACAGTTAACGGATTAATAGAGTAGACAGGTACTTACTGTGGGCTAATGGCGGTTTAGTGTTAATGGAGTAGACGGGTATTTGCGGTGGGTATGTGGTGCTTTAGATATTTATTAGGTTAGTATTAGTTTGCGATCGTGGGGTACTTCGGTTTAGGGGTACTTATGATTAGTGGTTAGGCATGGCAACTATATTCCAAGGGATCGTTTACTATACATCGCTAATATGATAAGCGATGCTGGGTGTTATCTATTGCGAGCATCGCTGACCAATGGCATGTATAATAAACGCCTCTCTGTGATGCCACCTGTTAGCATCTATGTCGGGAGCTTGGAATATTTCATCTGGCTCACTCCACATATCGGAGCATTTGTAATATCTCGCCACCTTGTAGCAATTTCGATCATCCGTGCCTTAGTGTTTATCAAAACTGATCCTAGTAAGAGAGTGTATGGTCCATGTAACCAGACATAACACTGGAAAAAAAGTCAGAATCCAACATATTAAATGTAGCCTGCCTCTTTTTATTATCAAAATTCCTTATTCTTATGTAAACTTTTTCTCTCTATCCTGACCGCATGTTAATATACAAATATTAACAATAATAATAATACTATTACTGCTGTAATATGCAAAGATAGAGCCTTATCATTATTATAGATCCTTGGATAAGGGGACAACTTCAACTAATCTATAAATCTCTAAAGGGTGAGAATGCATCATACCTTCAAATGTAAAACAAAAATGAATGACACATATTAGTGCCAAAAACTGATTAGGTCGTATCTTGAATTGAGACCTGCTGGCTCTTGACTTCAATTTAAAAATCCAGAATACTTCCCTCTTAGTCAACAGCAATTCAAGATCTCCTCCCCTTTTACCATGGGTCACTTGTCCTAAAATGGTCCATCTCAGACTCTCCGCCTTCTTTTCATGTACAGCATATGCCTAAAATGTTGTACCAACGGTGTGGAGAGGGACCCTGCCTTGGGGTTGTATACACTTGTTTTTGGATTTTTTTTTTATTTTGTGTTTTTAAGTGTACACAATATCTTAGTGTTAATCTTTTGTTTTATATCTTGTCTGTGGACGATGACTGTGGAAAAGGAGCTAGGGAAGAATGTAGGTACTCCTTTGAGAGGGGCACCACTATTAGGAACTCAACAGGTTAATCAAAGTTCCTGATTAACTCTCAAGGGAGTCTACAGACCCACTGCACGTACCCTACACTATTAACCCTTAAACCTCCACTAGCCCACCGCAAGTACCCTACATTATTAAACCTTAAACCGCCACTAGCCCACCGCACGTGCCCTACACTATTAACCCCTAAACCACCATGAGCCCACTGCAAGTACTCTACACTATTGTTAGAGGTTCTCTCAGGGCCGGAATTCCACTTCTCTCTTTACCACTATTGTCCTGGAACTAAATAATTCCCCATGTAAGGCCTTGAAGAGCAAAGTCAGACACACACACACACACACAATATAGGGGCCTATTTATCAAGCCGTCAACCGCAAATACGCTGGAATTCCGTAGCGTAATTGTGGAGAGCTTGATTCGCCTTATTTATCAAAGGCTACAGACCGGCAAAAGTAGAATTTTGTGGCGTAACATACAATCCGCCGGTCTCAGTCCGATACAGATCGATGCTTACGTCACTACAGATGTTCCGAATGCAAATTCGGCACTATCTGACTGCTTTTGAAAGTTAACAAATTTCTAACAGGTACACTCGCCACTATTCCGGCCCAGCGTACCTGGTTTTCAATCCGCCGCCCTGGAGGCGGCGGATGCCATAGGAATAAATGGTAGTCTGAAAGCAGCGAAAGCTTATGTTCGATGCTCCCAGATATCCCATTGATTCCTATGGGAGAATAAAAGTTATGTTTACACCTAGCACCCTAACATGTACCCCGAGTCTAAACACCCCTAATCTGCTGCCCCCTACACCACCGCCACCTACATTATACTTATTAACCCCTAATCTGCTGCCCCAACATCGCCGCCACCTACATAAAGTTATTATCCCCTAAACCGCCGCTCCTGGAGCCCACCGCCACTCTAATAAAGTTATTAACTCCTAAACCGCCAGCCCCCCATATCGCCATAAACTAAATTAAACTAATAACCCCTAAACCTAACAACCCGCTAACTTTATATTAACTATTTACTCATCCCTAACTTATAATAAATTTAAACTTACCTTTAGAATTAAATTAAACTATATTAAACTATTAATTAACCTACCCTAACTATTATAATAAAATTACATTAAACTATATTAAATTAATAATTAATCTAACCTAACTATTATACTAAAATTACATTAAACTATATTAAATTAATAATTAATCTAACCTAACTATTATACTAAAATTACATTAAACTATGTTAAATTAATAATTAATGTAACCTAACTTTTATACTAAAATTACATAAAACTACAAATTAAAATAACTATATTATATATTTAAACACCTAACCCTACTCAAATAATTTAAATCTAGACTAAAAAATTACAAAGTTACAAAAAACTAACAACTAAGTTACACAAAATAACAAACACTAAGTTACACAAAAAAATAAACACTAAGTTAAAAAAAATAAAAAAGAAATAATAAACACTAAGTTACAAAAAATAAAAAAGAAATTATCAAAGCTTTAAACTAATTACACCTAATCTAAGGGCCCTATGAAAAAAAAAGCGCCACCAAAATAAAAAAAACCCTAACCTACAATAAACTACAAATAGCCCTTGAAAGGGCCTTTTGCGGGGCATTGCCCCAAAGTAATCAGTTCTTTTACCTGTAAAAAAAAAATACAAACACCCACCAACAGTAAAACCCACCACCCACACAACCAACCCCCAAATAAAAAGCTAACTAAAAAAACCTAAGCTCCCCATTGCCCTGAAAAGGGCATTTGTATGGGCATTGCCCTTAAAAGGGCATTTAGCTCTATTGCAGCACAAGTCCTAATCTAAAACTAAAACCCACCCAATAAACCCTTAAAAATCCTAACACTAACCCCAGAAGATTCACTTACAGTTTTGAAGATCCGACATCCATCCTCCAAGAAGCCGAGAGAAGTCCTCAACGAAGCGGCCGAAGTCTTCATCTAAGCCCGCAGAAGTCTTCACCCAGACGGCATCTTCTATCTTCATCCATCCGGGGTGGAGCGGCTCCATCTTCAAGACATCCGACGCGGAGCATCCTCTTCTGACGACGACTACCGACGAATGAAGGTTCCTTTAAATGACGTCATCCAAGATGGCGTCCCTTAGATTCCGATTGGCTGATAGAATTCTATCAGCCATTCAGAATTAAGGTTGAAAAAATCCTATTGGCTGTTGTAATCAGCCAATAGGATTGAGCTTTCATCCTATTGGCTGATCCAATCAGCCAATAGGATTGAGCTCGCATTCTATTGGCTATTCCAATCAGCCAATAGAATGCAAGCTCAATCCTATTGGCTGATTGCAACAGCCAATAGGATTTTTTCAACCTAAATTCCGATTGGCTGATAGAATTCTATCAGCCAATTAGAATCTAAGGGACGCCATCTTGGATGACGTCATTTAAAGGAACCTTCATTCATCGGTAGTCGTCGGAAAGAAAAGGATGCTCCGCATCGGATGTCTTGAAAATGGAGCCGCTCCACGCTGGATGGATGAAGATAGAAGATGCCGTCTGGGTGAAGACTTCTGCGGGCTTAGATGAAGACTTCGGCCGCTTCGTTGAGGAATTCTCCCGGCTTCTTGGAGGATGGATGTAGGATCTTCAAAACTATAAGTAAATCTTCTGGGGTTAGTGTTAGGATTTTTTAAGGGTTTATTGGGTGGGTTTTAGTTTTAGATTAGGACTTGGGCTGCAATAGAGCTAAATGCCCTTTTAAGGCAAGGCCCATACAAATGCCCTTTTCAGGGCAATGGGGAGCTTAGGTTTTTTTTCAGATTAGGTTTTTATTTGGGGGTTGGTTGTATGGGTGGTGGGTTTTACTGTTGGGGGTTGTTTGTATTTTTTATTTACAGGTAAAAGAGCTGATTACTTTGGGGCAATGCCCCGCAAAAGGCCCTTTTCATGGCTATTGGTAGTTTATTGTAGGTAAGGGTTTTTTTTATTTCGGGGGGGCTTTTTTATTTTCATAGGGCCCTTAGATTAGGTGTAATTAGTTTAAATGTTTGATAATTTCTTTTTTATTTTTGTAACTTAGTGTTTATTTTTTTGTGTAACTTAGTGATTGTTATTTTTGTAACTTAGTTAGTTTTTTGTAACTTTGTAATTTTGTAGTGTAGATTTAAATTATTTGAGTAGGGTTAGGTATTTAAATATATAATATAGTTAATTTAATTTGTAGTGTAATGTAGTTTTAGTATAAAAGTTAGGGTAGATTAATAAATATGAATCAAAGTAAGTAGTGCTCCGCTGACTCCCCAATCCGAACTGCTAACGGTGAGTAAACCAATATTAGGCAATGGTCTCACCTTCTCCGGCTGTTTCCAAAGTCTCACCCGTCTGTTCGCGGTCAGTCCTTAGCCTCGGCTCTTCGCTACACCACGCTTCCAGGGCGTGGGATTCCTCTGATGGCGTCTGACGTCACTCGACAGGTGAACTTGTCTGACCAATGGTGAGACAGACTTGGTTTACCTGTTGGACCAAATGCCGGCTATGTGAAAACTTCAAATCCCCTCACCGATCCTGGCAGTAAAGTAAGTGTAAAGCCTCCGGAGCTCCAACGGGTGATAAGGGCTGCAAGCCCAATTGCAGCAGACAACGGCCCTCTCCTCTGCCGTAGTAGTACAAAAAGAAGCAGAATGCTGCTATGATAAAACTGATTCTGTCATAGTATCATTATATTCATCACTTGTAGTCGAATAGATAGGGAGGATATGTAGAAAATGGGAGTACACACAATCAATGACGGACGAGCTAAAGGGGAGGAGAGAGTTTATTCATGTCTACAGGCAACCAATGAGATTGTGAGGGGGCTTATATAGCTCCACAGGTAAATTCAGAATATTGAGTCTATGAATAAGGCGAAACAACCGAAACGCGTCAGACTGGCCTGTTTATGACATGAACAGCTGTTTTAAGCACTTGTTACTGCATGTTTGCATCAAGTTTTATAATATCCAATAAAATGAACGTTTTATCATAGCAGCATTCTGCTTCTTTTTTTAGATTAATAAATAGTTTAACATAGTTTAATGTAATTTTAAAGGTAAGTTTAAATTTATAATACGATAGGGATGAGTTCAAATTTAATGTAAAGTTAGCAGGTTTTTAGGTTTAGGGGTTAATAATTTAATATAGTTTATGGCAATGTGGGGGGCTAGCGGTTTAGGGGTTAATAACTTTATTTAGTTGCGGTGGCCTCCGGGAGCGGAGGAATAGGGGTTAATAACTTTATTAGAGTGGCGGCGGTGTAGGGGGCAGCAGATTAGGAGTTCATAACATAATTTAGGTGGTGGTGGGCTCCGGGAGCGGCGGTTTAGGGGTTAATAACTTTATTTAGTTGCGGCGGGGTCGGGTATCAGCGGTATAGGGGTTAAAAAGTTTAGTATAGTGGCAGTGTTTAGTGACAGTATACAAATAAAGCTGGGAAAAAGCCGAATAGCAGCGAGATCGATGACTGTTATTTAACAACAGTCCGCCGCTCATCGCCCCGTACTTGGTGCGCGGCTTTTTGACAGCTTTTTTGTTAAATATGGAGAATGTATTCAGGTCTGCGGCAGCGATGTTAGGCGAGCGTATTGGTGCCGGCGAATGCAGCACAGTTGACGCTTTGATAGATAGGCCCCATAGTCTAAGTATGCTTTGTTAATTATAAACAGTGCTGGAGTTATATAGTATGCATCACATACATTGTAAATTGATACAGAGGGGCTTCATACACACCCCATTATTGCAACATCATCAGTAGAAAATAACAGAACTTGAGACATAAAATCCTTTGTGTTTAATAAGAGACAAAGCTGTAAGGCTTTAACCTTGAAACAGAGATAAACCCATCTGCCTGAGCTAAGATATTTGGTGGGAGAATGTTTAACAAAGCAAATGCTGAGCTACACAAAGTTATAAGATAAAGATGTTCCCTGTAACAGCATACAATAAGGAGACTTAGTACATAGCATAATAAAAGTTATTGTTAGTTCAGAATGGCCTTGAAGGTGCTGAGTGTAAGGAGTCGTCTGCTTTGCTTTTGGCATTCTATATTGGTAAACCCATGACAATGTATTTATTCTTTTGACTGACAATGCATATTATCCCTCTTTACCTGCCAAGGGATGAATTAATACAGGAGTACAGCGTTAGTAGTCAACAGGATAGTGAGAAGCGAAGGTTAAGAGGAGATAAAGTTTTATAACAGGGGTACAGTGAGATGTGAAACTTGAGATATAAAGAGGACAGATGATTTGTTTTTCTTATAGCAATGTGCAGTATCTAATTACATTTCAATATAGTTGGGTGACTCAAATAACCACATTAAAATCCAGATTACGAGTGGAGCGCAAATTAATGCTCCTGCTCGAGCGTTAAAGGGACAGTCAACACCAGAATTTTTGTTGTTTTAAAAACTAGATAATCTCTTAATTACCCATTCCCACACACAGTGCTGTGGGATAGCGGTAGTGAGAAGGTCGTCTTGCCATTTTGGATGGAGAGATGAGTATGAGGGTAAGACTGTTCCTTTATGCACATGGTCACACAATGCTTTAGTATCACGGTAACTGGTGGCTCTGAAAACTGCCACACATATGGATACAGTATACTGTACGTAGCAGTTTGGGGACAAATACCAATACCGTATAGTTTGATACACATTTGAAACTACGGTAGTTTCTCAATGAAGGTAGGTATACTTAGTAGCTGAGATGTGAGGACTAATGTGTGTAACTTGGAAGCTAGAATCCCTATGTTTGTGAGGATTACGCTAATACGCTGAATTGATGATATGTGAACTGCATAAAACTATGGAATTTCACACAACATAGTCCTGAAAATTGATTGCAGTCAAGTGTATATGGGAGAGCACAGATTATATACTTACAGTGGATTTTGATCCTCATATTTAATTATCTAATTAGGAAGTGAGTGTGTGGGAATTTAGTAGCCAGAAAATTATCTCAGAGGAGAATGGACTAATTCAATAGATTATAAGGTTGACAATATTTTTTACCCTGTTACCCCCAAAAGTATCCTTATTTTGCCCTTTTAAGGGCCCTTGGTAGTTTATTATAGATTAGGGTTTTTTAATTTTGGGGTGGTTTTTTTTTTAAACGGGGTAGTAGAATAGGAATAATTTTTATTATTTTGGATAATTTTGTTTGTTACTTTTTGTAATGGTAGTTTTTTTATTTTTTGTAATTTTAGTGTTAATTTTTTACTTATCTTAAGTTTTTTTATTTTAAGTAATGTTATGTTTTTTATTTTTAGTAATGTTAGGTTTTATTAGTTTAAGCTTAGGTTTTATTTTTATTTCACAGGTAAGTTTGTATTTATTTTAACTAGGTAGTTAGTAAATAGTTATATTGTAGCTAGCTTAGGTTTTATTTTTATTTTACAGGTAAGTTTGTATTTATTTTTAAATAGGTAGTTAGTTAATAATTGTAACTTTAATTTAGGTCTATTTAAATTATGTTAAAGTTATCGGGTGTTAGGTTTAGGGGTCAATAGTTTAATTTAGGTTGTTGCGATGTGGGGGCCAGCGGTTAAAGAGTTAATAGGTTTAGTTAGTGTTGGCGATGTTTGGGAACGGCGGTTTAATTTAGTTTCATTTAGGTTGTTGCGATGTGGGGGCCACAGTTAAGGGGTTAAAAGGTTTAATAGGTTTAGTTAGTGTTGGTGATGTTTGGGAACTGTGGTTTAGGAGTTAATAGGTTTAGTTAGTAACAATCTAATCAAAAAAGAGGGGGCGCTCTTCTATAGCTATTGATAACAATAAAAATACCATATATATATAGTTATGAGTACAGTCAAAAAGTCCCAACAGATATGTAAAAAAGGTGTCCACAATGTGGGGTAATTCTTCTTCTAGACCAGATGATGGCAGCCTCCTCCTCACCAATAGGTTCAGATATACTATGAGAAAAACAAAGCAAAGGGGCGCCACATGTGTGGTATCATCAAATTTAAACAGGACCACAGAATGTTATGAGCCAAATGGGTACTCACATGGCTATAAAGCACACCTATGTGCTTGTAGGGACAGGCTGCAGATTTAACAGGTGTGGCAGCTCACCCACAAGGGAATCAGTCGTCTAATGCAGTGAAAAAATGAAGCACAAAACAAGCACCAATTGTGCAGATCACTCAGGATATAGTTAATATTCACTTTACACAAAAATGGGTACTCACATGCTGGATGAGCACACCAATGTGCTAGTAGGAACAGGCTGGCAGATTTTAATATGGTGTGTCAGCTCACCACTAGGGAACTTTTCCTCAGTGTGTAGTATCCAGGTAAAGCCAAGTCTTGTTGATTAGGCTCCCATTCAAGCAGGTACAGGTAGTTATAACCACTCACAAAACTGTTTAAAAAGTACTATTTATTTCTATAAAAACAGATTAAAATATATGTACAAATGAGTGGATAGGGGGTGTGCAATCTAACCCCCTAAAAATGCAACGTGTTTCTCGGCTATAAGCCGTTTCCTCAGGCATAATATTTACCTTGTTTCTACCCTGCTTCATATGTCTACTGCCTAATACCAACTAACAAACAATAGCCTTCCTACAAGAGGGGCGTGTTCCCTAATTAGTATCAATAACACCTGATTGTTTCAGTGTTGGTTACAAGAGTGTCAAAATTGTATACTTTCTATGGTAACATCAAATACATGTGTACACATGACACTCTGCACACTAAGTAACATTATCTCATAAATATAAATGACCATCAATTCATATACATATTAAATAATGTAAAAATATAACACATCAATTCATATATACATCAAATAATACACATATACAACGTATTAATAAAAATGCATTAATAAAAAGTTTTTTTGCAATACACATGGTTCGTTGTCAATATCAGACTTAATTTTTTGTATCCCTCTATTTTAGATACGTAATGGATAATGTTAGCCCCATTGGCAATACTCCCTATACATGTGTGTGAATGGAAATAGTTAACGAATTTAAATTCGAATCACTCACACGCAGCTGACAACTGCAGCTCTTAAATAAATAAATGTGGTCCTATGTTTAACATCGATAAGGCTTCTATACCATATGATTTTTTTAGGTTGCCGTATGTATTTAGTTCTCTAGAGTTATCGTGGATTATGGCTTCTGTTGTTATAACTATTTACAAGTTATCCAGTTTGATCGTATCCATTACATTGTGTGGCCATGTTTTTACACATACAATGTACTGATTGGTTCCTATACTCTATACTGATTGGTCCAAAATAAAGCTTTAGCCTATTGAAATGGGGGGTGTCGCTCCCTACTCCAGCAAGCTCAAGCTGACTATTAGCAAGACTCTAGCATCCGCCCACTCTCTATGTGAATTCACAGACACAGCTATTTGCGCAACAGAAACAGTGATGTTGAAAACGGTAATCACTGTTTCTGTTGCGCAAATAGCGTAGGGAGTTGCGTGTGTGCAGTTCAACTTCTAGGCAGCGTTCCAAGCACGGGAGAGTGCTTTGATTAATTTACATGGGGCGCATGGTGAGGCTCTGACTGGCTGAAAGAGCTGTCATTCAAAGAAGCCTAAGCAAAATTGTTAAGAGAGGCTGCATTAAACGAGGTATTATAGTCTGACAAAAACGCTGAGTATTAAAAGTACATTTGATTTTGGAACCAAATAAAGGTATCGATATGCTAGTTAGGAGAAGAGCATTCAGAATATGTGAAGTTCTGGAGGGAAATTTACCATCACTTTAACTAAACTAATTTGCTGAAACGGAATTATTTATTTAACTAATGAAAACGAAATGAAATTTTTAGAGTTGCACATGTCTAATATATACAATACTTTAAACAATATGCATTGTACATGACTATGCATATCATTTAAACATTGATTCCTAAATTTTTGTAACGTAATACTAGCTGTAGAAGCTAAGACCCTAAACATATATATTCAATATTTAAAATGATGCATTGTTATGTAGAATGCATATTATTTAAATTTTTGCATACAAATTAAAATGTAATTAATGTTGCTTGTTGTGTTTATTATTTATTATTAAAGACAGTATAATTGAAATTATAGTTCTACATAACTGCATGCCTATTATGTAAAAATATAGTTTAATGCTACTGACTAATATAAGATAAATATATATTAATATATATATCTGTTATCACAAATAAACACAAGCTAAAATAAATACATTTTCATTTATATGCAATACTTAAAACAATACCATTTTAAATATTGAATATCAATGCAAGGACAGACTACATTATATATACAAAGTTAAAAAATATGCATATATAGTGCATATTATTTTAAGTATTGGATATAAATTAAAATGTAGATATTCTTGTTTTTTGTTCTTATTATTTTAAATATAAATATATTTATGTTGTAAAAAAGACAGTTGTATTATAATTATAGTATTAAATTATAGTATTACATAACTGCATGCATATTATGTAATAAAACAATTGTAATACTAATTACTTTTGTAAAATATACATTTAAAAAATATATTTATGTTTACAATAATAAATACAACAAAACAAAATAAATAAATTTTAATTTATATACAATACCTGAAATAATATGCATCATACTTGAGAAAGCATACTATATAGGTATGGGTGGTGGTTAGGTGATTAAAGCCTACTAAATTTTAAAAAACACTAATCATCCAATCAACTCCCATATAGGTATGGGGGTAGTTAGGTGATTAAGCCCTACTAAATGCTAAGCAACACTAATCACCTAATCAACTCCCATATATTTATGGGGGGTGGTTAGATGATTATGCTCTAAACCACCATCTCCCAATGCAAACTACAACTACACTACCTAACATCTAACCCTTCTCTAAACTAAACTCCCTAAGTTACAGAAAATAAAAAAGACAGTATCAAAATAAAACACCATTATACCTAACACTAACCTATATGCCCCATAAAAAATAAAAACCACCCAAAACAAAAAATACCCTAAAACCTAACTCTAAATATAAATTACAATAGCCTTTAAAATGACCTTTTGTGGGACATTGCCCTAAAGGGAATGCAGCTCTTTTGCATTTAAAAAAAGGACACTCCCCTCTAAATACAAGTAACCCTTTCACCCCTCAAAATAATAAAGGCTAACTATCTATCCTAAAAAATTAAATTTAAAATAACAAATCCTATGCTTTATAATAAAAAAAAACACCACAAAAAAGCCCTAGCTAAACCCAAAGTTTAAACTCACCATCCATCTCTGCACTGCTGCAGACTTCCATATGGCCTCTTCCACTGCCTCCGCTCTGCAATCTTCATCCACTACGGGGCCCTCTTCATCCAGGGTCCAGGTACCAGGGGGGGCAAGGGTCGATATCCAGCAGACAGGTTTTAAATATAAGAAGAGATCAGAAACTCACAGAGCCACAAACAGGAAAAACTTCTGACAAATGGGCCCTGAAGAAAACTCCCCGCCGGCATTTTAAAGCCATTGACGAGAGGAGGCTGTGACGTAAGGGAGCGAGTCCCAGGAAGGTTGCGTCACATTACTAGGCAATGTGACGTGGTATGGACACAGAGGAGATCCGGGAGCCGCTGTGACACGGCGATGAACGGATCCTGACAGGTTTTACTTGTATTGTAGAGGTGGGGTATACTTTGTTTTAATGCAAAAGAGCTGTATTCACTTTAGGGCAAAGTCCTACAAAACTCTTTTTTACGCGCTATTGTAATTTAAAGTTTTAGGTTTTTGTTGTTGTGCGTGGGTGGGTTTTATTTTTATGGGGCATGTAGGCTAGTGTTATAATGGTGAGTTTTTATTTTTGATACTTTCTTTTTTATTTTCTGTAACATAGACTTTTTTTCTGTAACTTAATTTAGGGGGTTTAGATTAGAGGGGGTTAAGTGTTAGAGTAGGGTTAGTTTGCGTTGAGGCTTAGTGGGGGTTTAGAGGTTAATAGTGTAGGGTACTTGCAGTGGATTAGTGGCTGTTTAAGGGTTAATTAGTGCAGGGTACTTGTGGTGGATTAGTGGCGGTTTAGGGCTTAATAGTGTAGGGAACTTGTGGTGGGCTAGTGGCCGCTTAGGGGTTAATAGTGTAGGGTACTTGCAGTGGGCTAGTGCCGGTATAGGAGTTAATAGATTAGATGGATACTTGCGGTGGGTATGTGGTGGTATAGGGGTTAACAGGATAGATACTTGTGGTGAGTATGTGGTGGTATAGGGGTTAACATGATAGATACTTGCCGTGGGTATGTGACAGTTAACGGATTAATAGAGTAGACAGGTACTTACGGTGGGCTAATGGCGGTTGCTTGCGGTGGGTATGTGGTGGTTTAGATATTTATTAGGTTAGTATTAGTTTGCGATCGTGGTGTACTTCAGTTTAGGGGTACTTATGATTAGTGGTTAGGCATGGCAACTATATTCCAAGGGATCTTGGCAGCATCTCTGACCAATGGCATGTATAATAAACGCCTCTCTGTGATGCCACCTGTTAGCATCTATGTCGGGAGCTTGGAATATTTCGACTGGCTCGCTCGACATAGCGGATCATTTGGAATATCTCGCCGCCTTGTAGCACTTTCGATCATCCGTGCCTTAGTGTTTATCAAAACTGATCCTAGCAAGAGAGTGTATGGTCCATGTAACCAGACATAACACTGGAAAAAAAGTCAGAATCTAACATATTAAATGTAGCCTGCCTCTTTTTATTATCAAAATTCCTTATTCTTATGTAAACTTTTTCTCTCTATCCTGACCGCATGTTAATATACAAATATTAACAATAATAGTAATACTATTACTGCTGTGGGGAACATTGTAAAGATAGAGCCTTATCATTATTATAGATCCTTGGATAAGGGGACAACTTCAACTAATCTATAAATCTCTAAAGGGTGAGAATGCATTATACCTTCAAATGCAAAACAAAAATGAATGACACATATTAGTGCCAAAAACTGATTAGGTCGTATTTTGAATTGAGACCTGCTGGCTCTTGACTTCAATTTAAAAATCCAGAATACTTCCCTCTTAGTCAACAGCAATTCAAGATCTCCTCCCCTTTTACCATGGGTCACTTGTCCTAAAATGGTCCATCTCAGACTATCCGCCTTCTTTTCATGTATATGCCTAAAATGTTGTACCAACGGTGTGGAGAGGGACCCTGCCTTGATGTTGGTCTCATGTTTTTTGAATTTGTAACCTTGTTTCTCTTGTCGTACGGTGTGGAGAGGGACCCTGCCTTGATGTTGGTCTCATGTTTTTTGAATTTGTAACCTTGTTTCTCTTGTCGTCATCCCTGTATATTTTAAGTCAGAAGTCAAACATGTCTACAAACATACTGTATAACCGGTAGTTGTTTGTCAATTGTAGCTTTTTTGTGTTAAACACTCTGGTGTTTTACCATGCTGCAGAAGCCACCCCCACTGCACCTTACAGCCTTTGTACTTAGAGCTGAGTTACAGCAAATAAAAGTGTGAGTACCCATCCATTTTGGATTCCTCTAAACTGTGTTAACAGACTTCACTATTGTGTGTTTTTCATACTTTACATGTGAGGTTTATGAACACTACTGCAATCAAGTCTTGGGGAGATTTTCTTCTCTGACTCCATGTTACTTATGGATTCTTTCTGCTTTTTTATATTGGAATTTCTACATATCCTTATCTTTGGGGTTGTATACACTTGTTTTTGGATTTTTTTGTTATTTTGTGTTTTTAAGTGTACACAATATCTTAGTGTTAATCTTTTGTTTTATATCTTGTCTGTGGACGATGACTGTGGAAAAGGAGCTAGGGAAGAATGTAGGTACTCCTTTGAGAGGGGCACCACTATTAGGAACTCAACAGGTTAATCAAAGTTCCTGGTTAACTCTCAAGGGAGTCTACAGACCCACTGCACGTACCCTACACTATTAACCCTTAAACCTCCACTAGCCCACCGCAAGTACCCTACATTATTAAACCTTAAACCGCCACTAGCCCACCACATGTGCCCTACACTATTAACCCCTAAACCACCATGAGCCCACTGCAAGTACTCTACACTATTGTTAGAGGTTCTCTCAGGGCCGGAATTCCACTTCTCTCTTTACCACTATTGTCCTGGAACTAAATAATTCACCACGTAAGGCCTTGGAGAGCAAAGTCAGACACACACACACACACAATATAGGGGCCTATTTATCAAGCCATCAACCGCAAATACGCTGGAATTCCGCAGCGTAATTATGGAGAGCTTGATTTGCCTTATTTATCAATGGCTACAGACCAGCAAAAGTAGAATTTTGTGACGTAACATACAATCCGCCGGTCTCAGTCCGACACAGATCGATGCTTACGTCACTACAGATGTTCTGAATGCAAATTCGGCACTATCTGACTACTTTTGAAAGTTAACAAATTTCTTACAGGTACGCTCGCCACTATTCCGGCCCAGCGTACCTGGTTTTCAATCCGCTGCCCTGGAGGTGGCAGATGCCATAGGAATCAATGGGAGTCTGAAAGCAGTGAAAGCTTATGTTCGATGCTGCCAGATATCCCATTGATTCCTATGGGAGAATAAAAGTTATGTTTACACCTAGCACCCTAACATGTACCCGAGTCTAAACACCCCTAATCTGCTGCCCCCTACACCGCCGCCACCTACATTATACTTATTAACCCCTAATCTGCTGCCCCAACACCGCTGCCACCTACATAAAGTTATTAACCCTTAAACCGCCGCTCCTGGAGCCCACCGCCACTCTAATAAAGTTATTAACCCCTAAACCGCCAGCCCTCCACATTGCCATAAACTAAATTAAACTAATAACCCCTAAACCTAACAACCCGCTAACTTTATATTAAATATTAACTCATCCCTATCTTATAATAAATTTAAACTTACCTTTAGAATTAAATTAAACTATATTAAACTATTAATTAACCTACCCTAACTATTATAATAAAAGTACATTAAACTATATTAAATTAATAATTAATCTAACCTAACTATTATACTAAAATTACATTAAACTATATTAAATTAATAATTAATCTAACCTAACTATTATACTAAAATTACATTAAACTATATTAAATTAATAATTCATTTAACCTAACTATTATACTAAAATTACATTAAACTATATTAAATTAATAATTAATCTAACCTAAATATTTTACAAAAATTACATAAAACTACAAATTAAAATAACTATATTATATATTTAAACACCTAACCCTACTCAAATAATTTAAATCTACACTAAAAAATTACAAAGTTACAAAAAACTAACAACTAAGTTACACAAAATAATAAACACTAAGTTACAAAAAAAAAAAAGAAATTATCAAAGCTTTAAACTAATTACACCTAATCTAAGCGCCCTATGGAAAAAAATCCCCCCCAAAATAAAAAAACCCTAACCTACAATAAACTACAAATAGCCCTTAAAAGGGCCTTTTGCGGGGCATTGCCCCAAATAAATCAGTTCTTTTACCTGTAAAAAAAAAAAAAAAAAACACCCCCCCAACAGTAAAAACCAACCCCCAAATAAAAAGCTAACTAAAAAAACCTAAGCTCCCCATTGCCCTGAAAAGGGCATTTGTATGGGCATTGCCCTTAAAAGGGCATTTAGCTCTATTGCAGCACAAGTCCTAATCTAAAACTAAAACCCAACTAATAAACCCTTAAAAAATCCTAACACTAACCCCAGAAGATTCATTTACAGTTTTGAAGATCCGACATCCATCCTCCAAGAAGCCGGGAGAAGTCCTCAACGAAGTGGCCAAAGTCTTCATCTAAGCCCGCAGAAGTCTTCACCCAGACGGCATCTTCTATCTTCATCCATCCGGCACGGAGCGGCTCCATCTTCAAGACATCCGACGCAGAGCATCCTCTTCTGATGACGACTACCGACGAATGAAGGTTCCTTTAAATGACGTCATCCAAGATGGAGTCCCTTAGATTCCGATTGGCTGAATTATATCAGCCAATCGGAATTAAGGTTGAAAAAATCCTATTGGCTGTTGCAATCATCCAATAGGATTGAGCTTTCATCCTATTGGCTTATCCAATCAGCCAATAGGATTGAACTTGCATTCTATTGGCTATTCCAATCAGCCAATAGAATGCAAGCTCAATCCTATTGGCTGATTGCAACAGCCAATAGGATTTTTTCAACCTAAATTCCGATTGGCTGATAGAATTCTATCAGCCAAGCAGAATCTAAGGGATGCTATCTTGGATGATGTCATTTAAAGGAACCTTCATTCATCGGTAGTCGTCGGAAAGAAGAGGATGCTCCGCGTCAGATGTCTTGAAGATGGAGCCGCTCCGCGCCGGATGGATGAAGATAGAAGATGCCATCTGGATGAAGACTTCTACAGGACTGGATGAAGACTTCGGCCGCTTCATTGAGGACTTCTCCCGGCTTCTTGGAGGATGGATGTAGGATTTTCAAAACTGTAAGTAAATCTTCTGGGGTTAGTGTTAGGATTTTTTAAGGGTTTATTGGGTGGGTTTTAGTTTTAGATTAGGACTTGGGCTGCAATAGAGCTAAATGCCCTTTTAAGGGCAAGGCCCATACAAATGCCCTTTTCAGGGCAATGGGGAGCTTAGTTTTTTTTTAGATTAGGTTTTTATTTGGGGGGTTGGTTGTGTGGGTGGTCGGTTTTACTGTTGTGGGGTTGTTTGTATTTTTATTTACAGGTAAAATTACTTTGGGGCAATGCCCCGCAAAAGGCCCTTTTAATGGCTATTGGTAGTTTATTGTAGGTTAGGGTTTTTTTTATTTTGGGGGACTTTTTTATTTTCATAGGGCCCTTAGATTAGGTGTAATTAGTTTAAATCTTTGATTTTTTTTATATTTTGTAACTTAGTGTTTATTTTTTGTGTAACTTAGTGTTTGTTATTTTTGTAACTTAGTTTTTTGTAACTTTGTAATTTTGTAGTGTAGATTAAAATTATTTGAGTAGGGTTAGGTATTTAAATATATAATATAGTTAATTTAATTTGTAGTTTAATGTAGTTTTAGTATAAAAGTTAGGGTAGATTAATGAATAGTTTAATATAGTTTAATGTAATTTTAAAGGTAAGTTTAAATTTATAATAAGATAGAGATGAGTTAAAAAAAATTTTTTTTAAATTCTTTTTATTGAGAGCCAACACATGAGTACAATAATCAACAATTCCACACAGTATCATGAAGGTTACATCCACAAATACAGTAGGTACACCATCCCCTGAGGGACGATATTATTCAGGACATAACAGAGATTCAGTAGGTCAATACATGACAATTAAGATAATCCGGATGCTAATGACAATTGACATTTTTGGTATCTACATATGTTTAGCCCTCTCATTTTACATTTTCATCCCCAACTAGTCCCCGAACCCTCCCCACAAACCCCAAAACACTAACCACCTTATAACAGTAATAATAAAAAAAAAAAAAAAAAAAAAGAAAAAGGGGATCTCTCCTCCCCCACCAAACCCAACCACCCGGCCCCCCCTCCCCACCCGATCTAGAAGAGCATCTCCTCACAATTACCAGTTCCATCTCGAGGTTCCATATAGTCGCCTAGGCATTGCCACTCCCCTCTTAATATAGCTGCCAGCACAACCTCCTGATGCCTGAAAGGCCTAAGAACTTGTCGTTGCAATGGTGGAGCCAACGTGAGAATCAGGGGTCGCCACTTTTTAAGAAAGTGGGGGAGTCTTTGCTCTGTATCTAGCTTGGAATCATATTGTTCAACAAACAATTGTTTCATTAAGCTCCGTTTAAATTGTGCAATGGAAGGGGGCTGTCTATGAATCCATCTAGTTAGTATGCAGCGCCTCGCAAGTAAAACACACAGTGTTAATAGTTTATGTAAATGCTTGTAGGAGTCATCCCACTGAAAGAGAAACACCTTGCCTATGTCTATGTTAAGGGATAGATGAAAGCTTGTCCGTACCCAATATTGAAAATGACCCCAAAAGCGTCTAATTAGTGGGCAAGTGAAAAGGTAGTGTCGGAAAGACGGAGAATCTTCTCTACATTTAACACATCTGTTAGGGCACCCCGAGTTCCATTTAGACAATCTATTAGGGGTGAGGTAGTCTCTATGTAGTAGCCTAACCTGCGCCTCTCTTAGTGGTATTGCTAGAGTGGCTGCTCTAGCCATTTCCAGACTTCTCCCCAAGTCTTGGATGCCCAGTTGTGGAGAGAGGTGTCGGCCCTCAGCCTTTCTAATATTTGTGTCTGCATCCCTTCCTCCCCGCGTCTTACCAATCCTTTATAAAGGTTGGAAATAGCAAAGACCCCTATCTTAAACAGAGTATGTGTGGCAGCAAAGGGTGAAATACTCCAGAATGTGGGGTTATCTCTCTGGAGTCCGGAGATATAATGCCTAACCTGTAGGTAAGCGTAGAAATGTTTGTGTGGGATGTGAAATCTGTCTCTAATGTCCTGGAAAGATCTAATGGAATGTAGCAAGGGGTCCAATAAGTCACCCACAGTTTTAAGCCCCACGGCGCTCCAGAGACGAAACGGTTCACATTCATTACCCGCTAGGAATTCTTGATTACCAATAAGGGGGATAAACTTAGGAGATGGGTAGGAGACACCCATATATTTGTTAAGCAAACTCCACGCTCTCAGGGGGTCCCTGTACAAGAAATTATTGCGAATTTGTACCGGTGCATCCTGTAGTCTAATATAGGGTAAGTAGGATAAGGCCCAGGGGGCACATCCTGCCCCCTCCAAGTGTGGCTCATAAAAATGAGCAGTGTTAAGCTGCCAGTCTGTAACCAGTCTTGCTAGAGCGGCCCAATTATATAGTTTAAGATTGGGAAGACCCAATCCCCCACTAAGATAGGGCTGACTAAGTTTGTGGACAGCTATGCGCGACTTCCTCCCTCTCCAAATAAAATTGATTATTGCCCTGTTAAGCATAGCCAGATCCTTTTTTGTAGCATCAATAGAGGGTACATTATCTTAGGCAAAATCGACATTTTTACCAGGTTAATCCGTCCAGACAGCCCCAGAGGAAGATCAGTCCAGCCCCGGAGCTGAATGGACAATGTTTTGCACCTGTCCGATATATTAAGGTCATAAATCCTTTGAGGATTATTGTGTAGTTGAATGCCCAGGTATGTGAGAGAGTTGACCATCACCTTAAATGGGTATGTGTGGGGGGAGTCAGGATGTCTATGCAGCCACAATATTTCTGATTTGGATGTGTTGATTTTATACCCCGAAAAGCTGCCGAATTCCGAAATAGCTTGTAATATGGGGGATATGTATAGAGCCGGAGACTCCACAAACAAAAGCATATCGTCGGCATATAATGCCAGATGTATGGGGACACCCCGTATCCTCATTCCAGGAAAGATTTGCTTTAGCTTGAGCGCCAAAGGTTCCAATGCCAGGTCGAACAGTAGGGGGGAGAGGGGGCAGCCCTGTCTAGTCCCTCTTTGTAGATTAAAGTCAGGGGAAAACAAGCCGTTAGTCAGTATTCTAGCAGTTGGGGAGTCATAAATCTTGTGGATAATATTGAGAAAGGGGCCGTCAAATTTAAACTTAGTCATGGTGTTGGTTAAATGTGTCCAGTCCACCCTGTCGAAAGCTTTTTCTGCATCGAGGGAGAGCAGAAAGGCCTCCGGTCTGTCAGTCACCCCACCCTCCGTCTCTTTCATCCAGTAGTGATTGATCGCATGTAGAACCCTGCGTAAATTGACAACAGAGGTACGCTTAAACACGAAGCCTGTTTGGTCAGTGTGTAGCAGGGATGGCAATATGGTCTTCAGTCTAGTGGCCAGAATTTTCGTGAAAATTTTATAGTTGGTGTTTATTAAAGAGATTGTGCGGTATGACTCTTGCATGGAAGGATCTTTCCCAGCCTTAGGAATAAGGGTGATGTGGGCAGCGGCAAAATGTTGCGAAGGCACCACGTCTTCCAAAAAGTAAGTATTATATAGTTTAGTCAAAGTCGGTGTAATCTGCGCATGCAGAATCCGATAGAATTCAGATGGCAGACCATCTGGGCCCGCCGCCTTACCCAATGCCAAGGACTTTAAGGTAAGCGTGACTTCATCTGGAACTATGCGAGCATTCAGAAGGTCCATTTGTTCCCTCGTCAGCTGCGGGAGTTTAATGGACTGCCAAAAAGAGCTCTGCAGCTCAGGGGGGCCTGGTTGTTGTCTGCGGTACAAGTGGGAGTAATAGTCTGCAAAACACCCAACTATGCCGTCAGGCGTCTGGAATGTTTTGCCCTGGAATCGCAATGCCACCACATTAGACCTGGTAGTCTTTGGTTTTGTGAGAGCCGCCAAAAGCTTACCCGACCGAGCCCCAAAACGGTAATATTTACTAGCCGTATGCAGCAAACCCGATGCAGCCTGCTGCCCCATAAATGCATCAAACTCTGACTTTACCGCCACATAGGCCTCATAGGAGTCTCGCGTCTTAGACTGACGGAACGCCAGATATGCCTTACCCAATTTCTTACTAAGATCATTATGTCTCTGTCGTGTTCTATGTCTGAGATTAGAGGTATAGGAGATGATGGCACCAGAAAGTACCGTCTTGGTCGCTTCCCAAAATAGTTGGGGGTTGTCCAAGTGGGCTATGTTATCCGAATAGTAGTCTGTCCAGGACTGTGTTAAAAACTTGATAAAGTTTGTGGAGGATGCTAGGTAGGAGGGAAATCTCAAGGTGTTTCTGTTAGGGCACGGTCCCCTAGTCCCCAGCACCAATACGAGTGGGGCATGGTCCGATATAACTATATCTCGTATGCGACACATCTGGACCTTGCTAGTCAGGGAGTTAGGAATTAAAAAAAGGTCAATTCTAGACAGAGTGGATTTAGCTCTAGAAAGACAAGTAAAATCCCTGCCCTCTGGGTGCAGCAACCTCCAAATATCACACACATCTAAGGATGATTCAAGCATGTTAAAGATTTTAGTTTCAAATCTAGCCTTATAATTGATCTTGGGGTCCCCTCTAGTCGGGTTCTCTAGCCACAGTCTGTCCAACGTTTGAGATGGAGTGATATTAAAGTCACCTCCGATTATAAGGTTCTCTCCCAAATGGGGGAGCAAGAATTTTGTTAAGGCCTCCCAGAAATCCTGGGATCTATGATTAGGGGCATAAATGTTACATAGTGTGTAGTCAAGTGAATTGATTCGTGCTTGCACCAATATAAATCTCCCTTCTACATCAGTCTGTACCAGATTAACCTGAGTATCTAAGCGTTTACCAAAAACAATGGCCAGGCCCCTACTAGCGCTAGAATGGGACACAAATTCCACATGACCCACCCAATCTGACCTAAGCTTAAGGTGTTCCACATCTGTCAGGTGTGTTTCCTGTATAAGCGCTACGTCTGTTCCCTGTCGCCTCAGATGGGTAAGTATAGCCTTGCGTTTTATGGGGGAGTTAATACCCCCCACGTTCCATGAGACAAATTTCAATGACATCGCAAATCACCAGAGCACAGAGTACACCCAGGGCAACCCGGGAGCAGCGAGAGATGGGGGGAGGAGAGAAAAAAAAAAAAAAAAAGCATTAACATCAATATTAAAAAGAAAACTACAAAAATATGAGATCTGAGAGACCATACTGAGCAATGTAAATAACAAGCATAGATCATTAACCATTATACTGGTGAGGGGATCCCCTGAGAGAAAAAAGTCGTCCATTATGTAGAACATAAATACTCATACAACGATATAATCTGCGTTGCCCCATTAAGTATAAGTATGTCAGTGTCATCAAATATTGTAACCAAGCCAACAGGAACATCCAGGGACACAGGAGGGGGGCGGCCGCAGGCACCTCCACGTCACAGTGCATCATAGCGATAATAGCTTGAATTTTTGCCCCCCCCCGGACCAGGCAAAGCCAGCCCACGGGGGACAAAGGAGTGCACACGGCCGTCCCCCCACAGAGCCCACGACATAACATTGGATAATACCTGCGAGCAAATAGGTGAGCAAAATCAATACAACAATAGGCAGAACAAGCGTTAGTGAAACTAACAATAATAAAACCAATAACAATAACAGTGACAGACCCAACAAATCAGCAAGACCCCCCGCCACCCCCTCCACCCCAGTCCTTTTAAAAATCAAGAACCACCCTAGTTTCTTAGGTTTCAGAGGGAGGTCAGGCGCCCCTAAGTTATTGCCAAGCAACAAAACCTCAAAAAAGGTTAGGAGAATGTCCCTCCAGGGCCGTCCATAGGCAGCCCAAGAGGGACAAGGGGTAATCTGCGCCCACCTCACCAGGAAACCCATCAGATAACAACAAAGAGAACCTGCATACAGACAAAGCAACAAAAGTCTAATAATAACATTTTGTATTTTTTTACTTAGCATACTCATCTGGGGTTGGAAGTCCACATAGAGGGGGAGCAGGAGGTTCCCACATAACGTTCTCTCCCCAAGTGAAGTGCCCCCACTGAGCACACCTCCCCCTCCCCTTGAGAGCCAGGAGGGAGGTGAAACATTTTGAATAGAGAGGTAGAAGACCTCCATTTACATGTCCTATTTGACAGTTATTGTCATTTGGATTGACCCTCCAGGGGTCCGATCATGTGGGGGGTTGGTGATCCTCCGTTGCAAGATAACTCTGGAGTGCTTGAGGCGTATGGAAGAATTTAACCCCATGAGGAGTTTGCAGACGTAGCTTAGCTGGATAAAGCAGGGCCACCTGACGGCCCCGCTCGTGAAGCTGTGAACAAAGAGGGGCGAAGTCCTTTCTCTGCTTAGCGACCTCTGATGAAAAGTCCTGGAAAAGCAGCAGACGGGAACCCTCAAAGCTAACTTCCTTGCGGGCTCTGTAGGCGCGAAGTATCCTGATCTTCTCCTGGAAATTTAAACATTTAAAGATAACCTGTCTAGGTCTTGAGTTGAGGTGTTCAAGTGTACGTTCCGGCAAAAATCCGATGGGCTCTTTCAACATCAATGGGAAGGATGTCAGAGGGGATCCCCAGCATTCTTGGGAAGGTCAAAGCAGTGAACTCCAAGAGGTCCTTCCCCTTGACAGACTCTGGGACGCCAATGATGCGTAGGTTATTACGCCTGCTTCTGTTCTCCAGGTCGTCGACCCGATCCTGGAGTAATTTGTTTTGTTTAACTAGTTGCTTGAGAGTAATCCCCTGGCTATTCTGTCGATCTTCCACATCAGAGATGCGCAACTCCGCCGTATTAAGTCTGGAGGAGAATTGTCGCACCTCAGATGTCAGGGTATCCACCCCCGATTGTAGAGATTCCATTTTAGGAAGGAAGAATGATTTAAGCTCCTGCAAGAGAGAAGCTTGATCTGGAATCTGACTCATGGGGTCCCCCATTGCCTGCTGGTCATGCTGTAGTTCCACAGCTTGTTTTTGCTTTTTCTCTGCAGTTTTCCCTCTGTGGCTCATGGCGGCAGAAGTAGTAGGGGACAGTCTTTGAAAATATTTGTCAACTTTCATGTGGCCCCACCAGACCGTTAATCAAGCAATCTCAGCAAGAGTATCCTAGTCTTGATGACAGAGAAGTGGTGTGGTGTCCATAGAAGTGTGGGGTAAAGGAAAGCAAATCACTTGTTCCACCGTGTGTACCCCAGCAGCAAATAAAATGAAATAAATGAAAAAGAGAGGTATAACAGCAGCAATGAGGGTTGCTAGGGAAGGACTTTATACTTTATTAAGAAAGGTGTCTTATCTCCCTTTAAGTTTCCTCTCCGTTAAGTCACGTGGCAGCACCAAGCAGGGCCTCTCTCTCCTCCTCTGTTTCAGAGCAGAAACATTCCTGCAAGTGCAAACTCCTTGTATGATGAGCAGGGGCAGCACCCAAAATAATGCCAGTCTTAATATGTCCCAGTAGTATGGCTCAGTATCCACCCCTTCCGCACTTAAATGCTCTCTAAGAGCAGGTCTCAGGGAAGAAAAATTGTTACATGAAGCCCCTAGGCCCAGGGACGCTCTTTTACTTTGCTTCTAAATGTCAAATGTATATCAAAGCAGCAGCTACACAAATGCGGCACAAGCAAAACCGCTCCGTGAAGTTAGGCTGTTACCTGCCCTCTGATACTCCGGCAACAGCTTGATGTATGTGATGTGGCCCGCCACGCTGGAAACAAAGATGGCGATGTTGCGGCTGGAGCGCTATGCGCTTCAAGGCTCCCGGCTGCCAGGACTGATGGTATGTCCTGCTCACTTAAGGTCGATGGCCGGCGCAAGTAATCCCCTACCCGGCAAATCAGTTGTGAGAGGCTGGGCAGCACCGTAATGGTATATAAAGGTATTTAGTTACTCTCCGACTTGTGGAGCACCATCTAACCATATCTGCCCTGTAAGCCTGCCCACCGGAAGTCCCGAGATGAGTTCAAATTTAATGTAAAGTTAGCGGGTTTTTAGGTTTAGGGGTTAATAGTTTAATTTAGTGTATGGTGATGTGGGGGGCTGGCGGTTTAGGGGTTAATAACTTTATTTAGTTGCGGTGGCCTCCGGGAGCGGAGAAATAGGGGTTAATAATTTTATTAGCGTGACGGTGGTGTAGGGGGCAGCAGATTAGGAGTTAATAACATAATGTAGGTGGTGGTGGGCTCTGGGAGCGGCGGTTTAGGGGTTAATAACTTTATTAGAGTGGTGGCGGGGTCTGGGAGTGGCGGTTTAGGGGTTAATAACTTTATTTAGTTGGGGTTAAACAGTTTAGTATAGTGGCAATGTTTAGTGAGAGTATACAAATAAAGCTGGGAAAAAGCCGAATAGAAAAAGCCGAATAGCAGCGAGATCGATGACTGTTATTTAACAACAGTCCGCTGCTCATCGCCCTGTACTTGGTGCGCGGCTTTTTCACAGCTTTTATGTTAAATATGGAGAACGTATTCAGGTCTGCGGCAGCGATGTTAGGCGAGTGTATTGGTGCCGGCGAATGCAGCACAGTTGACGCTTTGATAGATAGGCCCCATAGTCTAAGTATGCTTTGTTAATTATAAACAGTGCTGGAGTTATATAGTATACATCACATACATTGTAAATTGATACAGAGGGGCTTCATACACACCCCATTATTGCAACATCATCAGTAGAAAATAACAGAACTTGAGACATAAAATCCCTTGTGTTTAATAAGAGACAAAGCTGTAAGGCTTTAACCTTGAAACAGACATAAACACATCTGCCTGAGCTAAGATATTTGGTGGGAGAATGTTTAACAAAGCAAATGCTGAGCTACACACAGTTATAAGATAAAGATGTTCCCTGTAACAGCATACAATAAGGAGACTTAGTACATAGCATAATAAAAGTTAGTGTTAGTTCAGAATGGCTGTATAGATACAAAATGGAGTCAGTATGGATATATACATATTCTTACAACTATTAACCTTTAAACTGCCATAACCCCCCACGCAAACTAACCAAATTATCTGAAACATATGCTTAGAAAGAAAGTAGTAATGTGATCAATATCATATAAAACAAGAGTTCTGGGATTATAATCATTGATGTCAGCATAACTGACTATGACATAGTGAAATGCTGGTTTATAAAATACTATAATATATCATTTCTGTTGAGTTGAGCAAGTTTTGTTAAGCCTTGAAGGTGCTGAGTGTAAGGAGTCGTCTGCTTTGCTTTTGGCATTCTATATTGGTAAACCCATGACAATGTATTTATTTTTTTGACTGACAATGCATATTATCCCTCTTTACCTGCCAAGGGATGAATTAATACAGGAGTACAGCGTTAGTAGTCAACAGGATAGTGAGAAGCGAAGGTTAAGAGGAGATCAAGTTTTACAACAGGGGTACAGTGAGATGTGAAACTTGAAATATAAAGAGGAACAGATGATTTGTTTTTCTTATAGCAATGTGCAGTATCTAATTACATTTCAATATAGTTGGGTGACTCAAATAAACACATTAAAAACCAGATTACGAGTGGACCGCAAATTAATGCTCCTGCTTGAGCGTTAAAGGGACAGTCAACACCAGCATTTTTGTTGTTTTAAAAACTAGATAATCTCTTAATTACCCATTCCCTAGTTTTGCATAACCAACAGTTACAATAATACATGTTTTACCTCTGTGATTATCTTGTATCTAAGCATCTGCAGACTGCCCCTTTTATTTCAGTTCATTTGACAGACTTGCATTTTAGCCAATCAGTGCTCAATCCTCAGTAAATTCACGTACATGAGCTCAATGTTATCTATATGAAACCCATGAACTAATGCCCTCTAGGGGTCAAAATGCATTCAGCTTAGAGGCGGCCTTCAAGGTCTAAGGAATTGACAGATGAACCTTCTAGGTTTAGCTTTCAACTAAGAATACCAAGAGAACAAAGCAAAATTTGTGATAAAAGTAAATTGGAAAGTTGTTTAAAATTACATGCCCTATTTGAATCATGAAAGTTTTTTTTGGACTTGACTGTCCCTTTAATTGCGCTAAAATTAAGATTTTTGGCTAGTCGGGTTGCACTTGTATTATGAGTTGAAAGTAAACTGTTTTCACTCTTGCGCTAACCCAACTAGAGCAAAAATCTCAAGTTAGAATATTGCGTGCGTGTTCTTGTATTCCCCCATAGATGTCAATAGAGAAAAAAGTGGGGGGAAAAACCTAACATGAAAATATTAATATATTTCACATTCCAATGTTCTTCAAATAACAGAATATGTTCTATTTATTTATAAATAAATATTTCTACATATATTTGATGGTATTTTCCTACTCTCCTCCTCTCTGGTTACCTCATCGCAGTCCCGTTTACAGGACTTCTCCAGACTGGCTCCCATCTTGTGGAACCCTCTGCCTCGCTCCACATGACTCTCCCCTAGTTTTGAAAGCTTCAAGCGCTCCCTAAAGACTCTTCTGTTTAGGGATGCATACAACCTATGCTAACCTTAATATATACCAGTTCCACTCCTCCAATGCTATCCTCTGAACCCCCTTAGCATGTAAGCCTAAGAGTCCAGATGTTTGTAGATCACCTTCTTAAGAGCTGACTACAACAGTGCAACTCTTGGCAGGGCCCTCTACCCATTTGATCCCTATATTTGTTTTGTTGTACTCCCCCTTTGTTTATAGCGCTGCAGAATCTGTTGGCGATCTACAAATAACCGATAATAATAATAATATTTTGGTACAATATATCTCTATAGAAATGCTTGTTCAATGTAAAATGCCGACAGCGCATGTTGTCGGCATTTAGCGAGGTCAAGCGGATATGATTCGCTACAGCGAATCATGTCTACTCGACTAATAATAAATCTACCTCATCATGTTTATTCTCGTTATTTTTTTATTTTTAATTATGGAAATATAGAATAGTTCATTATTGGAAGATTATTACAAGTTATGTTCTTGGTTTTGGTAACTCAGCTAACCCCAAGGTTACATAAAGTGATCAAATACTGCATCATAATGTAGGGAAAATGCACCAGATGGTCTCATGGACATACCATATACTACGTCTTTCAGGAAGGGAAATCCTAAGGCAAATTCCTGATTTTTCTGTGAAATAACCAGGCAAGTAATTTAATTGTCAGATTGTTTCTAATATACTGATCCAAAAAACTGGACAAAGTCAAGTAGTAAATGTATCTCTGCAAATTAATTTCTTCACATGTAATTCACTCTCTGAGCCCATTTATCAAGCTCCAAATGGAGCTTGAGGGCCGTGTTTCTGGCAAGCCTGCAGGCACGCCAGAAACGGCAGTTATGAAGCAGCGGTCTAAAGACCACTGCTCCATAACCTGTCCGCCTGCTCTGAGCAGGCGGACAGAGATCGCCACAAATTAACCCGATTGAGTACGATCGGGTTGTTTGACACCCCCCTGCTGGCAGCCAATTGGCCGCCAATCTGCAGGGGGCGGCGTTGCACCAGCAGCTCACAAGAGCTGCTGGTGCAATGCTGAATACGGAGAGCGTATTGCTCTCCGCATTCAGCGAGGTCTGTTGCTGAATGCCTTAATCTAATAATTTATTTTTCAAATATGTCACCACAACCTACAAGCATATACCTAGGACATTTTCTTACAGAGACCTCTGAAAATATTATGTTCTTTTGTTCACCATTTATTTGACTGCAGATTGCATATCTCCCAACATTCAAAATTGAATATATTTGGTCAGTTACTTTATTTTGTCCATTTTTTTATACACTAAGGCACAAGGTGTCATCCCAGTTTGAATTTTAAGCATACTAATACACCTAAAAATGAAAGGAGAAAATAATAATTTTATAAATAATATAAACTTGATGCAGTCCCTGTTAGGAATTATCCCGGGGCAATATTGGAAGATGAGTCTTGGAGGAAAACAGTGACCTTCTCAGACGTCTGGGAAACAATTACCAAAATAACACACACATGCAGGTTATCATTAGCAAATGTTCCGTTTATTGTGGGACCCAAAAGCACAATATATAGACGTGGATACACGTGGGCATTTCTGGTGCGTAGCATCATCTTATTGGCCAAGCATAACACAGTAATATATTTCCTAATGGCCTTATTGGCATGCAGCATAACATATATGAAAAAAAGAACAGACATGAAGAAGAGAAAAAAAATGTATATTCTGCAGCTTACAGGAAATAATATAGGTGGGTGCTGCTCTGTAACAGTTGTGGTTTTGGCTTACAAAAAGTCCCTAGGTTTGTTGGCTTTGAAAACAAGTACCTTATTTCCTGTTCAGACAGATCAGCAACTGAAATTTGCAAACTGCTATTACAAGTGTCTCAGAAAAAAAATGATATTACGAATGGAGTGCAGAAAAAATACATCAGTGCATAACATTATAGATAATGTAAAATAAGTACATAGGTAAAGTGTGCAACACAAATAAGTGATGTTCCCTGACAGTCCCCTAAAAATATTTATCCACAAATACCATATGGAAGATAAAGAAGGAAAACAGCATAGTATTTTTCTATATATAAAACAGGGACTTAAGCACTCTTTTATCAAACACTTGTTTATTATGAAATTATTTAGGCCTAGATTACAAGTGGAGCGATATTGATAGTGCACAATTTGGTATTACAAGTGAATGGGAAAATAGTTTTACTATTGAATGTTAGCATGGCTGACATTTTCTTAGTGCGCCCTATACTTTGAATGGATAGCGTGGCTTCACTAACATCGCTCATATTACTATATGTTGTGCTCGAATAGCACTGAGAAAGTTACCGCTCCTGGGGGCCTGAAGTAAAGTGTTAGGGCTAAAATAAAAGAATAGCAAAACACAAGTAAAACATATTAAAGTAAAGTATTTTACTTATATTTATACATATTAAAAGTAATATATATGTTTTTTTATTTAAATAAATGTTTTAACAGTAATTAAAAGGAATATGGTATATGACAAGGTGTTTGGGAAGAGCTCAAATGTATATATCTATGTGTGTGTATTTATATATGTATATACATGTATGTACTGTATATATGTATGTTTACATATGCACACACCTACATTCATACACTTATATACGCACATACAAATGCATACACACACACATATATATATATATATATATATATATATATATATACAGTATATATATATATATATATATATATATGTATGTACACACACCTTTGAGCCCTTCCCAGCCAAAAACATGCCATATACCATATCACTTGATATTACTGTTAACACTATAAGAACCTTATTTCTTCTTTTTTTTTTGTAGGACACCTTTGACTTTTGACCTTTGTACCTTTGGGTCGGCATTTATTGATGTCCGCCCGCACATTGATAATTCGGCCCCATAGGCTGTACAGAGCCTATTGTGACTTGCCAAGCCAGAGAATGACTTCACCACATCACAGATGCGTATATGTCACCATAGTAATACAGTAGGATCTTTTATATAGAAGACAGCTATACTTTTTTCTTTATCCTATAAGAACTTTATAAACACATGAACTTCTTGGCAAATGCTAAGGAAAAGCAACATATAATAAGAAAATAATGCAGTACATTCTCAGAGCTTAATGTAAGATTTTCTACTTCAAACTTGATGATAGCACAAATTTTTTTAAATAAAAAATATGACAATTGTGCTACTTTAACAGCTGAAATTAATTACAACTTTTAGGAAACTGTGGTCTTTTCTGTAGGCAAAACATTAATTTAAAAAAATGTGATTTCATCTGCAATCATTATTTCATGTTAGAATCTGTTTTGAAGTCTATGGGGCCGATTTATGAAAGTGCGAGCAGACATGATACGATATAGCGTATCATGTTCGCCACACATCGATAAATGCCGACAGCATATGCTGTCGGCATTTATCATTGCACAAGCAGTTTTTGTGAACTGCTTGTGCAATGCCGCCCCCTGCAGATTCGCAGTATGTTATACCGCCACAAGAGGAAATTACAATAAAGGGACTCTTGTGCCACCCCTAAAGTATATAGAAAATAGAAAAATTGAAGTGGAAGCAACTGCAAGAACTTAAATGGCCAAAATTGGTTACCTATGTTTTTTTCTTTTGTTATTGTTTTTAGAAAAAAATACATTTATAAGGCAGAAGCCAACACATTTTTTAAGTTTAAATGAAACAGATTAAGCCCTTCATCAGTTAAATCAACGCCGTAAGGGCAATAAAGGCTTTTCTCGTCTCCAATTATCTGATTGTGAAGAATTACACCTTTTTTTCAACTGGGCCTGCACAACCAATGGGGTTTAACTGGAGTTAATCCAATAATACCCAATATAAATTATAATTTTTGACATGCCAATAGTTGCCAGTTTTGCTTCTTTCACATGCGCAATCATTGTGTACCAAATAAAAATATCTATCTGAAAAAGCTACCTCTTTGACTGCTCATGCAGGTAAGCAAACAGCCACATAGGCTTAGCTTGAGGAATTTCTCCACCATCAGAAAAAGCTACCCTATAACTCTGCATGGGCTGTCTGAAGTCACGGCATTCCAAACATATTTGTGATACCGATTTGGAATGTGGGGACATGGGGCTAGATTTATTAAATCTGAGGCGTACAGGGGCGCGTATACGCGCCCCTGTACGCTTCAGCTCGCCTGTGGCGGGGCGAAATTACCCGCAGGTATTTGCCATTGCACACGAGCGCAATTTTGCGCTTGCGTGCAATCCCGCCCCCTGCCCGCGCACAGCCAATCACGCGCAGGCAGGAACTGTCTAGACTGAGGAGATTTAATTTCGCCACATTAGAGGTTAGGGAAGCGGTGGTCTGGTGACCGCTTCTTGATAAATGACGGCGAGCAATTTCTTGTGAGAACTTGCAGCCGTAGGGCTTTAATAAATCTAGCCCCATATGGTATATTGCATGCGTTGTGCTAGGGTAGCTTTTTCTGACAGGTAGCTTATTCTGACAGAACACCAGAACTATCTCCTATAAAAAACAAACAAACATGGTGTGATTAATAAACATAATTAAAGGGACAGTCAAGTTCAAGAAAACCTTTAATGATTCAAATAGGGCATGTCATTTTAACCAAGCTAAAAAAAAGAAGCTAAACCTAGGAGGTTCTTATGCTAATTTCTTAGACCTTGAAGGCCGCCTCTAATCTAAATGCCTTTTGACAGTTTTTCACCACTAGAGGGAGTTAGTTCATGTGTTTCATATAGATAACATTGAGCTTATGCACGTGAATTTACCAAGGAGTGAGCACTGATTGGCTAAAATGCAAGTCTGTCAAAAGATCTGAAATAAGGGGGCAGTCTGCAGAGGCTTAGATACAAGGTAATAACAGAGGTAAAACATATATTATTATAACTGTGTTGGTTATGCAAATCTGGGGAATGGGTCATTAAGGGATTATCTATCTTTTAAAACAACAACAATTCTGGTGTTGACTGTCCCTTTAACGGCATATCTAACCAGAGGTTTTTTTTTTTTTTATATTATTATTGAACTTTTGTAATAACAAAAATAACAAGCTTTCAAAAGAACATAAAAGGCATCAAGATGGTGTCTCGAACATGAAAAAGGCTGTCTAAGCCGGCATCGCAAATGTAATAACATAGTAAACATCAGCATTGCTTGATCACATCATTACACATTTATGTTTGTGTAGCTAGACCATTAGACAGACTTTTTAATAAGCATTTCTCACATACTCATATCACTACGTTCCGGCATTGCTATAAAATGATGCCTAATGCAAACAATGTTAAAAAAAAAAATGAAAACAAGATTAAGAAAGGAAGAGAAAAAGAAGGGGGAAAGGTAGGGAGGGGAGGAATGGATGGGAATGAAGGGGGTTGGGGGACCGAAAGGGCCTACCATATGATCTTTCCGGCCTTATATATGTACAGACGTGCAAACCTATGTAGTCATCCCCATCCTTATTGTTCTCTAGGTCTTTGTTCCCATATAAAGATATCTAAAATATCTAAAATAAGGTCTTGTTTACCCATTAATATATCTTCTCCAATTCTAGCACATGCTCAACTTCTCTAACCCATGACGAATGTGTCGGGGGTTGGGTGGTCTTCCAAAGTCTAGGGATTAAGAGTTTAGCACTGTTTAGCATGCATTGAAAGAGTTTCCGCCTAAGTTGACATGTTATTTTCGGGAAAGCATTAAGTAGTACTACTGTCTGAGATAAGTCAATATCTATGTTTAAGATGCTATTAATACTATCTGATATATCTTTCCAATATGTGTGGAGAAGTGGGCACCCTCACCAGATTTGTGCAAGGTCACCCACCCCCCTACAACTTCTCCAACAAAGTGGGGAAGCGCTCTGGTATATACTGTGCAGTCTCTTGGGTGTCAGATACCAACAAGATAAAAGTTTGTAGTTCATCTCTACAATGGTCTGGGAGAGTGAAGATTTTTTAATTGTGACATAAATTCTACCCCATTGTGCATCAGATAGTTCTGTGTGAAGCTCATTTTCCCACCTCTGCGTATAGGTTGGCCTATTATTCGTTGCAAGGCGCTGTAATATTTTGTGTGTCAGAGAGATATGAGATCTAGTGTATTCTGTATTTGAGCAAAGTGTTTAAAATGGCGTGCGTAATCTGACTATATCATGTCTGTGTGTTGATGTTGTGACTGCGTGTCTTAGTTGAAAGTAGGGGTACCATTGCGTAAAAGGGGGCCTATTTCTCTAACCAGAGTTTTTAACTGAGATGCAAAATCAATTTGCAAAGCAAACTAATCATCGAAGATTGGGCAAACATAAGACTTAAAATGCTGTGACTAAAACCTGCTGACATCCCTGCCAGTGTTGCTGTGGTGGCAGCCCCAATTCTCAAGGAATGTGGGGCAACACATAAAGGATTCAATCCAGCTTCCCTGCCTGCTGCTGCAAGCACCTGCCGAAACTGAAATCTAGACAAATATGAACCATCTTCATTGTCACGAATATCAGACGGCTAAGGCTACCCCCACCCCCCTATAACCTCACCCCTGTTGTTTCTCAGTGGTTTTGGGCTCCTCAGAGCAACCACCATCTCTGGAAGCTGTTTGTTTGCTTTGTGTTGGCTTGTTTTTGTGTTCAGAGAAAAGTTGGTGTATGACCAGGAAAACCCTCCTAGGCTGGCGGGGCTCCTGGAACTCCCGGTCGGCCGCCTTACAACGGACACCCGCCTAACCCCTCTCAGGCTGGCCAGGCTCCTGGAACTCCCGGTCGGCCACAGGACAGCAGAACACCCGCTAACTTTAACCCAGGTCGCTCCAGCAACCATGTGCCCGAGAGCTCCACTCTTTTTGGGATTAGTAGCCCCTGGGGAGTACAAGGGGTGGGAAAATTGCCGGAGGGGAGCTCCTTTGGGAACCAGGGGTTTTGGACACCCCTAACCCCATAACTTCATCGGACTGTAACTCCAGTCCCCAGTAACGAATCATGCTGTGAAATCTGGGGACCGAGAGCTTTAAAATGACACCCTGGAAGTGCCACCGCTCCACCGGGATCACCCTGAAACCGCCACCCATATGTATTGGGATTATGTGGGACTGTGGCTCCTATGGAGGTGCCGGGCTGTCTGGAGAGGCGGGAATGGCAGGAAAATAGTGGGATTGTCCAGGGTCTTATCAAGATGAGCTGACTGTATAAAAGGAGTGTGTGTTTTCAATAAAATCAGTTCCTGTCTAACCTGAATGCTAGTGTGTCTAGTTATTTGGGTTGGTTCCAGCTAAAATCACTTTCCTGGGCTACATAGCAGCCTGCTCCAGATAGAGAAAGGAGCCTCAGGCAGAGCTATCCAGCCTGGGTAGCTGGAGTCTGCCACAGGGTGGGACCCTGAGTACTGGTGCTGTCGGGCATCAGGGGTGGCTACAGGCTGTGGTCACTTGCCAGCTACATAGCTGCAGTCGGCAGGAAGGAAGCAGGACCCCTTTTGGCGGAGCTACCCAGTCGGGGTAGCCGGGGGTATCCGTCGCATTGGCTGGCAGAGGTGGGATCTGCTTCTTTTACAAGGTTCCTGCTGACAGAGGAGACGTACCACAGTAGCCGGTAAATATGGAGGCAGAGTTCCTAGGGAGAGTACAAAAGATGCTGACTGGAACAAAGGATCCTTGTTCGGAACAGGACGTTCTGACATGGAGGAACCTTGCCCTCCGAGACCTTTGGTGGGAGGCTCTGCAACAGGAGCAGGAAAATGGAAAGGTCCTCCCCACGAATGACACGAGATTCCGGGTACGGTGGACCATGAGACTGCTTTTCCTGGGAGAACAGCCAAAGAAGGAATGGCTAGCTGTTCTACATAGACTGATCCAGCAAGAGATGGCTCGCTATGCAAGTGCAGCCATGGCTGGAGGAAGGATCCCCCACAGAGGGCTTTGGCTTCGGCGGCCCTGGATTGTTGTTTACAAAAAGGACAGAGGACCTACAGTTTGGGAGCGAGACAGACCAGGGTCTGGAGGATATCTCTGGGCTCCAAGAGGAACTGCTGGATCTCTTGGAGGAGACCTGGCTGCTGGATGATCTGGATTTTATAATTGACCAGGAAGAGGCACTGGTCAAGGAATACAAGAGGCTGCTGGATCTCGCTAAGCAGCGTGCCAGGGGCATACAGATCTGGGGTGCATCCCTCTGGGATTCATGGAGCTCAACTGTGGAGGAGTGGCAGCAAAGAGAAAGGGAACCAGGGCTGCTGGATCCTGATCAGCAGTCTGGCTCTGAGATTATAGACTTGGACAAGGGAGAGATAGATGTTGATAACTCTCCCCAGCAGCAGAATCCCTTCCTGGGAGAGGAGACAGCTGGTCTCTCTCCCCAGCGGCAGAGCCATCCCCTGGGAGCGGAGGTAGTCGTCCTCCCTCCATGTAAACAGAACCCCTTCCTGGGAGAGGAGACAGTCGGTCTCTCTCCCCAGCGGCAGAGCCAGGAGCCGGGAGAGGAGACAGTCGGTCTCTCTCCCCAGTGGCAGAGCCATCCCCTGGGAGCGGAGGTAGTCGTCCTCCCTCCCGTAAACAGAACCCCTTCCTGGGAGAGGAGACAGTCGGTCTCTCTCCCCAGTGGCAGAGCCAGGAGCCGGGAGAGGAGACAGTCAGTCTCTCTCCCCAGTGGCAGAGCCATCCCCTGGGAGCGGAGGTAGTTGTCCTCCCTCCCCATAAGCCAAACCCCTTTCTGGGAGAGGAGACAGTCGGTCTCTCTCCCCAGCTGCAGAGCCAGGAGCCGGGAGAGGAGACAGTCGGTCTCTCTCCCCAGCGGCAGAGCCATCCCCTGGGAGCGGAGGTAGTCGTCCCCCCTCCCCTTACAGAGAAGACCTTGCAGGGAGAGACGGGTATCGATATCTCTCCCCAGCGGCCGAACCCCTTCCTGGGAGAGGAGACAGTCAGTCTCCCTCCCCAGCGGCAGAGCCAGGAGCCGGGAGAGAAGACAGTCAGTCTCTCTCCCCAGCGGCAGAGCCATCCCCTGGGAGCGGAGGTAGTCTTCCTCCCTCCCCGTTAACAGAACCCCTTCCCGGGAGAAGAGACAGTCGGTCTCTCTCCCCAGCGGCAGAGCCAGGAGCAGGGAGAGGAGACAGTCAGTCTCTCTCCCCAGCGGCAGAGCCATCCCCTGGGAGCGGAGGTAGTCGTCCTCCCTCCCCTTACAGAGAAGCCCTTACAGGGAGAGACGGGTATCGATATCTCTCCCCAGTGGCCGAATCCCTTTCTGGGAGAGGAGACAGTCGGTCTCTCTCCCCAGCGATAGCACAGTTTCCCATGGAGCGGAGGTAGCAGACCTCCATCCCCAGCAGTAGATCTCCTTCTCGGGAGAGGAGACAGACGGTCTCTCCCCTCAGTAGCTTGGCAGGGTCTATACCCTTTTCTTGTCCTAGAGTATATCTCACAGGGGGCAGGCCAGGGGGGTACCCGCTCATGCAGTTGGTGCCACAAGTTTGGGCACCCGAGTTTTGCCTGCCCCACCAAGGAGCAACTTCCACCAACAGTCTGGGGTGGGTATACAGCCAGGAAACCGGTACTGGCTTTGTTTGTGGGTGGGTCAGTCGGTACTCAACAGAGTGTCACAGAGGGAAACAGTTTGGCCATGGAATTTAAGGACACTGGAACTTGTGGAACAGCAATTGTTTGGGAGTCGGCCTTAGCAAACTTGTTTGGGAGTTTGCATTTTGTGACTATCCCTGCGCCCAGGGCGCTGGGTATAAACACCAGCAGATACCCCCCAGGATGCCCCAAGCTCAGGAGAGATGGGATAACCTCTCTCAGCAACCGAGAAGTGGAGGGCCACTGTCGTACAGCCCCAGGCCGACCCGTTAAGGGTCTAGCCGGGTCTGCCGAACTGGAGGGGGGAGATGTCAAGGATATCAGACGGCTAAGGCTACCCCCCACCCCCCTACAACCTCACCCCTATTGTTTCTCAGTGGTTTTGGGCTCCTCAGAGCAATCACCATCTCTGGAAGCTGTTTGTTTGCTTTGTGTTGGCTTGTTTTTGTGTTCAGAGAAAAGTTGGTGTATGACCAGGAAAACCCTCCTAGGCTGGCGGGGCTCCTGGAACTCCCGGTCGGCCGCCGTACAACGGACACAGGACAGCAGAACACCCACTAACTTTAACCCAGGTCGCTCCAGCAACCATGTTCCCCAGAGCTCTGCTCTTTTGGGGATTAGTAGCCCCTGGGGAGTACAAGGGGTGGGAAAATTGCCGGAGGGGAGCTCCTTTGGGAACCGGGGGTTTTGGACACCCCTAACCCCATAACTTCATAGGAATGTAACTCTGGTCCCCAGTAACGAATCATGCTGATTTTTGGACTGTGAAATCTGGGGACCGAGAGCTTTAAAATGACACCCTGGAAGTGCCACTGCTCACCCCGAAACCGCCACCCATATGTATTGGGATTATGTGGGACTGTGGCTCCTATGGAGGTGCCGGGCTGTCTGGAGGGGCGGCAATGGCGGGAAAATAGTGGGATTGTCCAGGGTCTTATCAAGATGAGCTGACTGTATAAAAGGAGTGTGTGTTTTAAATAAAATCAGTTCCTGTCTAACCTGAATGCTAGTGTGTCAAGTTATTTGGGTTGGTTCCAGCTAAAATCACTTTCCTGGGCTACATAGCAGCCTGTTCCAGGCAGAGAAAGGAGCCTCAGGCAGAGCTATCCAGCCTGGGTAGCTGGAGTCTGCCACAGGGTGGGACCCTGAGTACTGGTGCTGTCGGGCATCAGGGGTGGCTACAGGCTGTGGTCACTTGCCAGCTACATAGCTGCAGTCGGCAGGAAGGAAGCAGGACCCCTTTTGGCGGAGCTACCCAGTCGGGGTAGCCGGGGGTATCCGTCACATTCATGTACTAGCAATTGACTGGACGAACACCTACAAAAGTACAGAAATGTCTTGACAAGACTAACCGAATACTGACTGTGCCCTAAGTTTCAACCATGCAGCTTTCCTTGCCTGATCTGTTTTATATTTTGGAAGGTAAGAAGGCAGGGTCAGAAAAGTGTAACTGATGTATCTGAATACAGAGTCCAAATTTGAAACGTGAAAGGGGTACCAATATATAGGCTTACCATAATTTTTAGAGGTGAAACTGGGACCACCTGGCGCGGTGCCAGTGGGTGTGTGGTCAGGGGCATGGTCAATGTCTGTGTGTGTGTTCAAGAGGCTTGTTGATTGCTGGCTGGAACTAATTTTCCAGTTAGAGATAAAAACATTGCATCTTGTTAAACATGTTTTTCATAAATAAACACAATAATGCATGTGCAAATTGGCAAACCTTTACAGATACATAGGTCAAACAAACCAATCCCTTCAAGACATGTAAATGAGAACAGGGAGGTAAACTAAAATAATGTGACTTAACGGGCTGCAGTGCAAATACCCACAATGATAATCTTTCACTTTATGAGTAAAGTGGACCTTCATTTCACACGTAGGTACGTTAGAGTGTAGAACTTCAAAACTTTGAGCAACACTGCACAAGATACTGAACTAGAGTGATAACTGCCGTCTGTATTTTATTTACCCCACCCATCTTACTAAAAGTAGTAAAGCATTTACAGATGCACAGGTACAATTAAAGGAGCTACACAATCAACACAATAGGGGGCAGTTTGATGTACCATAGGGAACATGGGTAGTTAAGCATGGCGAAAGCAAACTTCTCTGACAGCTGTATGGTCAAAACGGGTGGGCAAGCGTAGACACCACAGTTACATTGCTAGTAACATTTTTAACCTCAGCAAGGTATCCTTACCAGCAAGTCTTGCAGCACAGCCACATCAGAGGCAGACAAGAGACAGCATGGGGACACACAGCCCGATGAAATGACGTCAGTCACATCAGTTACTGGCATGGACTGACGCAGATTGTGCACAGTTAGAATTTAAAAAAAAAAAGGCTTTTGCATTGCCGCTATTTTACTCATTCCGGCACCTGCTGGGTGGCAACCCTACGACTGGGACAGAATGAACAATCATGTGGGACTCTGGGACAGCGCCTCCAAACAGGGACAATCCCAGTCAAACTGGGACTTCTGGTAAGCCTACCAATATACCTACCTGCAAAGCGCCAAAAAAAGGCCAGGGCAAAAGCTGCTTGAAATAAGGAGACTTCATATGGAGATTTGCAAACTCTACGCAGGACCTCAATAAACTTAACAAGCATGGAAATGTTATTAGCTCTCTATCATCTGTTTTGTTTGAACTCAATTCTTCCCCAACCTCGAACAATTTCTTGCACTAAAAAATATTATAGCAGTGTCAGGAAAGTTAAACAATTTGTTAAAAAGGACAATGCAGAAAGCCTGGTTTGCCTTGCCCCTTTTTTACTCCCTTAGCATGCAAGGATAACAACTACCTAACCAATGATACCTGCGACCCTTCAGTAAGAAGTACTGCATTGTCCCTACAGAAGAAATCCCATTCCTTTTAGAAGCGCACATAACTATTCCAAGTATCAGGAGCTAATGAAGCGAGCACTAGGGATAACAGGTCACCCCACCCTCTGTGACCTGTCATAGAAAAGGTGGACAAGGATAAATATAGTTTTTTTTAGGTAAGGATTTTTTTAGAATAGGGTTTTTTTTTTTTAAATCAAAAAAGATAGTCCTTTTCATGGCAATCTTTTTTTAGGATAGTGTTTTTTTAACTTACAATTTTGTTAGGATAGGATTTTTTTTTAAGAATAGAGCATTTTTTTTGTCAGGGCAAAAGATTTATATTCAGTTTAGGACACTGCCCTACCAAATGCCCTTCTTAGGGCAATCTTTTTTTTTATGATAGGGATTTTTTTAAGGTAGGTTTATTTTAGAATAGGGTTTTGTTTTTTTTTAATCACAAAAGAACTAAATAAATTTAGGGCAAAGCCCTACAAAATGCAATTTTCAGGGCAATTCTTTGAGTAGGTTTTAGTGTTAGTATAGGGTTGTTTATTTTGGTGTGGGCTTTTTTAAAGGGTACTTTAGTTTTAGTATAGGCATAACTGGGGGGGGGTATCACTGTGGGGTGCAAGAATGAACTACATTTCTCTTGTTAAGTGTATTCAGTCCACGGGTCATCCATTACTTATGGGATATATTCCCTTCCCAACAGGAAGTTGCAAGAGGATCACCCAAAGCAGAGCTGCTATATAGCTCCTCCCCTCACATGTCATATCCAGTCATTCTCTTGCAACCCTCAACATAGATGGAGGTCGTGAGAGGAGAGTGGTGTTTTATACTTAATTATTTCTTCAATCAAAAGTTTGTTATTTTTAAATGGCACCGGAGTGTGCTGTTTTTTTCTCAGGCAGTATTTGGAAGAAGAATCTGCCTGCGTTTTCTATGATCTTAGCAGAAGTAACTAAGATCCACTGGCTGTTCTCGCACATTCTGAGGAGTGGGGTAACTTCAGAAAGGGAATAGCGTGCGGGGTCTCCTGCAAATAAGGTATGTGCAGTAAAATATTTTTCTAAGGAATGGAATTGACTAAGAAAATACTGCTGATACCGATGTAATGTAAGTACAGCCTTAAATGCAGTGAAAGCGACTGGTATCAGGCTGATTAATGTATATGCAGTAAAGTAATTTTCTAAGGAATGGAATTTGACTAAGAAAATGCTACTAATACTGAAGTAATGTAATAAACCTTAAAATGCAGTAGAAAGACTGGTATCAGGCTTATCAATAGAGATACATACTCTTTAAAAAAAGGATGTTTAAAACGTTTGCTGGCATGTTTAATCATTTTTTGTGAGGTACATTGGTGATAAAACTTATTGGGGCATGAATTTTTCCACATGGCTGACTTATATTTCTGCATAGAAACAGTTAACTGAGGTTCCCACTGTTGTAATAATGAGTGGGAGGGGCCTATTTTAGCGCTTTTTTGCGCAGTAAAAATTCAGTCTCAGTCTTCCTGCTTCTTCCTGCATGACCCAGGACGTCTCTAGAGAGCTCAAGGGACTTCAAAAGTCATTTTTGAGGGAGGTAATCAGTCACAGCAGACCTGTGACAGTGTGTTGACTGTGTTAAAAACGTTTTTTTCTCTATTTGCTTATCCGTTTTGGGTATTAAGGGGTTAATCATCCATTTGCAAGTGGGTGCAATGCTCTGCTAACTTAATACATTTACTGTGAAAATTTGGTTGCTATAACTGATTTGGTTCATTGTTATTTCAACTGTGACAGTTTTTTGTGCTTCTTAAAGGCGCAGTAGCGTTTTCTATATTGCTTGTAAATTTATTTTAAAGTGTTTTCCAAGCTTGCTAGTCTCATTGCTAGTCTGTTTAAACATGTCTGACACAGATGAATCTGTTTGTTAACTATGTTTGAAGGCCAGTTTGGAGCCCCATAGAAATATGTGTACTAAATGTATTGATTTCACTTTAAATAATAAAGGTCAGTCTTTATCTGTAAAGGAATTATCACCAGACAACGAGGGGGAAGTTATGTCGACTAACTCTCCTCACGTGTCAGTACCTTCGCCTCCCGCTCAGGAGGCGTGTGATATTGTGGCGCCAAGTACATCAGAGACGCCCATACAAATCACTTTACAAGACATGGCTACTATTATGAATAATACCCTGACAGAAGTATTATCTAAATTGCCAGAATTAAGAGGCAAGCGCGATTGCTCTGGGATAAGGACAGAGCGCGCTGGTGCTGTGAGAGCCATGTCCGATACTGCGTCACAGTTTGCAGAGCATGAGGACGGAGAGCTTCATTCTGTGGGTGACGGATCTGATCCAGGGAAACCGGATTCAGAGATCTCTAATTTTAATTTTAAGCTTGAGAACCTCCGTGTATTGCTAGGGGAGGTTTTAGCGGCTCTGAATGACTGTAACACAGTTGCAATTCCAGAGAAATTATGTAGGCTGGATAGATATGCCGGTGTGTACTGACGTTTTTCCTATACCTAAAAGGATTAGAAATTATTAGCAAGGAGTGGGATAGACCCGGTGTGCCCTTTTCCCCACCTCCTATATTTAGGAAAATGTTTCCAATAGACGCCACCAGGGCCGCCACTAGACATTTTGGGGCCCCTGACTCAACCATTGATCAGGGCCCCCCCCCCCTTTGACATGTGTAATTTTTGATCAAGTGACTAAAACGTATATGCACTTTATTCTTAAGTGTCTATTTAAACTTGGAAATGTTGTAAAGGTAGTAATATACACACACACAGACACACTCATACACTGAAACACACAAACACACTCACACATAAGGATTCACATATAGACACTCTAGCAGACACGCAAAGAAACACACTCAGATACAGACACCCAAACAGACATATGGGGGTCGATCCGATAAAAATTGTCGCCCGCAAAAGTCGGCGACGCCAATATTTGCGCGCGTTTGGTATCCTATATACGTCGTAACCTAGAAGTTACGCGCGTATATTTCTGCCGTCGCCCGTAGTTTTTTGGGCCATAGGCAGGTATACCAAACCCGCGCAGTTTGGTATACAATATACAGCGTAAGGACTTACGTGGCGAAAATGGAGAAATCTTACTCCATTTTCACCTCGCCACAAAAAGCAGCCGTAAGAAGCTTTACGCTGACTATTGGAGCCCCGTAACTCCCTAAACTGGCTGCCAAAATAAACCTAACGCATGCGCAATTTCTATCTCCCTGTCAACCGCGATCTGCTAAAATAAACCTAACACCTAACGCATGCGCAATGTCTATCTCCCTGTCAACCGCGATCTGCTAAAATAAACCTAACACCTAACGCATGCGCAATGTCTATCTCCCTGTCAACCGCGATCTGCTAAAATAAACCTAACACCTAACGCATGCACAATGTCTATCTCCCTGTCAACCGCGATACCCCGCCGCAATCCATAATAAAGTATTTAACCCCTAAACCGTCACCATCTACATAAACTAACCCCCTACTGTGAGCCCCTAAAACCGCCACCATCTAACTGATCTATCCCCTAATGTGAACCCCTTACACCGCCGCCATCTATATTAAAATTATTAACCCCTAATTTAATCTACCTACCCCGCCGCCAGCTATATTATCTATATTAACCCTAAGTATATTATAGTTAATATAGTTATTACATTATATATATTAACTATATTAACCCTAATTATATTAGGGTTAATATAGTTAATATAGTTACTATAGTATTTATATAAACTATATTAACTCTATCTAACCCTAACACCCCTAACTAAATTCTTATTAAATAAATCTAATTCATATTATAAACTAAAATATTCCTATTTAAATCTAAATACTTACCTATAAAATAAACCCTAAGATAGCTACAATGTAATTAATAATTACATTATAGCTATGTTAGGGTTTATATTTATTTTACAGGTAAATTGTTAATTATTTTAACTAGGTATAATAGCTATTAAATAGTTATTACCTATTTAATAGCTACCTAGTTAAAATAATTACCCAATTACCTGTAAAATAAATCCTAACCTAAGTTACAAATACACCTTCTTTAATTTATTGATAGTGTAGGTGTATTTGTAACTTAGGTTAGGATTTATTTTACAGGTAATTGGGTAATTATTTTAACTAGGTAGATATTAAATAGGTAATAACTATTTAATAGCTATTATACCTAGTTAAAATAATTAACAATTTACCTGTAAAATAAATATAAACCCTAACATAGCTATAATGTAATTATTAATTACATTGTAGCTATCTTAGGGTATATTTTATAGGTAAGTATTTAGATTTAAATAGGAATATTTTAATTAATAATATTAATATTAGATTTATTTTAATAAGAGTTTAGTTAGGATGTTAGAGTTAGATAGGGTTATTATACTTAATATATATATAATATAATAACGATATTAACTATATGAACCCTAATATAATTAGGGTTAATATAGTTAATATATATAATATAATAACTATATTAACTATATTAACCCTAATATAATTAGGGTTAATATAGTTAATATAGCTGGCGGCGGTGTAGGGGGATTAGATTAGGGGTTAATACATTTATTATAGGTGGCCGCGGTGTAGGGGGATGTAGATTGTAGGCAAAAGAGCAGTTTACTTTGTGACAAAGCCCCGCCAAAAGCCCTTTTAAGGGCTGGCAAAAGAGCTGTTACTTTGGGGCATGCCCTCAAAAAGCCCTTTTAAGGGCTGGCAAAAGAGCTGTTACTTTGGGGCAATGCCACGCAAAAAGCCCTTTTCAGGGCTATTTGTAGGGTTAGACTTAGGTTTAGTGGTAGGGATAGTTTAGTATTTTAGGGGTTAAATAATTTAATATAGATGGCGGCGGGGTAGGGGGATTAGATTAGGGGTTAATAATTTTAAAATAGATAGTGGCGGGGTAGGGGCTCACTTTAGGGGGTAGGTAAGGTAGATGGCGGCAGTAGTTAGGGGCTCACTTTAGGGGGTTATAGATTTAATATAGCTGGCGGCGGTTTAGGGGTTAATAATTTTATTAGGTTGCGGCGGGCTCCGGGAGCGGCGGTTTAGGGGTTAATACATATTTTATTGTTAGGCTAGTGAGGGGGGATAGCGGATAGAGGGTTAGACGTGTCGGGCTATGTTAGGGAGGCATGTTAGACTTGTCGGGCTATGCTAGGGAGGCGTGTTAGACAGTGCGGGTGATTTAGACTTTAGTCAGGTTTTGTAGGCGCCGGCAGTTTCTAACGTGCCGCAAGTCACTGGCGACGCCAGAAATTTGTACTTGCGCAGATTTCTGGACATCGCTGGTTTATCCGACTTACGGCATGTTAGCATCTGACGGCGCCGTATATGGGATAGCTCGAGTTGCGAGCTGAAACTGCGGGCGACGCGGGTTCCCTCGCTTGCGCCGCAAACTACGATCTATATCGGATCGCGCCCTTAGCACTTGTTTACATTGACCTGACAAGTAATGAGGTAAACTACAGTTTTGTAAAAAAAGGAGATTTAGAAAACAAAATATGGAGTTCTGATTATCTTTTTGTAAAGGAAGATGACAACTAAATTATGACAACAGCATGCAGCGGCTGAAAGGAAGGGCCCTGAAAACCTAAACAATAATTTAAAGGTTAAATGGTGGATTGGTTACTTCCGAAAAGGTCTTGTTAGTCTCAAAGTCTGTAGAAAGATGTGAATAATTAGTAGTAAGGTCAAAATGTCCTAAAAAGGAACAGACAATGGACACACACACACACACAAACTCAAACTTGCACATGCACCCAAGGAAACACCGACAGAGACAGCCTCAGAAAACACACAAAGACATACACACACACACACACACACACAGAGACACCCACAGAAAACACACAAAGACATACACACACAGACAACCACATAAAAAAACAAAGAAAGACATACATATACACACCCTCACTGAGACATCCACAGAAAACACACAAAGACATACACACACCCTCACAGAGAGACCCACAGAAAACACAGACATACACACCCACCCTCGCAGAGGCATCCAGAGAAAATACACAAAGACAAGCATACACACACCCTCACAGAGACACCCATAGAAAAAGCTCGAAGACATATGCACACACCCTCACAGACATCCACAGAAAATGCACAAAGACATACACACCCACCCTCACAGAGAGACCCACAGATAAAAAATACATACACACTCATAGAGACACAAACCAAAGTACAAAGACATAAACACAGACACCCACAGAAACACTCACAGGAAGAAACATTTATGCACCTTGCATTCCCTAAATCAACAGTGTGTGACATGTATGATAAAAAGAAATTAAGAGATCACTTTTTAAAGAATCATATTTGTAAATGTGCAAACAAAAATAATTCTGTGAATTCAAAATTGTACATTAATGAGCTGGGTAGATGGCTAGATGAAGAAAAGTACCTTTTAAAGGTTAACATATGTTTGTTTTTTCCCCAACCAAGAGCACCACTTAATATATAAATATAGTGTACACATTTTCCCATCTTTCAGCTGTACTTATGGATTTTGAAAATGCTGTACTCTATATGGTCTTGGTTGGGACCATAAGCTGTGGTACTCATACCATTAGATCTGGTTAAATGCAGGATTTAGGCTTGTTGGTATGTATTTCAAAATTAAGTCAGCTGTAGTGTAAACTAAACAGTTTTAAGTTAACCTGTCTCATTTCAAACACTGAGCAATCTTAGTCTGAGAGTATAACATTATATATATATATATATATATATATATATATATATATATATATATATATATATATATATATATATATATATATACATGAATAAAACAGAGTAGCACTCCAAAGGTCTTTGTAAGTCTGAGGACAGACTGTGATCCGAAAACGTTCACTATTAAAGTGACTACTATCTTTGAAAGACCTTTGGAGTGCTACTCTGTTATGTTCATATTACTTTTGTGATCAGCACCCAGGGCTTATGTTGGTTGAAAATCTGGAGTGCACTTTGTTCACATATATATATATATATATATATATATATATATATATATATATATATATATATATATATATATATATATATATATATATATATATATATATAATGCATATCTGCCAAAAGGGCATCTACCATTTGTGTATTGAGGAGGAAACATTTCTGCATGGTTTTAAATATAGAATTTCTACAGCATTGTCAAATAATCATAAATACACTGCTGCTAAAAAAATGTGTTTTTATGGACCCCTAGCCCCACCATACAACTACTACCACACTGAAGTTACAATCCAAAATTGCACAAAGAAATAAAAAAGATTTGCTAAGTAAGTCCTACCTCCTCTGCAAATGAAAGTGATCTGCCGTCTGACTCAGGCACACACTGTACAAACAAAGTTCCAAGTCTGTCTCACACTGCACATAGTGGTTTAGTGCACACTAAGAAATCCTCTAAAATGCTAATACTTTACTCCTTGTAATAACATTTTCCATGCTAAATTAGCACTCTGCTGTAGTACCCACTGGTGGCTGCCCAATTTTTTTTTTAAAAATTAAAAAAAAAAATTAAAAATTAAATTTTTTTTTTTTTTTTTTTTAGTTCTTGCCTCATGGGGCCCCCCTGGCTCATTGGGCCCCTGACAGGAGTCACCCCTGTCACCCCCTGATGGCGGCCCTGGACGCCACTACACGGGACTTATGGCAGACGGTCCCTAAGGTGGAGGGAGCAGTTTCTACTTTAGCTAAGCGTACCACTATCCCGGTGGAGGATAGTTGTGCTTTTTCGGATCCAATGGATAAAAAATTAGAAGGTTACCTTAAGAAAATGTTTGTTCAACAAGGTTTTATCTTACAGCCCCTTACATGCATTGTGTCTGTCACTGCTGCTGCGGCATTCTGGTTTGAGTCTCTAGAAGAGGCCATTCACACAGCTCCATTGGATGAAATTATGGACAAGCTTAAAGCACTTAAGCTAGCTAATGCATTTGTTTCTGATATCATTGTACATTTAACTAAACTAACGGCTAAGAACTCCGGATTCGCCATCCAGGCGCGCAGAGCGCTATGGCTTAAATCCTGGTCAGCTGACGTGACTTTAAAATCTAAATTGCTTAATATTCCTTTCAAGGGGCAAACCTTATTCGGGCCCGGCTTGAAAGAAATTATCGCTGACATTACTGGAGGTAAGGGTCATACTCTTCCTCAGGACAGGGCCAAATCAAAGGCCAAACAGTCTAATTTTCATGCCTTTCGAAACTTCAAGGCAGGACTTCAACTTCCTCCGCTCCAAAACAGGAAGGAACTGTTGCTCGTTACAGACAGGCCTGGAAAACTAACCAGTCCTGGAACAAGGGAAAGCAGGCCAGAAAACCTACTACTGCCCCTAAGACAGCATGAAGGGATGGCCCCCTATCCGGAAACGGATCTAGTGGGGGGCAGACTTTCTCTCTTCGCCCAGGCGTGGGCAAGAGATGTCCAGGATCCCTGGGCGTTGGAGATCATATCTCAGGGATATCTTCTGGACTTCAAAGCTTCTCCTCCACAAGGGAGATTTCATCTTTCAAGGTTATCAGCAAACCAAATAAAGAAAGAGGCATTTCTACGCTGTGTACAAGACCTCCTAGTAATTGGGGTGATCCACCCAGTTCCGCGGACGGAACAAGGGCAAGGATTTTACTCAAATCTGCTTGTAATTCCCAAGAAAGAGGGAACCTTCAGACCAATCTTGGACTTAAAGATCTCAAACAAATTCCTAAGAGTTCCATCATTCAAAATGGAAACTATTCGAACCATCCTACCCATGATCCAAGAGGGTCAGTACATGACCACAGTGGACTTAAAGGATGCCTATCTTCACATACCGATTCACAAAGATCATTATCGGTACCTAAGATTTGCCTTTCTAGACAGGCATTGCCAGTTTGTAGCTCTTCCCTTCGGGTTAGCTACAGCCCCGAGAATTTTTACAAAGGTTCTGGGCTCACTTCTGGCGGTTCTAAAACCGCGAGGCATAGCGGTGGCTCCGTAGACGACATTCTGATACAAGCGTCAAGTTTTCAAATTGCCAAGTCTCATACAGAGATAGTTCTGGCATTTCTGAGGTCGCATGGGTGGAAGGTGAACGTGGAAAAGAGTTCTCTATTACCACTCACAAGAGTCTCCTTCCTAGGGACTCTTATAGATTCTGTAGAGATGAAAATTTACCTGACGGAGTCCAGGTTATCAAAACTTCTAAATGCTTGCTGTGTCCTTCATTCCATTCCCCGCCCGTCAGTGGCTCAGTGCATGGAAGTAATCGGCTTAATGGTAGCGGCAATGGACATAGTGCCATTTGCGCGCCTGCATCTCAGACCGCTGCAATTATGCATGCTAAGTCAGTGGAATGGGGATTTGTCCCCTCTGCTAAATCTGGATCAAGAGACCAGAGATTCTCTTCTCTGGTGGCTTTCTCGGGTCCATCTGTCCAAGGGTATGACCTTTCACAGGCCAGATTGGACGATTGTAACAACAGATGCCAGCCTTCTAGGTTGGGGCGCAGTCTGGAACTCCCTGAAGGCTCAGGGATCGTGGACTCAGGAGGAGAAACTCCTCCCAATAAATATTCTGGAGTTAAGAGCAATATTCAATGCTCTTCTAGCTTGGCCTCAGTTAGCAACACTGAGGTTCATCAGATTTCAGTCGGACAACATCACGACTGTGGCTTACATCAACCATCAAGGGGGAGCCAGGAGTTCCCTAGCGATGTTAGAAGTCTCAAGGATAATTCGCTGGGCAGAGTCTCACTCTTGCCACCTGTCAGCGATTTACATCCCAGGCGTGGAGAACTGGGAGGCGGACTTTCTAAGTCGCCAGACTTTTCATCCGGGGGAGTGGGAACTTCATCCGGAGGTGTTCCTTCAACTGGTTCATCGTTGGGGCAAACCAGAACTGGATCTCATGGCGTCTCGCCAGAACACCAAGCTTCCTCGTTACGGATCCAGGTCCAGGGACCCGGGAGCGGTGCTGATAGATGCTCTAGCAGCCCCTTGGGTTTTCAACATGGCTTATGTGTTTCCACCGTTTCCGCTGCTGCCTCGTCTGATTGCCAAGATCAAACAGGAGAGAGCATCAGTGATTCTGATAGCGCCTGCGTGGCCACGCAGGACCTGGTATGCAGACCTAGTGGACATGTCATCCTGTCCACCATGGTCTCTGCCTCTGAGGCAGGACCTTCAAATACAAGGTCCTTTCAACCATCCAAATCTAATTTCTCTGAGGCTGACTGCATGGAGATTGAACGCTTGATACTATCAAAGCGTGGCTTCTCTGAGTCAGTTATTGATACCTTAATACAGGCACGGAAGCCTGTTACCAGAAAAATTTACCATAAGATATGGTGTAAATATTTATATTGGTGCGAATCCAAGAGTTACTCATGGAGTAAGGTTAGGATTCCTAGGATATTGTCCTTTCTACAAGAGGGTTTAGAAAAGGGCTTATCTGCTAGTTCGTTAAAGGGACGGATTTCTGCTCTGTCTATTCTTTTACACAAACGTCTGGCAGAAGTTCCAGACGTCCAGGCTTTTTGTCAGGCTTTGGCTAGGATTAAGCCTGTGTTTAAGACTGTTGCTCCGCCGTGGAGCTTAAACTTGGTTCTTAAAGTTCTTCAAGGTGTTCCGTTTGAACCCCTTCATTCCATTGATATTAAGCTTTTATCTTGGAAAGTTCTGTTTTTGATGGCTATTTCCTCGGCTCGAAGAGTCTCTGAGTTATCTGCCTTACATTGTGATTCTCCTTATCTGATTTTCCATTCAGACAAGGTAGTTCTGCGTACTAAACCTGGGTTTTTACCTAAGGTAGTTTCTAACAGGAATATCAATCAGGAGATTGTTGTTCCATCATTATGTCCTAATCCTTCTTCAAAGAAGGAACGACTTTTGCATAATCTGGACGTAGTCCGTGCCCTGAAGTTCTATTTACAGGCAACTAAAGATTTTCGTCAAACTTCTTCCCTGTTTGTCGTTTACTCTGGACAGAGGAGAGGTCAAAAAGCTTCGGCAACCTCTCTCTCCTTTTGGCTTCGTAGCATAATACGTTTAGCCTATGAGACTGCTGGACAGCAGCCCCCTGAAAGAATTACAGCTCATTCCACTAGAGCTGTGGCTTCCACCTGGGCCTTTAAGAATGAGGCCTCTGTTGAACAGATTTGCAAGGCTGCGACTTGGTCTTCGCTTCACACTTTTTAAAAATTTTACAAATTTGACACTTTTGCTTCTTCGGAGGCTGTTTTTGGGAGAAAGGTTCTACAGGCAGTGGTTCCTTCCGTTTAAGTTCCTGCCTTGTCCCTCCCATCATCCGTGTACTTTAGCTTTGGTATTGGTATCCCATAAGTAATGGATGACCCGTGGACTGAATACACTTAACAAGAGAAAACATAATTTATGCTTACCTGATAAATTTATTTCTCTTGTAGTGTATTCAGTCCACGGCCCGCCCTGTCTTTTTTAAGGCAGATCTAAATTTTAATTAAAACTCCAGTCACCACTGCACCCTATGGTTTCTCCTTTCTTGTCTTGTTTCGGTTGAATGACTGGATATGACATGTGAGGGGAGGAGCTATATAGCAGCTCTGCTTTGGGTGATCCTCTTGCAACTTCCTGTTGGGAAGGGAATATATCCCATAAGTAATGGATGACCCGTGGACTGAATACACTACAAGAGAAATAAATTTATCAGGTAAGCATAAATTATGTTTTTTCAAATATGCACAGAACACTGAACAACTCATTTTGAGCCACCTGCCTACAAAATAGTCCCCTTCTAACTTGTACCCCATTCAATTATGTGAGTCTGTGTAAATGGGAACCAAGCAAAAAGCTGACTCTATATCCAATTTGGCTAATAATGCCCTCCTAATAATATTCAATGCCTTGTCAAAAGATTGGTAGCAAACTGTGCTAAATGCTCTAACACCAGTATCGTTCACTGATGTATATCTGTATATCTTAAACATCAGAATAACTTCTATTAAATTGAAGGTCCTTTCAGGGGCCTATTGTGGCTCCCATAAATGAGCCGATATGGTATATAGCAGGTTTTGGTGGCGAGCTGTGAGAGTAGCTCAAATAGAGTGCAGCTGCAATGGCCACTATAGATGTTTCTGCCTCAGGCTCAGTCAGGGTGGAGGACTGTAGGAATGACTCTGCCACCTCAATCTTTTTCACTAACTTTTGTGCACTAACCCGACATAAAAATATGAATATTTTACTTTCCAATATTCTTTACATACAAGAATATGTTCTATTTATTTATAAATAAATATATATATATAAATATAGATAGATATAGATATATACTGTGTATATATATATATATATATATATATATATATATATATATATATACATATATATATATATATATACCGTATTGTTCTGAGTATAGGCCGCACTTTTTTCCTCTAATGTAAGTCTCTAAATCAGGGGTGCGGCCTATACTCAGTATCTTACAGTGAAAGGTCCGGGTGGGGCTTAGGTTGAATCGCTGATGTTGCAGGGAGGGGTCCGGACACACCCTGGACTTCCTGGACAATTTGTGTGAGCACAGTTTTTAGACTTTTGCCCCCATAGTACTGGTAATTCCTCCTGTTAAAGGAGGGTGAGTCAGGATTGATGAGGAGGGGGATGTATGAGGAAAAAGGGGGCTCTGATTGGTGAGAAGGGCTGAGGGGAGGCTTATGTAAGGTAGGGATAGTGTTAATAGTGTGAGTAGTGGGCACTGCTTGAGGGAAGGAGTGGGTTAAAAGGAAGCAGCCTGTGAGGGTTATGAGGGGGCTATGTGTGTACAAGGGAGGAGGGTAAGGAGACTTAGGGTATCTGTCAGGGCTAAGGCTAAGAGATTAAACAGGGGTCTGCGTGTGAAGGGGGTGAGAGAGGCTGAGGGAAGGCTTATGTAAGGTAGGGCTAGTGGTAATAGTGTGAGTAGTGGGCACTGCTTGAGGGAAGGAGTGGGTTAAGAGGAGGCAGCCTGTAAGGGTTATTTCTTAAAAATGGCACCAAACTTTAAGGGTGCGGCTTATATTCAGGAGCGGCTTATACTCGGAACAATACGGTATATATATATTAATGTTTTTTGGAACAATATATATTTATACATATATATATATATATATATATATATAGATGATTATGATGATTATATATATATAGGTATAGATATATACATATATATATAGGAATATCTATTTATAAATATATAGAACATATTTCCCTATGTGCAGAACATTGGAATGTGAACTATTTCCAGTAAATATACAGTATAACCCTTTATTAAAAATTAATATTGCATAAATAAGCTTTATCAGGTTTTCATCTACTTGACTGTAAAGGGCTCTTATATACAGGGAGTGCAGAATTATTAGGCAAATGAGTATTTTGACCACATCATCCTCTTTATGCATGTTGTCTTACTCCAAGCTGTATAGGCTCGAAAGCCTACTACCAATTAAGCATATTAGGTGATGTGCATCTCTGTAATGAGAAGGGGTGTGGTCTAATGACATCAACACCCTATATCATGTGTGCATAATTATTAGGCAACTTCCTTTCCTTTGGCAAAATGGGTCAAAAGATGGACTTGACAGGCTCAGAAAAGTCAAAAATAGTGAGATATCTTGCAGAGGAATGCAGCACTCTTAAAATTGCAAAGCTTCTGAAGCGTGATCATCGAACAATCAAGCGTTTCATTCAAAATAGTCAACAGGGTCGCAAGAAGCGTGTGGAAAAACCAAGGCGCAAAATAACTGCCCATGAACTGAGAAAAGTCAAGCGTGCAGCTGCCAAGATGCCACTTGCCACCAGTTTGGCCATATTTCAGAGCTGCAACATCACTGGAGTGCCCAAAAGCACAAGGTGTGCAATACTCAGAGACATGGCCAAGGTAAGAAAGGCTGAAAGACGACCACCACTGAACAAGACACACAAGCTGAAACGTCAAGACTGGGCCAAGAAATATCTCAAGACTGATTTTTCTAAGGTTTTATGGACTGATGAAATGAGAGTGAGTCTTGATGGGCCAGATGGATGGGCCCGTGGCTGGATTGGTAAAGGGCAGAGAGCTCCAGTCCGACTCAGACGCCAGTAAGGTGGAGGTGGAGTACTGGTTTGGGCTGGTATCATCAAAGATGAGCTTGTGGGGCCTTTTCGGGTTGAGGATGGAGTCAAGCTCAACTCCCAGTCCTACTGCCAGTTTCTGGAAGACACCTTCTTCAAGCAGTTGTACAGGAAGAAGTCTGCATCCTTCAAGAAAAACATGATTTTCATGCAGGACAATGCTCCATCACACGCGTCCAAGTACTCCACAGCGTGGCTGGCAAGAAAGGGTATAAAAGAAGAAAATCTAATGACATGGCCTCCTTGTTCACCTGATGTGAACCCCATTGAGAACCTGTGGTCCATCATCAAATGTGAGATTTACAAGGAGGGAAAACAGTATACCTCTCTGAACAGTGTCTGGGAGGCTGTGGTTGCTGCTGCACGCAATGTTGATGGTGAACAGATCAAAACACTGACAGAATCCATGGATGGCAGGCTTTTGAGTGTCCTTGCAAAGAAAGGTGGCTATATTGGTCACTGATTTGTTTTTGTTTTGTTTTTGAATGTCAGAAATGTATATTTGTGAATGTTGAGATGTTATATTGGTTTCACTGGTAAAAATAAATAATTGAAATGGGTATATATTTGTTTTTTGTTAAGTTGCCTAATAATTATGCACAGTAATAGTCACCTGCACACACAGATATCCCCCTAAAATAGCTATAACTAAAAACAAACTAAAAACTACTTCCAAAACTATTCAGCTTTGATATTAATGAGTTTTTTGGGTTCATTGAGAACATGGTTGTTGTTCAATAATAAAATTAATCCTCAAAAATACAACTTGCCTAATAATTCTGCACTCCCTGTATATATATATATATATATATATATATACATAACATAACTTTTTTTGTGCAGTATTTTTTTGAATAATTTTTATTAGATGGTGTTATTATGAGTGTAACTGTACTTTGTAATGGATTTTTGTTAACTAGAGCTCTTAAGACGCAGTAATCATTCTAGCACCATTCTAAATGTAGCCATCAATCAGCAAGTGCTATCAAGGGTTCTGAACCAAAAATAATCTGACTCGTAAGCTTACATTCCTGTTTTTTCTAATAAAGGTACCAAGAGAACGAAGAAAAATTGATAACAGGAGTAAATTAGAAAGTTGTTTAAAATTACATGCTCTATCTGAATCATGAAAGAAAGAAAAAATTGGGTTCAGTATGTTCAAAATGTGTTAATCCGATGGATGGGCGTCATGAAGTGATGCCAGTTTTCCAATTTCTGGTTTCATGTCACTTAGCAGGAGCCTTAAATTGCCATGGTTGGGGATCTGTAGGTCACGGTAGTAATGTATGATTAATAATTTAGTAAAACTAGATACATTTTAATCCTTGTGTGAGCTTGCATTTCTCAGAAAAAGGAAGGGAAGTGCCATTTGTGAGTCCAACTATACAAGAGAAGGAAGAATGAAAGTTGAAGTAATGATTTTTTTTTAATTAAATAAAATTTAAATGTCAGGGTGTGATTATATAATTTATTACTCTTCACTTTAGATACAATTACAGTTTCCGTAGATTAACTACAACTGGATTTTTCCAATCTCTTTAATTTGTATGTCATTCTGTGCAATATTTAACTTATTTCACACATTGTTCCATTCTTTAGGCCTAGATTTAGAGTTCGGCGGTAGCCGTCAAAACCAGCGTTAGAGGCTCCTAACGCTGGTTTTGGGCGCCCGCTGGTATTTGGAGTCAGTGATTAAAGGGTCTAACGCTCACTTTACAGCCGCGACTTTTCCATACCGCAGATCCCCCTACGCCATTTGCGTAGCCTATCTTTTCAATGGGATCTTTCTAACGCTGGTATTTAGAGTCGTTTCTGCAGTGAGCGTTAGAGCTCTAACGACAAGATTCCAGCCGCCTGAAAATAGCAGGAGTTAAGAGCTTTCTGGCTAACGCCGGTTTATAAAGCTCTTAACTACTGTACCCTAAAGTACACTAACACCCATAAACTACCTATGTACCCCTAAACCGAGGTCCCCCCACATCACCGCCACTCGATTAAAAATTTTAACCCCTAATCTTCCGACCGCCACCTACGTTATACTTATGTACCCCTAATCTGCTGCCCCTAACCCCGCCGACCCCTATATTACATTTATTAACCCCTAATCTGCCCCCCACAACATCGCCGCCAGCTACTTAAAATAATTAACCCCTAATCTTCCGACCGCAAAGCGCCGCCACCTACGTTATCCCTATGTACCCCTAATCTGCTACCCCTAACACCGCCGACCCCTATATTATATTTATTATCCCCTAATCTGCCCCCCTCAACGTCTCCGACACCTGCCTACACTTATTAACCCCTAATCTGCCGAGCGGACCGCACCGCTACTATAATAAAGTTATTAACCCCTAACCCGCCTCACTAACCCTATCATAAATAGTATTAACCCCTAATCTGCCCTCCCTAACATCGCCGACACCTAACTTCAATTATTAACCCCTAATCTTCCGATCGGAGCTCACCGCTATTCTAATAAATGTATTAACCCCTAAAGCTAAGTCTAACCCTAACACTAACACCCCCCTAACTTAAATATAATTTTAATCTAACGAAATAAATTAACTCTTATTAAATAAATTATTCCTATTTAAAGCTAAATACTTACCTGTAAAATAAATCCTAATATAGCTACAATATAAATTATAATTATATTATAGCTATTTTAGGATTAATATTTATTTTACAGGCAACTTGATATTTATTTTAACTAGGTACAATAGCTATTAAATAGTTAAGAACTATTTAATAGTTACCTAGTTAAAATAATAACAAATTTACCTGTAAAATAAATCCTAACCTAAGATATAATTAAACCTAACACTACCCTATCAATAAAATAATTAAATAAACTACCTACAATTACCTACAATTAACCTAACACTACACTATCAATAAATTAAATAAACACAATTGCTACAAATAAATACAATTAAATAAACTAGCTAAAGTACAAAAAATAAAAAAGAACTAAGTTACAGAAAATAAAAAAATATTTACAAACATAAGAAAAATATTACAACAATTTTAAACTAATTACACCTACTCTAAGCCCCCTAATAAAATAACAAAGCCCCCCAAAATAATAAATTCCCTACCCTATTCTAAATTAAAAAAGTTACAAGCTCTTTTACCTTACCAGCCCTGAACAGGGCCCTTTGCGGGGCATGCCCCAAGAATTTCAGCTCTTTTGCCTGTAAAAAAAAACATACAATACCCCCCCCCCAACATTACAACCCACCACCCACATACCCCTAATCTAACCCAAACCCCCCTTAAATAAACCTAACACTAATCCCCTGAAGATCTTCCTACCTTGTCTTCACCATCCAGGTATCACCGATCCGTCCTGGCTCCAAGATCTTCATCCAACCCAAGCGGGGGTTGGCGATCCATAATCCGGTGCTGAAGAGGTCCAGAAGAGGCTCCAAAGTCTTCATCCTATCCGGCAAGAAGAGGACATCCGGACCGGCAAACATCTTCTCCAAGCCGCATCTTCTATCTTCTTCCATCCGGTGCGGAGCGGGTCCATCTTGAAGCAGGCGACGCGGATCCATCCTCTTCTTCCGATGTCTCCCGACTAATGACGGTTCCTTTAAGGGACGTCATCCAAGATGGCGTCCCTCGAATTCCGATTGGCTGATAGGATTCTATCAGCCAATCGGAATTAAGGTAGGAATTTTCTGATTGGCTGATGGAATCAGCCAATCAGAATCTAGTTCAATCCGATTGGCCGATCCAATCAGCCAATCAGATTGAGCTCGCATTCTATTGGCTGATCGGAACAGCCAATAGAATGCGAGCTCAATCTGATTGGCTGATTGGATCAGCCAATCGGATTGAACTTGATTCTGATTGGCTGATTCCATCAGCCAATCAGAAAATTCCTACCTTAATTCCGATTGGCTGATAGAATCCTATCAGCCAATCGGAATTCGAGGGACGCCATCTTGGATGACGTCCCTTAAAGGAACCGTCATTCGTCGGGAGACATCGGAAGAAGAGGATGGATCCGCGTCGCCTGCTTCAAGATGGACCCGCTCCGCACCGGATGGAAGAAGATCGAAGATGCCGCTTGGAGAAGATGTTTGCCGGTCCGGATGTCCTCTTCTTGCCGGATAGGAGGAAGACTTTGGACCCTCTTCTGGACTTCTTCAGTGGATGTCTAGCCCCCGCTTGGGTTGGATGAAGATATCGGAGCCAGGACGGATCGGTGAACCTGGTATGGTGAAGACAAGGTAGGAAGATCTTCAGGGGCTTAGTGTTAGGTTTATTTAAGGGTGGTTTGGGTTAGATTAGGGGTATGTGGGTGGTGGGTTGTAATGTTGGGGGGGGGGTATTGTATGTTTTTTTTTACAGGCAAAAGAGCTGAAATCCTTGGGGCATGCCCCGCAAAGGGCCCTGTTCAGGGCTGGTAAGGTAAAAGAGCTTGTAACTTTTTAAATTTAGAATAGGGTAGGGAATTATTTATTTTGGGGGGCTTTGTTATTTTATTAGGGGGCTTAGAGTATGTGTAATTAGTTTAAAATTGTTGTAATATTTTTCTTATGTTTGTAAATATTTTTTTATTTTCTGTAACTTAGTTCTTTTTTATTTTTTGTACTTTAGCTAGTGTATTTAATTGTATTTATTTGTAACAATTGTATTTAATTTATTTATTGATAGTGTAGTGTTAGGTTAATTGTAGGTAATTGTAGGTAGTTTATTTAATTATTTTATTGATAGTGTAGTGTTAGGTTTAATTATATCTTAGGTTAGGATTTATTTTACAGGTAATTTTGTATTTATTTTAACTAGGTAACTATTAAATAGTTCTTAACTATTTAATAGCTATTGTACCTGGTTAAAATAAATACCAAGTTGCCTGTAAAATAAATATTAATCCTAAAATAGCTATAATGTAATTATAATTTATATTGTAGCTATATTAGGGTTTATTTTACAGGTAAGTATTTAGCTTTAAATAGGATTAATTTATTTAATAAGAGTTAATTTATTTCGTTATATGTAAATTATATTTAAGTTAGGGGGGTGTTAGTGTTAGGGTTAGACTTAGCTTTAGGGGTTAATACATTTATTAGAATAGCAGTGAGCTCCGATCGGAAGATTAGGGGTTAATAATTGAAGGTAGGTGTCGGCGATGTTAGGGAGGGCAGATTAGGGGTTAATACTATTTATGATAGGGTTAGTGAGACGGATTAGGGGTTAATAACTTTATTATAGTAGCGCTCAGGTCCGCTCGGCAGATTAGGGGTTAATAAGTGTAGGTAGGTGTCGGCGACGTTGAGGGGGGCAGATTAGGGGTTAATAAATATAACATAGGGGTCGGCGATGTTAGGGCAGCAGATTAGGGGTACATAGGGATAACGTAGGTTGCGGCGGTTTACGGAGCGGAAGATTAGGGGTTAAAACTGTAATGCAGGGGTCAGCGATAGCGGGGGCGGCAGATTAGGGGTTAATAAGTGTAAGGTTAGGGGTGTTTAGACTCGGGGTACATGTTAGGGTGTTAGGTGCAGACGTAGGAAGTGTTTCCCCATAGGAAACAATGGGGCTGCGTTAGGAGCTGAACGCTGCTTTTTTGCAGGTGTTAGGTTTTTTTTCAGCTCAAACAGTCCCATTGTTTCCTATGGGAGAATCGTGCACGAGCACGTTTTTGATGCCGGCCGCGTCCGTAAGCAACTCTGGTATCGAGAGTTGCATTTGCGGTAAAAATGCCCTACGCTCCTTTTTTGGAGCCTAACGCAGCATTTGTTTTAACTCTCGATACCAGAGTTAAATTTATGGTGCGGCCAGAAAAAAGCCCGCGGAGCGTTAACAGCCCTTTTACCGCCGAACTCTAAATCTAGGCCTTAGTGAATAGACCCTCTACAGTAACATAGGAAAGGATGAGACTACAAAGATTGAGGAGGCCAAATCAAACTTCAAATCCAGGGAACTTTTGACCCTGAGAAACTGCCTCTTTAAATGTGTCTAGAAGAAAACAAAAGCAGACACCTGCAATCAAAATAGCTTCTAAATGTGCATGATGTGTATGTCACTTTAACACCCACTGCACAATCAGTGACGTTACTTTGTCAGTCACTGAACGGATGCCATATGGAATGGTTTTAACACTAATATAAACAACTGTTAGATAGCACATCAAACTCATATTTTATGTAGTGTTTTGTTTACATCTTGCATGATAATACTATATTATTGTTATTTTCATATTCATTGTTAGTGTGGGTGTAGCAGGAATCACATTTGCTTTTGAACTTATTCTTGTCTGTATAAAACAGTAATTACTTATTAAACCCCTTTTTTAAACATAAAGGGCCAAATTACAAGTGATGCGCTATTTAGTGCTTTCGTTTGAGCATAATCTTTGCTAGAAGTAATATTTTTGCGCGTGTCGGGTAGTGCGCATATTACAAGATATAACATATTCTACCCATAAAAGTCAATAGAGAGTGCAGAAGAAAAAACCTAACACATCAATTGCGCGCTATCCTGACATGATTAATGAATATTTCACATTCCAATGTTCTTTACTTACAGAACGTTGTAATTTTTATTGTAAATACATATTTTATATATATATATATATATATATATATATATATATATAGCTGAAGGATGAAGCACTCTCTGGTCTTATCAAGTGTACAACACAATTTTATTTACAGTGAAGTTTCGGGGTGTTCACCCCTTCATCAGACCAGCGTATATATATATATATATATATATATATATATACAGTGGGGCAAAAAAGTATTTAGTCAGCCACCAATTGTGCAAGTTCTCCCACTTAAGAAGATGAGAAAGGCCTGTAATTGTCATCATAGGTATACCTCAACTATGAGAGACAAAATGTGGAAACAAATCCAGACAATCACATTGTCTGATTTGGAAAGAATTTATTTGCATATTATGGTGGGAAATAAGTATTTGGTCACCTACAAACAAGCAAGATTTCTGGCTCTCACAGACCTGTATCTTCTTCTTAAAGAGGCTCCTCTGTCCTCCACTCATTACCTGTATTAATGGCACCTGTTTGAACTTGTTATCAGTATAAAATACACCTGTCCACATCCTCAAACAGTCACACTCCAAACTCCACTATGGTGAAGACCAAAGAGCTGTCGAAGGACACCAGAAACAAAATTGTAGACCTGCACCAGGCTGGGAAGACTGAATCTGCAATAGGCAAGCAGCTTGGTGTGAAGAAATAAACTGTTGGAGCAATAATTAGAAAATGGAAGACATACAAGACCACTGATAATCTCCCTCGATCTGGGGCTCCACGCAAGATCTCACCCCGTGGGGTCAAAATGATCACAAGAACGGTGAGCAAACATCCCAGAACCACACGGGGGGACCTAGTGAATGACCTGCAGAGAGCTGGGACCAACGTAATAAAGGCTACCATCAGTAACATACTACGCCACCAGGGACTCAGATCCTGCAGTGCCAGACGTGTCCCCCTGCTTAAGCCAGTACATGTCCGGGCCCATCTGAAGTATGCTAGAGAGCATTTGGATGATCCAGAAGCGGATTGGGAGAATGTCATATGGTCAGATGAAACCAAAGTAGAACTGTTTAATAGAAACACAACTCGTCGTGTTTGGAGGAGAGAGAATGCTGAGTTGCAACCAAAGAACACCATATCTACTGTGAAGCATGGGGGTGGCAACATCATGCTTTGGGGCTTTTTCTCTGCAAAGGGAACAGGACGACTGATGAAAGAATGAATGGGGCCATGTATCATGAGATTTTGAGTGCAAACCTCGAGTATAAGCGAGTGCATATACCTATACCTGTATATCTATTCATATACAGTGGGTATTGAAAAGAATCACCCCCACCTTGAAAATAATCACATTTTGTTGCTTTGCAGCCTGAAATAAAGACAGACACAGTTTTTGTTTATCCAGTTGTAATTACTCAGTGCAACTTATACCATCCAAGTGAAAGAAATAACACCAACATGTAAGGCAAAAATAGTGATAGTATAAATCAGGCACAAGAATATTGTTTAAAAACAAAGGTGCACCATAATAACAGTGTACCAAGTCTTTAAAAGTCTAGTAAAATTCAATGTGAATTTAAAATAATACCAAATTTGGCATTTTATCTTTATCCAAAGTATACTGTCAAATAAAAAGAGTTTTTCAGAATCCAACCTTGACATTTCCCTGTATGAAACAGGACATACACACACACATACATACACACGTGCACACCCCCCCCCCACATATACTTACATGCATGCATACATACACACCCACACATACATGCATGCATACACACATACTTAAATGCATACATACATATACACACACATACATACTCACAAACACACACACTTATATACATACATATACACACACATATATATAAATATATATATTTATAAATATATATATATGATTGACAAATGCAAAGTGACACACACAGCATTTTATTTGTTTCACTAGAAATAGTGCAAATATTGTTTTTTTCTTGGTTTTTGGAGCTATTATGTTTTTCTGAGATAGTCAATATTATATTCAGATTTTCACTAGGCTACCCACTTTATTTCCAGATAAATGTACTTTTTTTTAAAATTATAAAATCAACAGACTACAGAGTTGTGATCAATCATTCCCCCAATGTAAAATATGATATTTTTAAGGCAGACACCTTGTTATTGAAATGACAGCTGTCTGAGCCTGGCTGCTGTAATGAACCCAAAGGAGAGAAGCTATGATTGAAATGTTTTGTGAATGCTAATAAAGCTGTGATAACACAAGTGCATTCCCAGCATGTACAAAACCCTTGTCACTGACACAAGATGACAATAACCCACTTGAAGATCAACAGCCTCCCTAGCAAGTGACAGAACTGCATTAAAAGTGTCATTTTCTACTACTGGTCGCTCCTAGCTTGTCAAACGCCAGGCCATAGAGATGTGCTCCTACTCTGTATGCATTAAATAGAACCTGAAAAGTGTAGAAGCTATACCTTTTAGCTCTGTTTCTCCATAATTAAAAAAAAACGTATCGATGATTAATTCCTTAAATTCCATTTAAAGGGTCACTCAGGTTATATTAAATTTTCATGATTCAGATACAGCATGTAATTTTAAACAACTTTCCAATATACTTCCATTACAAAAATGTGCACAGTCTTTTATATTTACACTTTGAGTCACCAGCTCCTACCGAGCATGTGCAGGAATTCACAGACTATACGTATATGCATTTGTGATTGGCTAATTGCTATCACATAGTACAGGGGGAGTGGAAATATACATAACTTTTAAATTTGTTAGAAAAAAATCTACAACTCATTTGAAATTCAGAGTAAATGCTATTGTATTGTCTTGTTATCTTGCATTTGTTGATTATCTCCTTTTCATGCCCTGACCAATCTATCTGCCACTATAATTCCACTCTTACATCCTTCCTTGACAATCTCGCCCCTCTTACCATAGCTCGGAAATCAAACACTCATCCTCAGCCCTGGCATACTCCTCTGACACGATACCTACGCAGATGTTCCAGTACTGCTGAGCGGCACTGGAGAAAATCTAGGAGTTCAGCTGATTTTCAACATTACAAATTTATCTTGAACTCCTACTACTCTGCCCTTAATTTCCATAAGCAACACTACTTCTCTACTTTTATCTCTAATCTTTCTTCAAACCCAAAATGTTTGTTCTCCACTTTCAATACTCTTCTCCGCCCTCCCCCACCTCCTAATACAACTTCCCTGTCAGCTCAAGACTTTGCCAACCACTTCAATAACAAAATCAACTCCATCAGAAATGAAATCAGCTCTCAACATAATTCCATTCTCTCACCCCCTCAAATGCTCTCAATCAATCACAACCCACATAACCTTAAACTTAGCTCATTCTCCCCTGTCACTGAGGAAGAAGTTTTGGCACTTATACTGCGCTCTCACCTCACTACCTGTCCCCTTGACCCAATCCCCTCACAGCTACTCCCCTCCCTCTCTGCCACCCTTACCCCTATACTCACACACACTTTCAACCTCTCCCTCAGCACCGGTATATTTCCCTCATCGCTGAAACATGCACTGGTCACACCTATCCTCAAAAAACCTTCCCTTGATCCTACCTCCCCATCCAACTACCGCCCTATTTCCCTCCTCCCTCTTGCATCAAAGCTTCTCGAAAAACTAGCTTATGTACACCTATCCCATTTCCTTACAATAAACTCCCTACTTGACCCATTGCAATCTGGATTTCGCCCCCATCACTCCACAGAGATAGCAATTGTTAAGGTTACCAATGACCTACTTACAGCTAAATCAAAAGGCCACTTCTCTCTGCTTATCCTCCTTGATCTGTCCACAGCCTTTGACACTGTTGACCACCCTCTCTTGCTACAAACCCTCCAATCCTTCGGCATATGTGACACAGCCCTCTCGTGGCTCTCTTCCTACCTGTCAAACCATACCTTTAGTGTAGCCTTCTCTGGGGCCTCCTCTGCTCCCGTCACCACTTTCTGTCGGAGTACCGCAAGGCTCTGTCCTCGGTCCCCTTCTCTTCTCAATCTACACTTCATCACTAGGTTCCCTAATAAAGTCCCATGATTTACAATATCATTTGTATGCCGATGACACCCAAACCTTTCTCCTTCCTTGCTAACCCGTGTCACTAACTGTCTTTCTCACATCTCCAACTGGATGTCCTCTCACTACCTCAAACTAAATCTCTCCAAAACTGAGCTCCTTATTTTCCCCCCTTCTAAACTCTCCACCACCAATCTCTCTATAACTGTCGACAACTCCATCATTACCCCTACCCCGCATGCCCGATGGCTGGGGTCACATTTGACTCAGATCTTTCTTTCACTCCTCACATTCAGTCATTGGCTAAAGCCTGCCGCTTCCACCTTAAAAACATCTCTAAAATTAGACACTTCCTTACACAAGACACAACTAAGATTTTAATCCACTCTCTCATTCTCTCCCGCCTCGATTACTGCAATTCTGTCCTCTCTGGTCTCCCCACCTACCGCCTAGGTCCTTTACAATCCATAATGAATGCCTCTGCCAGACTCATCTTCCTTACATGTCGCTCTTCATCTGCTGCACCTCTCTGCCAATCTCTTCACTGGCTTCCTCTTGCCTCTAGGATCAAACACTAAATTCTCATTCTGACATACAAAGCCCTCAACTGCACTGCTCCCCCTACATCTCAGACCTTGTCTCCAGATACTCTCCCTCCCATACCCTTCGCTCTGCTCACGACCTCCTACTCTCCTCCTCTCTTGTCACCTCATCACACTCCCATTTACAGGACTTCTCCAGATTGGCTCCCATCTTGTGGAACTCTCTGCCTCGCTCCACAAGACTCTCTTCTAGTTTTAAAAGCTTCAAGTGCTCCCTAAAGACTCTACTGTTCAGAGATGCATACAACCTACGCTAACCTTTCTTTATACCAGTTCCTCTCCTCCATTGCTATCCCCTGAACCCCCTTAGTATGTAAGCCTAAGAGTCCAGCTGTTTGTTGATCACCTTCTCAAGAGCTGACTACAACAGTGCAACTCTTGGCAGGGCCCTCTACCCATTTGATCCCTATAATTGTTTTGTTGTACTCCGTTTTTGTTAATAGCGCAGCGGAATCTGTTGGCGCTCTACAAATAACCGATAATAATAATCCAAATCTACTGTGTTTACTGGTCCTTTAATACACTTATTGGAGAAAACTCCCTAGAAGTCGGTCTTCGTTTAAAGAATGCCTTTCTATTCTTCTTTACTTTAAGGTGAAAAACTTTTATTAGCATGATATGGCTCTCTCTAATGCATATACATTCATTTTAGGAGCCATATAAGCCAACTATTCAAATTTCTAAACTACTCTGACCGGACTAGTAATGCAAAATCAAATTAACTCTGTCAGATCACTGTAACATATATATTTTTTTTTAAAATGGTATATTGCAATATCCTAAATAGTCATAACTGGTTACATCAGTCTTACATGAAAATTAAACATTATGCTTATTCAGTACTCAAAAAACGTTGCATATGTGTATTAAGAGAATTTGTTTAATACATACATAACATTGTAATAGCATTGAAAAAATAGCATTGGAAACAAGTCCTATGTTGGTCCCAACAAAATTAAGAGTCAACAAACTGAAGCACAATAATTGGTTACAAAGGTATGTATAAATATAATAGGTTAAGCTGCTGCATGTGTGAACATATACCAAAGAAAGAAAAAGATATATTTCGAAATTACTTTAATTTGTAATAAAAAATGAAGAAAAGGTTTGATTGCAACACGAGCTGTGCAATTTATAAACTAATACACAAAAAATGAAATTGAAACATACTGTATGTGAGCAATTAACACATTTTGAGAAGGAAAGAATAGTGTCTTATAGTACGTTAAGAAATATCATGGATGTTCACCTGAAGGATAAGAAGTTAAAGTATTAGAACATGACTTGTACCTGTGAATGGTTTAGGAAACAGACTTAAATTGGATACACAGGTTGAACTGCCTCCAACTAAGGGCTAAATTACAAGTGGATCTGATCTTTGGTTAATTTTCTAAAAGTGCCCCAATTGCCCTAAAAATAGAGGACATTTTAGTTTTTTATAGAAAACAACTGCACTAGGCAGTTTTTGGGGTCTAAAGATGGTGGGAGTGGGGTGTTAGAAAAAAACGGCACTGAAAGATGCTTTTACATTGCGGTTAAGTGAAAAGTGTGTTCCCAGTAAATATAAATGTATATGCTTATATACATATATATATGTACAGGGAGTGCAGAATTATTAGGCAAGTTGTATTTTTGAGGATTAATTTTATTATTGAACAACAACCATGTTCTCAATGAACCCAAAAAACTCATTAATATCAAAGCTGAATAGTTTTGGAAGTAATTTTTAGTTTGTTTTTAGTTATAGCTATTTTAGGGGGATATCTGTGTGTGCAGGTGACTATTACTGTGCATAATTATTAGGCAACTTAACAAAAAACAAATATATACCCATTTCAATTATTTATTTTTACCAGTGAAACCAATATAACATCTCAGCATTCACAAATATACATTTCTGACATTCAAAAACAAAACAAAAACAAATCAGTGACCAATATAGCCACCTTTCTTTGCAAGGACACTCAAAAGCCTGCCATCCATGGATTCTGTCAGTGTTTTGATCTGTTCACCATCAACATTGCGTGCAGCAGCAACCACAGCCTCCCAGACACTGTTCAGAGTGGTGTACTGTTTTCCCTCCTTGTAAATCTCACATTTGATGATGGACCACAGGTTCTAAATGGGGTTCAGATCAGGTGAACAAGGAGGCCATGTCATTAGATTTTCTTCTTTTATACCCTTTCTTGCCAGCCACGCTGTGGAGTACTTGGACGCGTGTGATGGAGCATTGTCCTGCATGAAAATCATGTTTTTCTTGAAGGATGCAGACTTCTTCCTGTACCACTGCTTGAAGAAGGTGTCTTCCAGAAACTGGCAGTAGGACTGGGAGTTGAGCTTGACTCCATCCTCAACCCGAAAAGGCCCCACAAGCTCATCTTTGATGATACCATCCCAAACCAGTACTCCACCTCCACCTTGCTGGCGTCTGAGTCGGACTGGAGCTCTCTGCCCTTTACCAATCTAGCCACGGGCCCATCCATCTGTCCCATCAAGACTCACTCTCATTTTATCAGTCCATAAAACCTTAGAAAAATCAGTCTTGAGATATTTCTTGGCCCAGTTTTGACGTTTCAGCTTGTGTGTCTTGTTCAGTGGTGGTCGTCTTTCAGCCTTTCTTACCTTGGCCATGTCTCTGAGTATTGCACACCTTGTGCTTTTGGGCACTCCAGTGATGTTGCAGCTCTGAAATATGGCCAAACTGGTGGCAAGTGGCATCTTGGCAGCTTCACGCTTGACTTTTCTCAGTTCATGGGCAGTTATTTTGCTCCTTGGTTTTTCCACACGCTTCTTGCGACCCTGTTGACTATTTTGAATGAAACGCTTGATTGTTCGATGATCACGCTTCAGAAGCTTTGCAATTTTAAGAGTGCTGCATCCCTCTGCAAGATATCTCACTATTTTTGACTTTTCTGAGCCTGTCAAGTCCTTCTTTTGACCCATTTTGCCAAAGGAAAGGAAGTTGCCTAATAATTATGCACACCTGATATAGGGTGTTGATGTCATTAGACCACACCCCTTCTCATTACAGAGATGCACATCACCTAATATGCTTAATTGGTAGTAGGCTTTCGAGCCTATACAGCTTGGAGTAAGACAACATGCATAAAGAGGATTATGTGGTCAAAATACTAATTTGCCTAATAATTCTGCACTCCCTGTATATGTTAATATGTGTATATAGACATATTAGCACATAAATATATATATAAGCATATACATATATATTTACAAATGCTGCGATCGCTGTGTGACTTACCCCCTTCGCTGCGCTTTAGTTCTGATGCCATGTCTGACAGCATCAGAATGAGGCTCTCGTTGGAGCCTATGGAACCGCACTCTCGTGAGCACAATGCTTCCCAGCAATTGCTGATAACTTGTAATACCAGTGCACATTAGCGTGTGCTGAATGCTGATATTATGCAGTGGAGCGCAAATAACGCTTTCTTGAAAGTGATATTTAGCTCTCTACTTGTAATCTGACCCTAAATAGCTTATATATAAAAATGATATTCAGATTTTCTTATTTAAATATTGATAATTCCTACCTTGGGGATTGTATGGGTTTAAAACAGGTTAAGGGGCATCCAATTTGAGTGAGTGGCAGGAGGTTATTGTAGAGTTTTAGAGATTGGTAGGAGGGTAAGTGGGATGGCCTTACCGTTATATGCTGGTGTAACAGAAAGTTAAGCCTCTTTTCTCCTTTTCTCTATGGCATAGCTTAAAGGGACACTGAACCCAAATTTTTCTTTCAGATAGAGCATGAAATTTTAAGGAAATTTCTAATTTACTCTTATTATCAAGTTTTCTTCATTCTCTTGGTATCTTTATTTGAAATGCAAGAATGTAAGTTTAGATGCCGGCCCATTTTTGGTGAACAACTTGGGTTGTTCTTGCTGATTGGTGGATAATTTCATCCACCAAAAAAAAAAGTGCTGTCCCGAGTCTGAACCAAAAAAGCTTAGATGCCTTCTTTTTCAAATAAAGATAGCAAGAGAACGAAGAAAAATTGATAATAGGAGTAAATTAGAAAGTTGCTTAAAATTGCATGCTCTATCTGAATCACAAAATAAAAAATGTGGGTTCAGTATCCCTTTAATGTATTCATGATGCAGAGGGCCATGGTTATAGAGCAGGCTCCCAGGAGAGTTTATGTGGAATATCTAGTTGCGGCGGGACAGTAGGACATGGAAGGGATTCAAGAGGACCTGAATCCTCAGATTTGGTTCATTACCTTCTCAAACGCCTGTTTGTGCTTTTACTTCCGTTCTGCCTTTTTCTACTGTGGCTCAAATTATCACTTGCTCTAATTATGTGTCTGCATCTATTTTTTCCCTCTTCTGACTTCTACTCTCAAGTCTCACCCCAGGTGGAAAGCGTGAACGTCCCCTGGTAGTGGCCTGTCAAGAGACCAAAGATGAAGGCTACAGACTCTATTTCATAGGTCTCCAGTTCTGTCTGAAGTTATCTAGAGGCAAGTGGCCATAAGGGGTGGAATTTACACTGTGGGGCATTCTAGGCTGTGTGGAAGCAGCAGAAGGGTGGCTATGGGAGGCTGCACACAAGGCCTTTACAATTTAGCTGCACATAAAGCAGCTGCAAAAATCAGCCAGAAAGAAACCTTTCTTTGACTAATGTGCTGGAAAGTGCAGAGAGAGCGAATACGCAGCCTGGGGGCTCTGTAAGTATGAGGACAAGTGCAATTGCGGTTACTCATCCCCTTGTCTTTTGCTTGCAGAAGTCTCTCTTGTTGCATCATCTAGGTTTTATGGCATCTTCTTCAGTCCTAAATGGTCAGCTAGGTGACACCTGGATCTTCCATTTTGTGGGAGGATTAGATGCATTTAGCTTATCGGAAGACTCAAATAATTAAGATTTTTCAGTAGGGAAGCATCAGGATTTTTTTTTTTAATTATCAAAAACCATTGCAGCAAATAGGAGGTCCAGCAATGCGTCTTCTCAGAAGTGAGGGCCCATGTAGACTAGGTCCAGGCTAGCAGCATCAGTAGACACGTCTTACCGCTGTATAACACATTTAAAACTGAAGGTAGCAATAAAGATTAAACAAGATGCATTTGTAAAATAAGATAAAAAAAATATGAAAAATGGAAAGATGTTATTGAATGTTTGCCTGCTGTTATTTGGAGGCTAGGCCTGATCAAACTTTAAACATTCTGAAATATGTTGAAGTCATTAATGAGATATATACTGTATGAAAAAGAGCATGACATGGAGAAGCAATGACATAGAATTTAGATGCAAGCTGGAGGGCAACCAAATATTGCATTTCGGCATAAAGGCATTGAACCTTTTGACATTGGGTTCAGCTTGCAGCTAGGTAAGCTTGTATCTATATCTAGAGCTGCAGCACAAGAGTTGTAAAAAATATGTTATAGAGGTTTTGCAGAGTAATTTTAAGCACATTTATACATTCTGTGTAGGCAGCCAACTGCAGTAAGAGATGGGAAAGTACTATCAAGTTTGTTGGGATGTTTTAAAAGTTTAGTTAAACATGACATAACGCCTTCTCTCAGGTTGTGTGACCTTCAGTAAACGTATGAGGTTTCCCAAATTGTTCAAGAAATGATCAGTAAAGAGCTCGAAAAGGGCAGGAGAGTAGGCACATTTGCTGTCCCTCCCACTGAAAGATGAATTATTTCTCCCCTAGGCATCGCTTCCAAGAAAGAACCTGGTAAGTTCATGCTGGTACAGCACCTGACACCCATTAGGAGCCTCTGTTAATTAAGCTATTGATCTGAATGATGCTTTGGTTCAATATCAGTCATTAACTAAGATGTTCACTAACAGCACCTTAGGCCCAGCCTTTTGCATGTTTAAAATAGAGTCAGCATTCCAACTGTTGTGGTTCACCTGAATTGCTACTACTTGATGGGATGCTGTTTTCAGAGAACATTTTTATGTTGACAGGTGTCTCACAATGGGGTTTTCAGTTTTTTATGTGCCATCTTTGAACTTTTGCATTAAGTGTTGTCAAGTGTCAATTGAGGTATTTACTAAAGCACAGTAACACAATCATTTTTTGATTAAAGTTCAGTTGGGATCAGAGCAATGTGAGTGCTTTGTAAATGCAATGCAGTGCAACACTTTGCAATGCCATTAGCTGAAGAATCTTGTTCTTATATGACTTTTTAGGTAGATATATATGGAGGAACTTGCGTGTCACCTTTTGCTAGATAAGGTGCCAAAGCTGGGGGATTTTGTGAGAGTGTTGCTAGCAAATAATAATTTTGGTGAGGTAGTTGCAATCCCTGCTAAGTCATTTCTGCAGGCTGTCTTTAATAAATGGCTGGAGTCTGCATTGAGCAGTTGTGATCATCCTGGTTAATGGATTTAGTTAGATGAGGAAAATATTACAGGCCTCAAGTATGGCTAGATTTCCTGTACAGGTTTGATGGCATCAGGATCTGGCTTTGGCCTTCTGTTAACATTTGCGAGTTACATCTTTGCATGGATGCAGCATGGCTCAGCAGGATTTGGAGCTTTTTTGTGGAGAAGAAATGCACAGCATCAGGACCTGTGAATTGGGTGAGCTGAGATTGACCTTACTGGAGCTCTTTCTCATAGCTTATGGTTGTAGCAGCTGGTAAATATAGCAGTAATGTTTTGGACCAATGATATAAGCATGGTTAACTTTTTAGCATAACATGTGCTAGAAGTTCATAAGGAAATAGCAGATTTTCTCTGCCTTTTGTTGGGATAAGTTTCAATGGCTACCTCCTACAGCAGAGATAGAGGGTTTGGCGACAGAATTCAATGGTGACCTTGTTTTCAGATGGTTAAAGGGACATGAAACACAACATTTTTGTTTCATTATTCAGATAGAGTTTTAAACAACTTTCCAATTGAATTATTTTTTTTTTTAATATAATTTGCTTTGTTCTCTAGGTAATCTTTGTTGAAAAGCATATATGCCTCTTGTGATTGGGTTACCGATGGGTTTGGCTAGCTCCCAGTAGTGCACTGCTGGTGCTTCAAGAAAGGGTAACAAAATAATTAAACATAATTAATAACAGAAGTAAATTGGAAAGTTGTTTACAAATGTATACTATGAATCATTAAAGAAAAAAAATTGGCTTCTAGTTCCTTTAATGATGCTGATAGCTGCAAAGCGCCCCCCCCCCCGGGGTTGCTTGATCTAAATTAGTGACAATATAATTTTTCTATAAAGTTTTGAGTTTCCAGAATCTATAGGAAGGATTTTTATTCAAGGTACTTTTGAAGGGTTGGAGTAAGGTACTATCAATCAACAAGGATTTGCAGAAGCCCATCCAAATGTTGTGTTTGATTTGAGCAGGCTTTACCTTTATCGTTTATAGCTCTTTATTTGAGAGTAGACTGTTTATCTGTGCCTCTTATTTGTTTATTTTGGAGAACTGCAAATAAGAGAGGTGACATAGAAATAAACAATATAGTGAAAGAGGTATCCTGAATAAGCATATTTTACACTCTGGTTTAGTTGTTTTAATTTGTCTGCCGATGTACAAAACAGATCAGTTAGGTTTTGAAGTTTTAGTTTAGCAGGGTGCTAAATAAGGCAGCTAGTGCAGGAGGATTGGATCGGGATTCCATAGCATCACATTTTTTCTACATAAGCCACAAGAATGGGTGTTTTGCCTGCACAGATCCAAAGTGGGGAGAACCGGAAATCAGTTTGTCAGTGATCATCTCTGATTTAGTGTCTGTCACCATGAATCACATAGGATCCGAACCAGATAGCACATAGCTGATTCTCACATACCCTATGATCAGTTTTTACCTAATAAAGTTTAATTTTATAACTGTTTCTACAACTTAGCTATTGATATTTGGTATTTGCTTTTATTTTCAGCTGTGGGAGGACTTTAGTCTTCACTGTGCCTGACATCCATTCTGATGCCCTGTCAAGGAACGGTTAACTATAGAGGTGTTTGCCTCAATTGTGAAGCTTGGCATATACTTTTGTTCTCCGGTAAAAGAGGATCTTTGACTGTGTTCACTTGGACTACTCATGATCAGTCTAATTTATTTTACACTGAATAAGGTATGCCCGTATCACAGGGCTTTTACACCTTTCTATATACTTTTCAATTTTACTGTTTCTGAAAGTTTGGATACTAGCAGCAAACTTTACTATATACACATTTAGTTTGCTTTTGTTACCGTTGTCACACATTTTAAACTTTTAAAAGTTACAGCAAGTTACAAACAATCTTGTACTTATTAGGCTGCCACCTGCCTTATGAAGATAGTGTTGTTTCCACACTAATATTCTGAGAATTTGATAGTCCTGCATTATCCCGTTTTTTTTTTTCCAGAAGGTTGGACTAAGGGTTAAGGGAAGGTTAAAAAGGGACATCAAAAATGATTTGTTGGCATCAATGGGGTTTGTAATTCAACATGCAAACTTAAGAGAGGGGTTTACTAACTTACAAAGGCCTGATGAAGTTCATCTCTCTGATGATGCCACAAAAATAAAATCAGTAGACATGTGCGTTTCGATTTGTTCCGAATTGAAATTCGGCCGAATTTGTTAAAATCAGAGATTCGAATCGATTCGAATTTCCGAATTACGGTAGTACTGAATCTACCGAATAAATCTGAATTAGTTCGGATTTATTTGTTACATTCGGATGGCCATGGATTACACTAGTATTGTACAGTATATTATGTTATATCACTCTGCTATGGGTTACACCTAATATACAGTACATACTGTAATACTAGTCTAATACACAGCACATCCCACCTAACACATACCGATATTCCGAATTTCCTAATCGAACCAAACCGAATCCAGCCAAATTTATTAGAATCCGAATGAATCTGAAACAAATTCATTCAAATTTTTCTGAATTCAAATCGATCCGAACCGAAATTCGAAAACATCCGAATCGATCCGAACCAAACCAAATTATTCGGCCATGCACAAGTCTAAAAATCAGGCTTCTTTAAGGATGTGGCTATGGGAGTATTTGTAAAGTTTATTGAAGTTTTTTCATTATTTCTTGGAAGCAGAGACAAGTGATGGTCTCTTAGGGTAGCGGTAATAGGCCATGGATACTGCAGAGTGGAAACCATAGAGCCTGCAATCACTGGGGATCTGTGGGGAACACTGTGTATCTGACACCTTAAAGATCAAGTTAATAAGTGTTGGCACCTAGAATGAAGAAGAGACCTACGGGCAGCAGCCGCCCTCCTAGGTGGCGAGAGTTCAGCTGCAGGCCTATTCTGAATTTATTAATTGAAAATGTATTTGTTAATAAATTTAATTTATTTTAATAAACTTTGTTTGTGTGTTATAATTTATTTATGGTTTGTGCTACACTAAAATTTGCTAAGCAATTTAATAATTCACTGTTACTGTTGTTAGTAATTAATCTGAATTGTGAGTCCCTTTTCTTATTTTTCCCTTGTAAATGTTTTCTTTGTTCATTACAGAGTTCTAGTAAACTAAGAAAGCTGTTTAGTGACTTTATTAAACTTTTTTCTTATATATTTGACTTTTCTTATCTGTTATAAAGCTTATTATGCTATTCCAAAATGGATTAGATAGATGGAAGGAAGGAAAGAAAGAAAGAAAGAAAGAAAGAAGGAAGGAAGGAAGGAAGGAAGGAAGGAAGGAAGGAAGGAAAGAAAGAAAGAAGGAAAGAAAGAAAGAAAAGAAAGAAAGAAAGAAAGAAGAAGAAAGAAAGAAAGAAAGAAAGAAAGAAAGAAAGAAAGAAAGAAGAAAGAAAGAAAGAAGAAGAAAGAAAGAAAGAAAGAAAGAAAGAAAGAAAGAAAGAAAGAAAGAAAGAAAGAAAGAAATAAAGAAAGAAAGAAAGAAAGACCAGCACTTGGTCGTAAAAAAAATCAAGTGGGTAACAGGAGTCAGTTAGGCCAGACCTTAGAAAGCCACTATTTATTACACTCTAAACTTTAAAGGGACAAGATGCCCAAATGTTGAAGCACTTGAAAGTGATGCAGGATATCTGTAAAAAGCTGACTAGAAAATATCAATGTAAAAAGGAAGATATTTTACCTGTAAAAGGGCTTTAAGCAGCCAATCGGGATGCTAGTCCCAGGACTTGCACAGGAGCGTGCATCTGGCATGTGCAGACACAGTCATGTTATTTCTCTGCTCAGTTTAAGGAAGTTTACTATGAAATCTCAAGAGATTTCAGTGAAATATCATGAGATCACAGTAAAGCAAAGCATAACCTTACCACCACTGCTGATGCTGATTGGCTATTGTTTTGTTTTCAGCTTGCAGCTGGACAGAAGCTGAAGGGTAACTGTTCACTGAGCACTTACTATTGTAAGCTGAAGGAAATTTGAGGTTAAATATCTTCTTTTTTACACAAAGATATTTATGTGATTTCTTCTTTTGCAAGCTTTTTATAGTTAGACTACATCACTTTCAAGTGATTTAGATATTAATATTTTGTTACTTTAAGGGTACAAATGAAAAATATACAGAATATTGATATCACATAATTCATTAATAAGTCCATGCTTTTAAATACATTTCTACAATAGTCCCAAACTATTTCCAATAGCACGGGATGAATCTATCAATTGCACACAAAAAACATTTAGAGGAAAATCACGTTAATCAATTCCTCCTTAACATGCAATTGCACTTTTTCCATATGGATAACATCAATACAAATCCAACAACAAGGCATTAAACTGAATCAGGAATCTCTGAGGAGATCACTCTTACTGTGGCGACCCTCCTATAAGTATAGTGAAAAGTATATAAATAAAAGTTCCCATGTCCTGAAAACCGGAACTCACTATCTGTTCTCCATAAGTGAACCTTCCCACTAGCGATGGATAAACTGCTTTGTTCACATAATGAATTCATATACATCTTGCTCCGGTATCGCTTTTTCCAGGGCACAACTATACCTTCTTCTGTTATGTAGGACGGTGCCTGTGATCTTTCAATTTGTGACTCCCTTAGTAGTCCAAAAATTCCATTTAGTTCTGTGCTGCAGTTATATGCATAGTATATAAGCAATGTATCACTGCATTGTAAAACATCTGCATACAGATGTTTTTGTTTTGTTTTTTTAGCAAAATTTGCATGTTTTTGCAGCCCAGGGGCATACCCCTTAAAAAGGTTCTTGAGTATTGTTTATCTTAACTCCACTACTTAGGGGCAGAATGCAATCACTGTGTGGAATGTTGTAGGATCTAGGGGGAAAGCACCATATATGTGCATGTCTATGACTTTGTATGGGCACAAGCTAAGCTCTTCACTCTGGGGAGATTACCTAAAATATCTCGTCAATATAACAAGGCCCCTCAAAGAATTTTAAAAAGGTAAATTATAGCTGTAGAGCTGTTCATCTAGCTATGTAAACAGATGTATTACAATATAGGCTGTTTATTTTTTGTATACCTACTCATTTCCTTTATACATTGCAAGATGGTGCATATTGACAAAAATAATAAATGCTATTTTCTGATTTTCAATGATCAGTTGTTATTAAAAAATATATATTTTTGGCAGGGTGAACTGATGCTAATTGTGGGACAACAAATTGGGTCTGAAATAAATAGGTGAAAATGACTCCTGTGCTGCTATTTACAATGTATTCCCTAGTATGCTAAATTTAATTTGTTGTGTAACATTGTGGTATTTTCCTGTATTATGCTATTTCTGCAAAATAAAGTTATTTTTTAAGCAAAATTGTAGGTCTGCTGTGTAAATTAATGTACTGTAGGCTAAACAACTAAAAACCACTCCATCACAGGGGTGTGAAAATGGCTCAGCAGAGAAAAAGTTAATAACTCACCCTTCTACAAATTATTAGAAATGCTAAATGCAGGTATATAGCGCAATAGAATTCAATGTAGCTTACAACAGAGTGCAATAGACTAAATACATAGACCTAGTATAGATCTAAGTTACCACCAATAGCGCATAAAAGGTACATAGTGCAGCCATACTATCTGACACATTTAGAATGCGTTTTAAATAGGAGGTAGGGAGGAGAAAATACAGAGAAGAGAATATTAAATGGCTTATTTATATGGGATCACTGATAATCTAGTACATTAAATCAATATATTAAATCAATACCTACAATTAATAAATTGATAAATTGATATATAAAGATTTTCTAAAAAGTCCTCTGTGAACTCATATCTAGCTCATATCCTCTTCAACTAATAAAAGTGACAAGAACAATCTTTCAAATGAATCAGTCCTATGGTTATATGTGGTTATGATGCCATAGGCACCAAGGTAACAATGTAACAATGGCAATAGCAACAGTTATACTGTATACAGTATATGGGCTAATCCACTATTCAGGTCTCCAGGGTATGAACAATATAGCTGATACATATATCAGAGTATAGATGAGAGGGGAGACAATTACATATCTCTTATGTCTGTCATGTAAGGGTTTGATATTAATAGTCATCACCCATATTAAATATGTCTTACAAAAATGGTGCAGGTTAACAGATTAACATGATTAAATTAATCTTAAATCTATAACAATATGTAACATTATCTCAATCTTATACAAAATGTTTGGCCACTAGTTGTTCAGATTTACTTTTTTGATTTAAGGATATTCAAAAGAAATGGGTCCTTAGCTGCCACCCTGTTTTGCAAACCAACTGATAGGAACTCTATCTTACATGCAAGGAGAAACCATCCTCTCTCCACAATCAGGTCCATACCTAAACCAAAGTTTACTCTAATAATATTGAATAACACTGATGACCTATGCGTGCAACAACAATTTCAAGAGATGACTGAAATGTTGTGGTCAGAGGGTATGACCAAGGCATTTTAGAACAGCACCTCTTGGATTTAGCAATAGAGACACAGGTCACTCTTCTTTAAAAAAAATGAGAGAAAAGAAGACAGCGACTCACATTTACCACCACGTATAATAGAGGCAAAGGGGCATGGGGACGGATCCTGAGGGACAAATGGGAAATTTTGTCCACTTACACACAGCTTCCCTTTATGGGATTATACCCCCCCTCCAAGAATAGGGTTTTGACGAGGGAGAAATCTGCATGACCAGCTTATGGAAGCTGATCCAACCCATTGCTATGTACAACAGGGTTGGCTTCAAACTGGCAAAAAGGGTGCCCAAGTTGCACATCCTGCCATGGGATGATACCTTGCTCCACTTTCAGACATCCCCATACTAACAAACAATTTCACATTACATACTATTTCACATGCACCACTAGATTTGTGGTGTATCTCCTGAACTGCAATTGTGGAATGTTTTATGTAAGAAGTAACTCAGATGACAATTGGTCAACAATCAGGACATTTTCTTCCATGTGAAGAACATTGAAATATAAAATATTTATAACTACCTTCGGGCTAGCGAGTTGGTCTAAAGAGGTGTCAAGTTAGTGTGCAAGCAATAAGTGTTTGCTTGTTTTTCAGTTTGCGACCTCCATTGAAGGTCTATGGGGAGAAGTTAGCGCGGTCGCAATATCCAAAGTCCTCATGTTAGTGTGTGTTGACTTTCACTCACGAACAAACATTTTACTTTCAACTTGTAACACACGTGCTAAGCCACGCATGTTAAAAGTTTACTTCTGGCCGTGTTTACGCACGAGCAAAAGCACTAAATAGCATGCCACTTGTATTCTGGCCCATAATATATTAGGGGTATACTTCCATACACCCCAAAAATGAAATATTACTGCCCAGCCCACTTTGGATGGTCTGAGGGTGGAATGGTAGAAACAGAGTAAGGAACAAGATCAAAGCACCCAGTTTGTAGCTATCCTGCAAATTGTCAGACAATAAAGTTTGGTGTGTGTGTTTTTTTTATGTTTGCTATGTTGTTTGGTATTTGACTGCGCTGCTGTTTTACATACACAGACAGACCCTGGGATCCCCATGACAATGCCCCCCAGGATGGAGATGCCCTGTATTGTTCCTCCAGTAAGTAACATGGGTGATACATATCCTGGCACATGGACTCTACTGTCAATGCCCCTGGGCAATAAGATCAGGCTGTGACTGCCATACACCGCACAGGAAAAGCCATGCACTTGCTGCAGATTACTGGCATTCTAACAGGACCCAGCAGCAGGTATCATCATAGACTCACATTGACCCAGAGCCACTCCCTGCTCCAGAATGATGACAGAGCCTGCAAACAGGGGACATATGACAGAAGCCCCTGTTTTAGGCAAGAACACAGACAGAAGGCATAGGGCAGGCAGTGCCAGACCTCGGGTAAAGCTAGACTGGGGTGTCAGCTGTGCATCCATTTTTTTTTACTCTGTCCCTCCATTTCATGGTGCTCGGTATCCAACAGTACCTCAGTTTTACAGCTCCTGGTTCCATTTCTGACACAATATTTTTCAGCAATAAACAGCAAAATATTTGAGCATTGAAGGGGACCTTAAAACTTTAGTGTCAGAAACAATTTTAAAAAGGCACTATGGGTGCAGAGGCTCTTGGGACAATCAACACCTCCTCAAGCGTATTAGAGCATTTTATTGTTGCACTTGTATGTCCATTAAAGTACACATTTTTAAACACAGTCAATACCATACGTTTCAGAGACATTTAAAAAAAAATAACAATTTCAATGAAATAAGAGTATTTTTAAATAATAAATGCTATTAATAATTCATTATTTCTCTGAATATTTATTGTGATTGATTTATAGTAATGTTAACCAAGCACATAACAAACGTGTAACAGCTGTCACACATTTATGACCACAATATATAAATAGAAGACATTGATATTACCAAAAATATATATTGAAGCGTTGTGATCCTAAGCTCATATCTTTATTTCATCTGCAATATAAAACTTGCATACATAAGTTTCTGTTATTAAATCAATAAATATGTTGCCCAGTTGAAACAGTGCCTTGATCTCAGCGGCATACACAAACCACATCTATCTGAATACATATATATAAAGCTGAAGGGAAGGATGAGGAAAATGAAAATTCTTAAAAGTCCTAATTATTAAGAGCTAGATTACAAGTAACGCACTAATGAATTTGCGCTCCTATCACAAGTTAATAATAATCACATTTTACGCGTTGGGATAGCACGACTGAAAACCTTGCATAAAAAGTAGTGAGTTAAAAAAGTTGCACCAAACACCACATAAATGCATTTAAAATTGCAGTTACACTCATATAAACACTAAAGATTTTTATATATATATATATATATATATATATATATATATATATATATATATATATATATATATATATAGTATTATTGTATAGAAAATTAGCAAATCTAGGCTAGAATCCCGCTTGCTTTTCCCCAGAAATGTATACATTACCACAAATGCACCGGGGAACTCTGGGTGAGATATGCAAATTAGATATACAATATATATTTTTACAAACAAGGAATGTTTTAAACAAAGCAATCACCTTTATGGAGTACAATGCTGTAAGAGAAACCACTTCTAGACAGCTGTTTTGAGTTTTTTGATTGTATATCTAATTTGCATTTCATGGAGGATTTTAGTCTCATAGTTTTATCTCCACTTTAACTCAAATGAATATTGCTTTTTCTCCGGAAAGAAGCTTCACCAAGCAGCAAGTCAAACTTACCTTCTGCTGATGAGAATTTAAAAATAACTCAAATATATATGTATATACTTATATAGAAAGATAGATATATTTATATAGATGTATACATACAAACGCCTAGATTACGAGTCTTGCGTTAGGGTGAAAAACCAGCGTTGAGAGGTCCTAACGCTGCTTTTTAACGCCCCCTGGTATTACGAGTCTGGCAGGTTCAGGTGTACCGCTCACTTTTTTTCCGCGACTCGAGCATACCGCATATTCTCTTATGTCAATTGCGTATCCTATCTTTTCAATGGGACTTGCATAACGTTGAGTCTTGGAAAAAGTGAGTGGTACACCCTCTCCTGTCAAGACTGGTACCGCATTTAAAAGTCAGTAGTTAAGAGTTTTATGGGCTAACGCCATAACATAAAACTCTTAACTAAAGTGCTAAAAAGTACACTAACACCCATAAACTACCTATTAACCCTTAAACCGAGCCCCCCCCCCACATCGCAAACACTTAAATTTTATTAACCCCTAAACCACCGCACTCCCGCCTCGCAAACATTAGTTAAATTTTATTAACCCCTAATCTGCCGCCCTCAATGTCGCCGCAACTATATTAAATGTATTAATCCCTAAACCTAAGTCTAACCCTAACACCCCCCTAACTTAAATATAATTTAAAATAATCTAATAAAATTACTACAATTAACTAAATTATTCCTATTTAAAACTAAATACTTACCTATAAAATAAACCCTAAGCTAGCTACAATATAACTAATAATTACATTGTAGCTATCTCAGGGTTTATTTTTATTTTACAGGCAACTTTATATTTATTTTAACTAGGTACAATAGTTATTAAATAGTTATTAACTATTTAATAACTACCTAGCTAAAATAAATACAAATTTACCTGTAAAGTAAAACATAACCTAAGTTACAATTACACCTAACAATATACTATAATTAAATAAATTCCCTAAACTAAATACAATTAAATACAATTATCTAAATTACGGAAAAAAAACAAACACTAAATTACAGAAAATAATAAAATAATTACAATTTTTTAAAACTAATTACATCTAATCTAATCCCCCTAATAAAATAAAAAAGCCCCCCAAAATAATAAAAATCCCTACCTTATACTAAATTACAAATAGCCCTTAAAAGGGCTTTTTGCAGGGCATTGCCCTAAAGTAATCAGCTCTTTTACCTGAAAAAAAAGTACAATACCCCCCAACATTAAAACCCACCACCCACACACCCAACCCTACTCTAAAACCCACCCAATCCCCCCTTAATAAAACCTAACACTAACCCCTTGAAGATCACCCTACCTTGAGATGTCTTCACCCAACTGGGCAGAAGTGGTCCTCCAGACAGCCAGAAGTCTTCATCCTATCCGGGAAGAAGAGGTCCTCCAGAAAGCTAGAAGTCTTCATCCAGACGGCATCTTCTATCTTCATCCATCCGGAGCGGGTTCATCTTCAAGGCATCCGACGCGGAGCATCCTATTCTTTCCAACGACTAACACTAAATGACGGTACCTTTAAGTGACGTCATCCAAGATGGCGTCCCTTCAATTCCGATTGTCTGATAGAATTCTATCAGCCAATCGGAATTAAGGTAGAAAAAATCCTATTGGCTGATCCAATCAGCCATTGGGCTCGTGTTCTATTGGCTGATTGGAACAGCCAATAGAATGAGAGCTCAATCCTATTGGCTGATCCAATCAGCCAATAGATTTTTTCTACCTTACTTCCGATTGGCTGATAGAATTCTATCAGCCAATCGGAATTGAAAGGACGCCATCTTGGATGACGTCACTTAAAGGTACCGTCATTTAGTGTTAGTCGTCGGAAAGAAGAGGATGCTCTGCGTCGGATGTCTTGAAGATGGACCCGCTCCCGCTCCGGATGGATGAAGATAGAAGATGCCGTCTGATGAAGACTTCTGGCTGTCTGGAGGACCTCTTCTTCCCAGATAGGATGAAGACATCTGGCCATCTGGAGGACCACTTCTGCCCGGTTGGGTGAAGACGTCTCAAGGTAGGGTGATCTTCAAGGGGTTAGTGTTAGGTTTTATTAAGGGGGGGATTGGGTGAGTTTTAGAGTAGGGTTGGGTGTGTGGGTGGTGGGTTTTATTGTTGGGGGGGTATTGTATTTTTTTTTTACAGGTAAAAGAGCTGATTACTTTGGGCCAATACCCTGCAAAAAGCCCTTTTAAGGGCTATTTGTAATTTAGTATAGGGTAGGGATTTTTATTATTTTGGGGGGCTTTTTATTTTATTAGGGGGATTAGATTAGGTGTAATTAGTTTATAAAAATTTTAATTATTTTATTATTTTCTGTAATTTAGTGGGGGGGGGTTGTACTTTAGATAATTTTTTTCAATTGTATTTAATTGTATTTAATTTAGGTAATTAATTTAATTTTAGTGTAGTGTTAGGTGTAATTGTAACTTAGGTTAGGATTTATTTTACTGGTAAATGTGTCTTTATTTTAGCTAGGTAGTTATTAAATAGTTAATAACTATTTAGTAACTATTCTACCTAGTTAAAATAAATACAAAGTTGCCTGTAAAATAAAAATAAATCCTAAA